>NC_137954.1:8371480-8806480 GCF_963924665.1 Micromys minutus | reverse complement strand
AGTTGAAAAAAAATAAAATCTAGCCTCCTTTCTGTAGGTGAGAAACTGTCTTCATTGGAAATACTGAGCCTTCTCACCACCCAACTTGTTTCTAAATTGAACCACTGCAACACCCCTTACTTGGGGACAAAACATGGTTAAGAATGTTAGTCTTTCTACAATTTATCTCAGGTGATCTGTGATTGGAAATCTTTAACCTAAAAGTTTCAAGGCTTTCATAGAATAAGTGCCCTTGTATATAGGGAATGTCAACCAAAACTGAAGCTATGGGGATAGTCTTGATTCATGACCAGGGTTCTAAAACAAGCCATGAGTGCCCTATCTCCAGTGATGATTTTACTTGTAAGCTTGAAATATCCATCTATATGTATCAATCTATACATATGTAGATACTCTGGAAGGACTCATTTAAATGCTTATTCAGTTCTTCAATAACATCTATATTTAGAGCAGGACTCCAAAAGTTTGACAAGAGTAGCAAAATATATACTACACACCAATTTAGGCCTCACTTTGATGAGAATTATCCATGCCATCACACCTTTATAGTCGGATCTGTTTGATCCTGTATTCTATTTAGCGCCGTTGCTGATGCCAAGAAGTATTTATTGGCAGAAACCAGATATGGATGTCTCCTCAGAGGCTCTCCCAGAGTCATATAGATACAGATGAGGATGCTTGCAGCAGCTAAACATCAGACTGAACACGGGGACCCCAACGAAAGAGCTAAAGACAGGACTGAAAGAGCTGAGAGGTTTGCAACCTCATGGGAAGAACAACATCATCAACCAGTCAAGGCACTGAGATGGAGAGGGTGATTGGAAGAGGGAGCACCTTCACGGAAGCAAGTTGAGGGGGAGGAGGTAGGGCAGAGTGTGGGGGAAGGGTATAGCATTTGAAATGTAAATACAGAATATCCAATAATATTTTTTTAAAAAGAATGTCTAAAGGACTACTGTCATTTCCAGCTCTTGGTAGAAGCTCACTGAAATTCAACGAGAAGAAATCCCAATATTGCAGACAATGAGTTTTCATGCTTTGGTCCCAACAGCAGAACATGCAGGACAGTAGAGATCATACAGTGCAGCCTTCCAGCAGACCGACTTGCTCCACATGTGTTGGGGCCTTAATTTCCTTGTTTTATCCCCAGGTCTCTTTGCTTACTCTTTCTATATTAGAACCACCTAATGGATGCTTTATAAGAAGCTTGAGTTCAGGTCTAGCCGTTATTTCTGGTCTTGCTGTCACTACTATGGCGTAGATTAGTAGAGAGAGGGAGTTAGAAATTACTATGGCCCAGGGAGAAATAGAGAAATCTGATGCAATATAAACATCACCAAAGATAGAAAGACCACGTGGCCACCACATCGTCAACAAAGCTCTCCTAGAACATATTTAGGAAGATCTTGATTGTAACTTATGCCTGGCTGACTCTGCTTCTCATTTCAACAGCACTGGGCATATTTTCTAAGTTCTTCTGAGCATAATAACAGACAAGCAACCCTGTAATGCACAGCTATTATTCCAGTGTGGGGTGCTGGTGGTGACATGTACCATCAAGTGAGTCTGAGTGGTTTGTCACCAGAACTCCCAGGGTGGAATTATAGTCCCATCTACTTCTTGCTCATTTTCTTTAATAGATGCCCTGCACCCCTCCCATTGTTGCTTCAAAGAACTCTTTAAAAATGTATCCTTTGGGTTAAGTTATATACCTTTGGTGTTTGCAATTTCTAGGTAGACATCTTTATGCTTTGTTTCCTTAGTTTCACTGTAAGTTCACTGCTACAAGCTCCACTTTCCCCAGTTAGAGTTTATCTGTGCCTAGAAGTTGTGACAATACAGGCCTTTGCGACGTTGTTTACTAGGGAGTGGTCACTCAAGATTCAGTGAGAAAGCAAGTTAAGGTTTGTGGACAGTTGCAGGCAAAAGCTGACTGAGCAAAAGATAAGATCTGGCCATGGAAGGAGGCACTTCCTATTGAATCTGTAATCTCACAAACAGGAAGGCTTGTCCAGCTGTTTTCTTGACTATAAACACATCTGTTTGAGATTTGTGAATATCATCATTAAAATAACAAATATTTTCAAGTAGGAGACTTTCTTTAATTAAAATATAATAACCAAGGTGTCACATGATTCATGCCATGAATGGTGACTGTTTTTTAACGGAAATCGCAGCATCAAAAGGACTGTAAAACAATAAAAGTAATGATTAATAATAATAATAATAATAATAATAATAATAATAATAAATCAAAAAAGTTTTCAAGCAGAGTTTTCTAATGACGCTGAGTTTATGAACCCTTCATACTTAAGTGGCCCCTCATTACTCACAGCTCCCTTCTGTTACTTTGTTCCGCTCCTCTCTGAGAAACTATATGGACTCTGAACCACATCTTCAGTGCCTGGACATGTTTGTTAAGTCGGTTTGTTTTTCATGCACATAAAAAATTGGCATGTTAAGGACTGGAAATATGATGACTATATTTTCTACCTTAACTGTTTTTATGAAATACCAGGCACTGGAATCATTTGTGCGTTATAGCAGCCCATGAGTGTTATGGGCAATTGATCTTCCACCTGCTGACACGAGCTTGAGTCCTGTTAAGTCATCTGTTCAAGGGCACAGAGCACCAGGCACCAGGCACCAGGCAGTCAGGATCTCCATGGGAACTTGGGTTTTCTGTGGCCAGAGCTCAGTTTTCTCACCTCAAAGAGGATCAGCTATGCAGAGATCCAGGAACAAGCACCACTTGCTGGAATGTACTGGAATGTTAGCCAAGGTGGGTGAGTCCAGAGACTAGGAAATGGCAGAGGCAGCCCCTTCACAAGTCCTTTTATACTCCACCCTGACCTCCATTTCTGCTTCCTCCCTCCTTGTTTGGGGGGGGTGGGGGTGGGAACTGAAGTGGGGGATGGTGCTACCCCTCTGAGGAGCCTCCATTGAAGCTGAAGTTTCCCTACACAGTAAGACAAGAATGTCTGTAGCAGAAGCTCAAGTTTATTTCGACACTTTAACAGGGAGGACATTTCCTCTAAGATACTTTAGAGTTTTTGTAAATCTTATTTCATTTTTCTTTATTGATTTCATTAATTAAAACGAAAGCAGCATCTCTAATTTTTTAAAATTCTTCTATAAATTTTATTGGTAATTTAAATTAATTTCTACTTATAGAACAATTTTTCCTTTTTTTTAAATTTAGAATTTCAGGTTACATTTTGCTTTAAAATTTTGGTATTTTAACCTATTAACTTAATTTATAATATTTAATGAACTATCTAATGTTAAAATTGTCTTGCATTTTTTATAGAGAGTAAATCATTATTTTATATATAATATATATTTATATAAATAAGTAATATATGAAATTATGGTATATTCTTTAATAGATTGTCAGATTTAATTTACTAATCATGTACTTAGAATTTACATATCATAGTCATAAGTGTAGTTTCTTACCCTATAATAATGCTCAGTGTTTTGTGGTTGTTATATTTGTATGGAAAAATATTTTTCTTTTTCTCAGAAAAAGTATAAAATTAATTTTCTTTAGATGTTTTAATAAAACTTCCTGAAAAAAATCAAGTAGGCAAACATTTTCTGAGAGGCCTCAGTTCAGCAATTTAAAGATTGTTTCTACTATTCTTCTGGTTTCTTTCTTTGACTAAATATTTGAATGATATTAATGTTTTGTTCCTTCAGCCTTTCAAGGTTGTGTTTGATTTCTTTGCTTTTCAACATTCTAATATTACCTGTAAGTGAGAATTTCTTCTTTGTATTCCCAGGTCATCCACGGGCCTTGCCTGTGTGTGTGTGCTCTGGACCTGAGGCCCAGAGATGCTCATGAGCTGACCTCTCTCTGCGGTCCTGCTAAGCCACACTGGCTCCTCTGCCTCCATTGGATGACTGGGTTTCAATGGGTCACTTTGTTCAAACTCATCCTTTCTTGTCTTCTAATAAAAAGGGTAATTTTCATGTTCGTTTGTTCTTCTTGCTGTATTTCTTACCACTCTGAATTCTTTACACTTGGCTGACCTCATCGGGCATTGATTTTTTTTAAAAAAAATTAAAATTACTGCTGACACTTCAGCTCACCCATGAAATTTTAAAATTTTAGCTTATTTTCTTTTCTTTTTTTATTTTTCTTTTTTATTTAAAAAAAGAAATATAAAAAATTTTAAACATTTTTGCATAAATGTATACAAATACAATTGTGTCAGTGCTTAGCTTTTTTTTTTTTTTTTTTTTTAAGGTTTGATACTCTGCATTAAGGTCTTACTAGTTACAATGAGCAAAAAGTACATGTAAAACAGGATGTAACCCGGAATTAGTCAACGTTTTCTTGCTGTGTAAGAATTGAACATGACTTTTTTTGTTTGTTTGTTTGTTTTGTTTTCTTTTTTTCTTGAACTTCACACAGTCTGTGAGTTGTTTCTGGGGCAGTCCGAGCCTCTTGGGTTAGCATCCCATTATCAGTGACTGCATATTATGTCTGTTCTTTTGTGACTGGGTTACCTCACTTAGGATGATATTCTCTAGATGCAACCATTTGCTTAAGAATTTGGTTAAGTCATTGTTTCTGATGGCTGAGTAGTACTCCATTGTGTAAATGTACCACAATTTTTGTATTAATTCATCTACTGAAGGACACCTGGGTTCTTTCCAGCTTCTGGCTATTATAAATAGAGCTGCTATGAACATTGTGGTGCATGTATCTTTGTTGTATATTAAAGTGTCTCTGGGGTATATGCCCAGAAGTGGAATAGCTGTATCTTCAGGTTGTACTATGTCCAATTTTCTGAGGAATCGCCAGACTGATTTTCAGAGTGGTTGTATCAGTTTACAACCCCACCAACAGTGGAGAAGTGTTCCTCTTTCTCCGCAACCTCGACAACATCTGCTGTCATCTGAGTTTTGGATCTTGGCCAATCTGACTGGTGTGAGGTGGAATCACAGGGTTGTTTTGATTGCATTTTCCTGATGGCTAAGGATGTCGAGCACTCCCTTAGATGTTTTTCACCCATTCCATATTCCTCAATTGAGAACATTTTGTTTAGCTCTGTACCCCATTTTTTAATAGAGTTGTTTGATTCTCTGGTGTCTAGCTTTTTGACTTCCTTGTATACCTTAGATATTAGGCCTCTATCTGATGTGGAGTTGGTAAAGATCTTTTCCCATTCTGTTGGTTGCCGTTTTGTTTTCTTGACAATATCCTTAGCCTTACAGAAACTTTGCAATCTCATTAAGTCCCATTTGTTAATCTTTGGCCTTAGAGCTTGAGCCATTGGTGTTTAGTTCAGAAAATTTTCTCCTATGCCTATGTGTTCTAAGGTTTTCCCTAATTTCTCATCTAATAGTTCCAGTGTATCTGGTTTAATGTGGAGATCTTTGATCCACTTACACTTGAGCTTTGTACAAGGAGATAAGAAAGGGTCTATTTTCATTCTTTTGTATGTTGAGTGCCAGTTGGACTAGCACCATTTGTTGAATAGGCTGTTTTTTTTCCATTGAATGTTTACAGCTCCTTTGTCAAAAATCAGGTGACCATATAGGTGAGGGCTTATTTCTGGATCTTCTATTTTATTCCATTGATCCACGTGCCTATTTCTATACCAGTACCATGCAATTTTCAGCACAATTGCCTTGTAATATAGCTTGAGGTAAGAGATAGTGATTTGCGCAGATGTTTTCTTGTTGTTGAGGATGGATCTCGCTATTCTAGGTCTTTTGTTATTCCAGATGAAATTGCACATTGATCTTTCCAACTAAATGAAGAACTCGGTTGGAATTGTGATGGGGATTGCATTGAATCTGTAGATTGCTTGTGGTAGAATAGCCATTTTTAAAATGTTGATCCTTACAATCCTTGAGCATGGGAGATCTTTCCATTTTCTGAGATCTTCCTTGATTTCTTTCTTTAGAGGTTTGAAGTTCTTGACATACAGGTCCTTCACTTGCTTAGTTAGAGTCACACCAAGGTATTTCATAGTTTTTGTGACTATTGTGAAGGGTATCTTTTTCCTAATTTCTTTCTCCAAATGTTTGTCCTTTGAGTATAGGAAGGCTACTGATTTGTTTGAGTTAATTTTGTATCCATCCACTTTGCTGAACTTGTTTATCAGCTCTAGGAGTTCTCTGGTAGAATTTGTGGGGTCACTTAAGTACATTATCATGTCATCTGCAAAGAGTGATGTTTTTACTTCTTCCTTTCTGATTTGTATACCTTTGATTTCCTTTTGTTGTCTAATTGCTCCAGCCAGGACTTCCAGTACTATGTTGAATAGGTAGGGGGAGAGTGGGCAGCCTTGTCGAGTTCCTGATTTTAGTGGGATTGGTTCAAGTTTCCCACTGTTAAGTTTGATGTTGGCTGTTGCTTTTTTGTATATTGCTTTTATTATGTTTAGGTATGGACCTTGGATTCCTGTTCTTTCCAGGACTTTTAACATGAAGGGGTGTTAAATTTTGTCAAATGCTTTCTCAGCATCTAGTGAGATGACCATGTGATTTTGTTCTTTGAGTTTGTTTGTATGGTGGATTACATTGATGAATTTCCTTATATGAAACTATCCCTGCCTCCCAGTGATGAAACCTACTTGGTCATGGTATATGATCGTTTTGATGTGTTCTTGGATTTGGTTTGCAAGGATTTTGTTGAGTATTTTTGCATCAATGTTCATAAGTGAGATTGGTCTGAGGTTCTCTTCCCTTGTAGGGTCTTTGTGTGGTTTAGGAACAAGGGTTATTGTAGCCTCAAAAATGAGTTAGGTAGTATTCCATCTGATTCTATCTTGTGGAATAGTTTGGAGAGTATTGGTGTTATGTCCGCAATAAATGTCTGATAAAATTCTGCACTGAACCTGACTGGACCTGGGCTTTTTTTGGTTGGGAGAATTTTGATGACTTCTTCTATTTCTTTAGGTGTTATGGGATAATTTAGATGGTTTACCTGGTCCTGGTTTAACTTTAGGATCTTGTATCTGTGTAGGAATTTATCCATTTCCTGCAGATTTTCCAACTTTGTGGAGTATAGGCTTTTGTAGTAGGATCTGATGATTTCTTGAATCCTCAGTTTCAGTTGTTATGTCTCCACTTGCCTTTCTGATAATTTTAATTTGTATACTCTCTCTCTGCCCTCTAGTTAGTCTGTCTAGGGGTTTATCAATCTTGTTGATTTTCTCAAAGAACCAGCTCTTCCTTTTGTTGATTCTTTCAGTGGTTCTTTTTGTTTCGATTTGGTCTATTTCTGCCCTAAGTTTTTTTTTTTTTTTTTTTTTTGACGTCTACTCTTCTTGGGTGTATCTGCTTCCTTTTGTTCTAGAGCTTTTAGCTGTGCTGTCAAGTTGCTGATGTATGCTCTCTCAAGTTTCTTTTTGGAAGCACTTAGAGTTATGAGTTTTCCTCTCAGTACTGCTTTCATTGCATCCCATAGGTTTGTGTATGTTGTGTTTTCATTTTCATTGAATTCTAGAAAATCCTTAATTTCTTTCTTTATTTCTTCTTTGACCTTGCTATCATTTAACAGAGCATTGTTTAGTTTCCATGTGTATGTGGGCTTTCTGTTGTCTTTGTTGTTGTTAAAGACCAGCCTTAGACCATGGCAATCTGAGAGTATGCATGGGAGTATTTCAATCTTCTTATATCGATGAGGCTCGTTCTGTGTCCAATTATGTGGTCAATTTTCGAGAAGGTGCCATGCGGTGCTGAGAAGAAGGTGTATTCTTTTACTTTAGGATGAAATGTTCTGTAGATATCTATTAATTCCAGTTGGTTCATAGTCTCTGCTAGTTTTACAGTGTCCTAGTTCAGTTTCTGTTTCCATGATCTGTCCATTGGTGAGAGTGGGGTATTAAAGTCTCCCACTATTATTGTGTGGGGTGAAATGTATTTCTTCATCTTTATTAGGGTTTCTTTTATGAATGTGGTTACTTTTGTATTTGGAGCATATATGTTAAAGATTGAGAGTTCCTCCTAACAGATTTTCCCTGTAATGAGTAAAAAGTGTCCTTCTTTATTTTTTTTGATAACTTTTGGTTGGAAATTTACTTTATTCAATATTAGAATAGCCACTCCAGCTTGCTTCTTGGGGCTGTTTGCTTGGAAGTTTTTTTCCCAACCTTTTACTCTGAGATAGTGTCTTTCTTTGTCTCTGAGATGAGTTTCCTGTATGCAGCAAAATGCTGGATTTTGTTTACATATCCATTCTGATAGCCTATGTCTCTTTATTAGGGAGTTGAGTCCATTTATGCTAATAGATATCAAGGAATAGTGGTTTCTGTTTCCTGCTATTATTGCTTTTATAGGTTGAGTTGTGTCTGTGTCTCTTTCTTCTTTTGGTTTTCTTGCTTAGGAGTTTTCTTGTTTTTACTAGGATGTAGTTCCCCTCATTGTTTTGGGTTTTCCACCTATAATTCATTGTAGTGCTGGGTTTGTGGTCAGATATTGTGTAAATTTAGTTTTGTCTTGAAATATCTTCATTTCTCCATCTATGGTGATTGATAGTTTTGCTGGGTATAGCAGCTTGGGCTGGCACTTGTGCTCTCTTAGGGTCTGCATGATGTCTGTCTAAGCTCTTCTAGCTTTCATAGTCTCTGTTGAGAAATCGGGTGTGATTCTGATTGGTCTGCCTTTATATGTTACCTGACCTTTTCCCTTACTGCTTTTAGTATTCTTTCTTTGCTTTGGGGACTTGGTGTTTTGACTATTATGTGTCCGGAGGAATTTCTTTTCTGGTCCAACCTATTTGGAGTTCTGAAGGCTTCTTTTATGCTTGTGGTCATCTCAAGGGTGGGGAAGTTTTCTTCTAGGATTTTGTTGAAGATATTTACTGTGCCTCTTAGTTGATATTCTTCTCCTTCTTCTATTCCTATTGTCCTTAGGTTTGGTATTCTCATTGTGTCCTGGATCTCCTGGACATTTTGGGTTAGGAGCTTTTTGTTTTTTGCATCTTCTCTGGCTGTTTTGTCTATGTTTACAATGTTTTCTTCGGCCCCCAAGATTCTCTCTTCCATCTCTTGTAGTCTATTGGAAATGCTTGCTTCTGTGACTCCTGATTTTTTTTTTAGTGTTCTACCTCTAGGGTTATCTCTTTTAGTGTTTTCTTTATTGTGTCAATTTCCGTTTTAAATTCCTTCTTCCATCCCTTCGTCTCTTTGGTTCTCTTTTCCTCTAGTTCTTTGAGTTCTTTGAGTGTTTTTCTTGTTTCCTTTTTAAAAGCTTCTGATTCTTTTTGCTTTTCTTTCCGTTCTTGTTTAAGGATCTCTATCATCATCTTGAAGTATGATTTTAGGTCTCTGTCTTCTTTTTCTGGAGTGTTTGGCATTTCCAATGTTTGCTGTGATGGGAGAGCTGGGTGTTGCCAAGTTTTCTTGGTTTCCTTGGGATATGCTCTTTTGCTTTTCTCTTGCCATCTTGTTTTCAGTGATATGTTCTTGCCTTTCCCTTGTACCTGGTCTGTGTCCCTGGATCTCCACTTGTCCAAGTGGCAGATGGTCCGAGCCCTGTTCTGTGCCCCAAGCTGCCTGGTGGGAACAGATGTCCCAATGCTGGGTTCCTGGTCCCTGGGTCAGGCAGGGCTGGGGCTTGCTTTCTGTGCGAACTGGGCAGAAATCTCTCTGCTCCCTGGCTGCTCAGATCTCCTTCTCACCAGGCCTTAACCTTTGGGAACTGCTGGTCTTGGTGGCAGATGGGTGGAGCCCTGTTCTGCACCCAAAGCCGCAGGGTGGGAACAGAGGTCCCAATGCTGGGTTCCTGGTCCCTGGATCAGGCAGGGCAGGGGCGCACTTTCCCTGTCCACTTGGTAGAGATCTCTCTTCTCCCTGGGAGCTCAGATCTCCTTCTCACCAGGCCTTAACCTTTGGGAACTCTTATTTTCGTATAAGTAGCACATTAAAAAAATTTTTTTTTACCTTTTAGCCTTAAAAAAGAAATAATATGAAAATGTTTAATTTTACTATAAAATCTGTTCACTATTAAATACTAAGTTAACATTAAAAGTGATAAACTTTTCTAAAAGTTCCCATCCCTACAAAATAACACTAATATATATTTTTTACTAATAAGTCTAGATACCCATACATGCACAGATTTTTTTTTCTTATTGAGAGAAATTGTATTTGTTATGTTCTTTATAAGCGAAATTTTTCTAGGCAAAATTATGTCAAGGTAATCTTTTCATATATTATTTAATATACCTCTATGGTATCCATTACAATGGCTAAATATTTTCTTAATAGAGAATCTATCTTTTCTTTATTTACCAAGTCATTTTATACTTATGTTTCTTTCTAGTAGCCTCCATCTTGCTGTGTTAATTCTTTGTTCTTTTGATGTGTTCTAATGATTTACACATTAAATATCCAGATTTAATTATCATGATTTACCTAGAATCTTTTAAAATTTGTTTTTTTTTTCTATTTAAGTAAATTATTAAAACCAAATGCATCAGGGTCTCAATCACCAACCAAAGAGCATAACGTGGTCTGGACCCAGGCCCCCTGCACTTATGTAGCAGATGTGCAGCTTGGTCCTCATGTGGGTCCTGAACAGGGGCTGTCCCAAAAGCCTGTCTGTTGGATGTGTTCTTCTAGCTGGGCTGCCTTGTCTGGCCTCAGTGGGAGAGGAAGCACCTAGCTTCACAATGACTTAAAGTTCAGGATACCCAGGGATCCTCACCTGCTCAGAGGATTGGAGAAGAGTGGATGAGGGAAGGATTGTGGGAGGGGTAGGTCAGGAGGGAGGCAGTGAACAGGATGTGAATAAGTAAAACAATAAAATTAAATTTTAAAAAAGAGCAAATGCATCTTATATCTCAGACAAAATAAAAATTCCAACTGCTGCTGTTCCTTACTACATAAGATGTTATTTAGGTAACTTGAATTTTGTTGCCATATTTAAAAATATTTTAAACTTACTGTGTCATATATTTCAATATTTTAAAAACCTGTCTTAATCTTTAAAAACTCTCTAGTAACACTAATTTAGCTATAATAATTAATTTACTGTCTTTATTATTTACCACTGCATCTTAATCTTTGCAAACTTCATATGACTATTGCATTTTTCTTATGGTTTCAATATTACTCAAATACTTTTTCTCTCTCAAAACTGTGTGGTTGTGTATGTCTAGACTTTAACTTGTCTGACAGAATTTCTGTTTAACCCTCACATATACAAATGATAGTTTGATTTGGTATAGTGTTTATCTTTACACTCAAATATGTATAAATTTGTTTTACTTATGGTTTCTTTTTCAGTAGATAGTTTTATGCACACACATGTACACACATACATATTTAGAAGAGAACCCTCTGCAAACCCAGAAATCCTTTCAAGTTTCATTAGCTAGCAGCTATTTTTTATGACCACTTGGGTAAGCATTTTGAAACCACAGCCTCCACATTCTGTCTGATTGTTTCCTCTCTGTCCATCCTATTTCCTCAATATGAGTTTGTGGAGAGACGCTCATGTAACAGGTGGTTCTCGGCCTACCTAATGCCACCTGTGTCATGTGCACTTCCTCTGAATCCCAAAGACATTCCTCAGGCTAGAATGATGGTTTACAAACGAGAACTTCTGGAAGTTACACCCCTTGTTCACACTACTGTTGTGTGACCACAGCTATGACTGAGGATTTTCTCATTTGTCCTTTCTGGCATTCTTGTTCTCAATATGATTTTGCCTCCTGTGCTGTCTCACGTCTTAAACCCAGACTTGTTATTCAAAAAAATGAAATGACCCTGCTTTCTTTTCTATCACTTAAAGACAAAGCAACCTGGAGTTCTTTGTTCCAAATGTTCCCATTTCTTTCTCTCTTTCCCATGCCCAGTGATTTTATCTTTATCTGTCTTTTCATTCACAGCATCAAAATGCCCTGATAACATAATAGAAGCTCTCAAGAATGATGCCATCCATTCTTGGCTTCTGGCTACTCTGTGATATTGGACACTGAATGCAATGTCCACCATTGACAGTGAAGAACTCAGCAGGGCTCAGTCATTTTCTCACCTCACTTCTGTGTGCTCTCTTCTCCACGGTGACATAAGCTTCCTCCACCCCCTTTCTCACCCCCACCATTTACTTTACAGCTTGTCAATATTTCAGAATTACAAATAGAAATTTTTGTAGTATCTCAAAGAGCTATTGGCCATCAATATCATATTTTGGGGTTTTATGCAAGAGCTTGAGGATCAGTAAATATTGTAAGCATGGCAAAGGAATGTGTCTCCCATTTCAACTGGGGAGAGAAGTCTACAGGGACCCAGTGGAGACAGTGCTGCTGTAATCGTGGTTGTGCTCTAAGTACATGGTAATAGATTCAAACATTTAAATAGCTGTGGGAGAAAAAGGAGAGATTTCCTTCACGTTATTATCAGTTTCTGGACAACAGTTTGTGGTCAGCTACGATGTGACTTTATCTTTATCCATCATTTTAAACTTTTATTCATTAATACCGTATATTTAGAGGTGATAAATCTGTCCATTCTCCAATGTGATTGTTTCTAGCTGTTGAAGCTGAGGCACAGCAGGAAAGCACAGACCACAGAGAGGTTTCTCTGCCAACTTTTTGTCAAGTTCCACTCACCAACTTTAAGTTTTAAATAATGTCTAAGTGTCTCAAAGCCCACCAACTTTAAGATAAATCCTTTTATTTCTTATAGTGTATGTTGTTAAGTTGTTGTTTGGCATGTTATAAAATCACAGCTTCAATACCATTTTCTTTTTATAAAAAAATCGGTCTTTTGCCTCCTAGCATCTTCTAGTAATCTCTTCTAAATTCTCTCTAGAAGCTTCACGGAATGTCTTTCCAATTTAGTAGTTCAGAATTTTGTAAGATGTCTGTATATGTCAATATTTCCATCGATCCAGTTTATTACTTGGCAGTATCTTTAAATTTCTTCATTTTTTCATTTCAGCTCTGAGACATTACCTGGCATTATTTTGCAGGGATTTCTTTCTTTATATTTTTATTTAGCTCACCTATGGTTAATGATTCTCTCAGTTTAGTCTCACCCTATTTGAGAGTGTCACACACAGTCTGAGGTAGTTATTGCATTTTCTTCTACTCATCCACTAATACTTCTCTTAATCTAACACTTGAACTCATTTAATTTTATTAAGTTGTAGATTTCATGAACTATTTCAGAGTCTATGCTATGCATTAATTATGTATTGTACCTTAGCTTTGTAAATGAACTATATCAATAAAAATTTACCCTATGGACTTCTTCAAAACTTCTCTTCTATTCTGTTCTCTTCCAATTTCTTAATTCTTTTTTTGTCCTTTCCTATCCTATTTTTCTTTAAATACTTGGTGTTTTTATTTTAAATACACAGTGGTATTTTCTTTAAATACATAGTGGTTACTTGTCTATGAATATGAATAGAGAAATAACTTGAGAGCCAGGCATGATAACTCACTCCTGTAATCACAGCACTTTAAAGATTTGGGCTGGAGGATTGCAAGTTTCAGGCCAACCTGGTCTACTTATTTATACCCTTAAGCAAATGAAGCGGAAGGAAACATCACTACCATGTGAAGTTGCTGTAACAGCTTTGTGCTGTAAGCAAACTTAGGCTTCTGCTTTTTAAACTTCTGTTTCTCCACCTCCTTTATCCCAAAAGGTTCCTGAAATAGTGTGAGACCAGGCAAATTCTTTCCTGGTAAGTAGGCAAAACATGACAGGAATCAGATAGGCATAGTTGAATATATTTCTGTTGTTATAGAATGTCCTTAGCTCTAAAGAAAACTTAATTCATTTCCAGATACAAATCTTACACTATCTTAATTCTGAATATTCATTCTTTGGATTATTGAAGGTAGTTAACATCTGTTTAGTAAGAATCTTATAAACAGTCCTCTGGTCTTTCTCCTTATTTTGTAAAATGTTCTTTTGTGACCAAATAGATTTCCTTGCAAAAGATTTGAGAAAAAGAAAAATCTCTATTGTGTAAGCT
Organism: Micromys minutus; assembly: GCF_963924665.1. Lineage (NCBI taxonomy): Eukaryota > Metazoa > Chordata > Mammalia > Rodentia > Muridae > Micromys > Micromys minutus. Next base: position 8,792,527 of record NC_137954.1, on the reverse strand, counting down.
GTAAATCTCTCCCTTTCCTGTCTACACTTTGGTAGCCCCTTTCCTCATTGCAAGAAACCAAATTTGTCAAAATATAAATTTTTTTTAGAGCTTCACCTTCTCTTCTCTCCTTGACTATTATTACTCCATCTTGGTGTTACACTGTATTATTTATTGAGTTTTGAAATAGAAAACAAGTAAGCACATTGCTTTATTCAGTCATCATGTATTAGAAGCTCTATTTTATGATTTAAAATATATTATTGTTATGAAGTAAACAAAACAGATGCTGAGAATCATGAGTGCCTTTCAGTTACAGTCTACAAACATTTCCTAAGTGCCAAGGCAATAGGGCAAATTTGCCTAGATTTTTGAGATAAAAAGTGAATGGCATGTACTCCCTGTATTGAGAAACTTAGCATTCAGTGAAGGTAGACTGATGCAGATACTGCAATAACTGATACAATTACAAAAGCATATAGAATACAGAGAAAGTAGAAATCACATAGTGATAAAGTGTGCAGGAGCTTTGGGAAGACATCAGATTTGAGATGTAGAAGACTGTAGAAGGAGCATAGTATCTATCACATGAATGAGCAGAGTAGGGAATGACCAAAACAGAGCTTTACACACAATTCAAAGCTTCAGTATCACCAGGCACTGTGGTATAGTACTGGGAGTCAGAAGAAGACTGTGGCCATGCCAATTTGTTGAAAATGTATTTCTGAAATCACACACCGGTAGTTTTTAAAGAGGATGAAGTCATAGTTGGGGTTTCTGCTTAGAAGAGTTTAAGAAAAGTATGGGACACAGATTTCAGGGTTCATTAGATGATGGGGAATCACTGTGATCAATTAGGAGGGAGTCTATTGTAGTGATTCTTGAAAGAGAATAGGTGATGTGGTCAGAAAGATGCTGTTGGGATGAGTTGAGAAACCACTGGGATTGTTAAAGATGACACATGTTGAGTGAAGGAAATGACTACATCTAAGCTTCTAGGCTTTACTTCATTACTCAAGAGCATGAACCTATTTCTGACTTTTGAGAGGTCTGTTAAGATTCTTCAAAAAGTAGAGTTAAGTTTTTGAATCAAGTAGAATCAAGTAGGAGTTATTGGTATACATATGTCATAATTATACCTATATGTGTGAGATTTGTTCTCTAGAATTGACTTAAACATTAACAGAAGTAACAATGTCCTGCAAGTTGCTATCTGTGATGTAAAAATACAGGATAACTGGGCAAAATAGCCAGTCCAAATTGAGAGTAGGTATGAATCCTAGTCCATATATACAAATGTCCTGAGCTTAAGATCATCTAGAAAGATCAGATACCAGGTTTGTCTTGTGACCTAGGCAAGTATGCATAAAGTTGCTTGTCACAGTAAGATGTTCATTCTGGAACACTTGGCTATATAGTAATTGTAGAAACTGAAATCATGGACCTTAGGATGACCAAAGTGCTTGTGGTAAAAATGAAAGAGTACACGGCTTCACCCAGCAGTAGCACCTAAAATAAAAAGGTGATTAAGAAACCATGAGCACATCATATAGAAAACTACAGTATGTAGTCCAAAATGAAGTTGGATGATACTTTCATATTGGAGGCAAAAGTTAACACAAAATGAGTTAAAGGTCTAGACATTATATTTAAAACACAAAATCATTGGGCAAAATGAGAAAAACTTTGTTATTAAGTGAATATAATACAACCCCCATGCTTCATAGGTTTGAACACTTGGTCTTCAAGTAGGGTGTGATTTAGGGAGACTTTCTGGGTTAAGTACATCATGAGAGGTGGGCTTTGGAGCATTAGAGCCCAGCTTTGGTACAAGTCTAATCTATCCTGGAGCCTCCCTGATGTTCCTTCTACACCATGGTGGACTGTAACTCTAAAACATGGGGAAAGATCATTTTCTGTCCTTGCATTGGGTATTTTAGCTGCATGATCTCTATGACAAAAATAAAACAAACACAACATCGATACATCAAGTGGTATCTTTGCTCCAATAAACCTAACCATGTGATTTATAAGTTATTGGAGGACTACCAAACAATTTGGATCCTCAGGCTATAAAATTTTGGGACATGAGAATGTGCATTTGTAGTCAAGTGATTTTTTTGAATAGGGTGACAAAGACTACTTGGGAAGTTGGCCTGAGAAGACCAGAATGCCAATAAGGTCAGTAGAAATGAAGTAGTAAACCATGTGCTTACAAATTTTCAAAGAGGAGCAGTATTATATTATGAATTGGGCTGGAGGTCATCTGTATTATATCTGGCATAGAATCTGGCTACATTCACAAAATTCGTCTCAAAGCTTTTACTACAGCTAAATTCAAAAGACTAGTTTCTTTGGCAAGGAAAAAATTAAAGAATCATAACACCCATGCTTTAGTGTGGCTATTGGTGACTCTTTTTAGCTAGACTTATAATAAGAATTCTGAAAAAAAGCAGATTTGCATGTCAAAAGTTCATAAGAAAAGTTTTTTTTTTTCATTTGACTCAAATTGATAATAAGCCAGGGACTAACAAGCAACTGTGACTATTAAAGGAGTTAGCAATTCCTCGGGAAAGTTACCAGAAATGAAAGGCTCTTCTCACTGAAGGCTACAGAATATAAAGATGTAAATGCACTTGAAAAATTTGGGTTTGTTTATTGGTACTCTCTTGGTGAGTATGGATGGCCTAGGGAGACATTTTGCCCTGTTTGTCCTCATATTCAATGGCTACTAAAATCTTGGGCCAAGGGAACTTGACTTAACAGAAGAACGTAGTGTTATCAATGTACTCATTTTACAGGCATGCAGAATGCAAGATTGACAGCCATAAAGGCTTGTATCCAGAGTAGGCTCTAGAAGGCTCCCATGTGAAACTAGGTAGATGGAGCTAGGGTGTGATTGATACTGCAGGATGTTATTGATGCCAGGGAGGTGAACTATCTGCCCGAGAAGGATACGGTTGTAAAGTAGAGCTAGTCCCAAAGAGATCAAGAGCAAGAGGGAGAGTCTACAGAAAGCAAAGCTGTCCTACTATGCTGGAGCCCAGGTACTTTATACCATATGCTCAAGAACTCCAAAGTTTCATACTGCTCTACTGTTCTTTGGTCTTGCTATGGTCCTTCATTTATCCCTTCCTAAAATAAAATGCTAACTCTATGCCATTAATTATACCTTCAATATGTGTAACCTGTATTTTTAATTTTTTTGAAGGGCCTCACAATACATGGTTCAACTTACACGCCCAGAAACACAAACTTCTTAACAATGCTGTAGATGTTGAGACTGTAAGGATGCTTGGTGTGTCGGTTGGGCTAAATTTATTTTGTGTCTTCAGATGATGATGACATTGTGAGTTGGGGAAAGAATATTAAGGTTTGAATCAGAATTGTCCACCATAGGTTCGTGTTCTTGAAAGCTTAGTCCCTATCACATGATATTGTGTTAAAGGCTTTAGGACCTTCATGGGGTGAGGCCAAAGTGGGAGAGATGTAGCACTGAAGAATGTTCAGCTTCTCAATAAATGTGAAAAAGTTTAAACACCATCTACAATACTAGCTTTGGAAATCAAAACCATAGTCTTAGATTAGAACATATTTGCTCCCCAGAGCCTTGAGTGAACTGCTGTGTGCATGGTCTTAACTGCTGAACCATCTCTCCAACTTCAAGTCCTCTCCTGAACCTTAACTAAAAATATTAAAACCAAGGGTCCAAAGAGAAATTTACATGTCCATTTTTAACGATACACATATACACATATACTGTGCCTTACAGTTTTGTCCTTAAAAACAAGCAGATTTTATTGTCAACTGTGTATGTGAGTCTTGAGAACATTTTACTGAGTCAAGTAACCAGGTCACAAAAAGACAACTCTTATATGATCCCATTAACATACAGTGCTTAGAACCTTCAGATTCATATAGTCAAAATAAAGTGGTGATTGTCAGGGGCCAGGATTACAGGATATTAGAAATTTCTATTTAATGAGTACAGGTTTTAGATTTGTAAACTATTTCTTTTTTGGACAGGAGAATGTGTTAGTGCATAATAACATGAATATACTGAATGCCATGGTCTTTTTCTTTTAATTTATTCAATTTAAAATCCTGATTACTTTCCTCCTTCCCCCTTCCTGGTCCTTCTCCCACAGTTCCTTGCCCTAATCTCTCCCCTTCTCTCAGAGAGAATGAAAGCTCCCCACTGAGAATCTCCCCACACTGGCCCATTAAGTCTATGCAGGTCTAGGTGCTTCTTCTCCTACTGAGGCCAGACATGACAGTCAATTCAGGGAAATGCATCCCACAGACTGGCAACAACTTTTCGTATAGCTCCTACTCCAGTTGTTCAGGCCCACATTGAGACCAAGTGGCTACATCTCTGTGTGTAGTGGGGAAGGGTTGGTTCAGCTGTGTATGCTCTTTGGTTGGTGGTTCAGTCTTTGAGAGCCCAAATGTCAAATGTCAAAATTAGTTGACTCTGTTGGTCTCCCTGCAGTGTTCCTAACCCTTTGAGATCCTCAATCCTTCACCTAACTGTTTCAAAAGTGTCCTCAAGTTCCATCCAATGTTTGGGTGTCTGAGTCAGCTGCTGGGTGGAGCCTCTCAGAGGACAGCCATGCTCCTGTCCCTATGTTTGGGGCTCAGCAGGTCTGATGAAGGTGGGCAGAAAGGTGGGGGAATAATAGAGGTCGGCTGAGGATATCAGCTGGGTCAGGGCAGCTGGGATTGCCCCAGAGTCCTCCCTGATTATACTTTTAACTTGTTTAAATGGTCAACTTTATAATTTATCTTATATACTGTATATATATTTTATATTATTGTGTATATGTGGTACACACATACATACAATCCACAACTCAAAATAGAGTTGGAAGTCTATTAGGGGCTATAATAATAGATTCTGTGACCATATTCTAGCCCTAAAATCACAAACTTTGTAATTTCCTCCTGACCTGACTTGAAGCAAGTTGCTTAGTTTTCTGTAGTTCATGTGTCTCACGCATCTTTCCTAGGAGTGCCATGCATGTGTCATGTCTCAATAAGCTCATGTTTAAACAGTGCCCAGCCTCTCACAGGCTTTTCCTAAATATGTCGCTGCTCTATTCTGGACTTTGTGACCAGTGTGTTCATATCACTGATGATTTTTTTTTCTCATGGAAAGTTTGTTGACTCCCTTGGTGCTGATCAATTTCCTTGAGCACCTGCTGTCTTTCTATCTCTTGGCTTCACTTTTCTATCTCAATTGTGCTGGAAAACTGTTAACTTTTTATTTAAATTACTAGCCAATTATATTGTTTCTTATAAGTGATGATATTTTTGTTGTTTATCAATTTTTAAATTGCATTTTTTCCTTTGGTTGGAAACCTGGATATCCAGGAAGATTGATTTCTGAGCATCCCAGCTCTGTTGCCTAATACAAAGAACTATACAATTTTCTTTAAACTCATTGCAGTTTTAATCTTAGTTCTTCCTCTTCTAGCCTAGCTATTCCTAAACATGGATACAGTGACAAAGAATGAAAAGCAAAATGTTTATTTCCAAATTAGTTCTAGAAAGAGGCGAAGGTTAGGAGTCCACTAGGGGACTGGAAGTATGGCTCAGTGGCAAAAACTTGCTCATCACATGTCTATCCCTGTGTCCAATTACTAGCACTGCACAAAAGAAAAGAAACCAAACCAAACAAAAAAACAGCAAAACAAAATCAGGAACAAATTAGAGAGGAATGGGAAGGGAATCCAAGAAACATGAATAAGCCATTCATGACTGACACTTCTGGGGTGAACTTTTCAAGAACATTAAGTAGTAATGCTCTCAAAAGTATGGACAATTTTATCTTTCAGCTTATATAGACTGTTGAAATATCACACTGCACTTCCATTTTGTCCCAATTAAAATCAAACTTTTTTAAATCTGAAGGGGAAAAGGTTAAGGAATAAATTAGAACATTCCAGAAATTTACTTATTGTCATGATTATGATGATGTTAAAATGCATCATTAATTGAGTATAAAATGATATTAAATGTGTTCCTGTAGCAATGGTTATTATGGAGTTGATTCTGAAACAGATGTCACTCAGACGCACTTCATACCCACTTGTGTTTAACATAAATCTAACATGTCATAAATCTCCCTTCAACATGAAGGTCAAATACAATGTCATCAAAGGTGTAATACAGGTGCCTTAGTGCAGCAGGGAGTCACTCATGTGGATGTGATTTTATGCACATAATCTCTATAACTTTTTATTAAGCACTCTTGATTTTTCTCACTGTGGAGGAACATTGTTTATTCGAGCTGCTGGTTCCATATCTTCCTCAATGATGATTCTGAGTACTTATAATCCGAGTTTTAGCTGCGGCAACCATACACTCAACATTACTATGACTTGTGGAATGCTAACAGACACTGTAGCAACCCCTCTTCACCAGAGCATTTGCTTTACAGATCACTTTTTTTTAAATCTGCAAATTAAGATGTACATTGAAATTAGATTCAGTAACCCTAGAAAAGCACCTTTGCCCATTGTTGCTTGTAACATACTTATTGTAAGAATTCCTAATCTAATAGAGGACTAGATACCTCATGAACAGTGGAACCCCTGAAGCATCCTCACATGGGAACAGTGCCTCCTAGGAACTAGGGGATTTAATGTAGCAGAAATCAAATCTATGTGTGAACTAGAATTTTTGGATGGTGAGAGATGCTTATTGGTTTCTGAATCAGTAAATTCTAGCTTGGAAAATGCAAAACCAAGAACTCCCATAAGTTTGGTGGAAATAAGATAACTTTCAAAGAATTTGCCAGGCTTGGATGGTATTGTCCTGATTTACCAGAATTTACACCATTTTAACTTGTCCCTTTATTATACTATACTAACTGCTTACAAATAACAAGCCAAACCTCAGTAGGCTCTGTGGTCATATGCCCATTGACACACATCTTTTGCCACAAAGTGATTCCCCTGATGAGAGATAATATTGTTCAGGACATTATACTGGCAGGTCTTACGTTCTTGCTGTGAGAGATGAGGGAGATGTGATAAGGACAAGTTGTTCACCTCATGATATAAAAAATTTGAGGTAATGTATGTGGTTTTATGTGGTTAGTTTGATCTTCAAATGCACTGTCACATCAGGGGACTGCTTTTCATCTCTCCTGACCACTCCCTTGAGGGTTAATAGAAGGATCAACTATGATGTGAGCAAACCCTGGCACTTGGTTCTATAAATCGCCTGCACCTGTGATACCATGGTTACTCCATTAAAGGACATTTGTTCTCAAACTCAGTAAACCTAAGGAGGAAACCTAGGAAACATTTTTAAATTGAAGCAATTTCTCAACTGAGTTACTGAGTGCATCATATAAGGTAGGTCTCCTTTTGTGATGGGTGTAACCAGACACTCAACTTTCATGTGCTTACTCATGTAGGCTAGTCATAAGTTTCTTTTCCTTTTTGTATGGTCTAATTGTGCCATCTTCATTCCCACACCTAGTCATCTAGGTGTAGGAATCTACAACCACACAGTGCCACCATTGCCATGTTGTTGAATGGACAATTGTTAATGTTGCCATTTTAGATCCTCTTAAAAGCCTTCCATGAATGTTTAGCACAAATATATCAAATATCGACTGTGAGCCAGGGCAAAAGAACTTTCCTCTAACAACTGGTGCTAGAAAAATACATCATGAATCATGACTCTGAGCTGATAGATAGATTTCATAGTAGATTGTGATAAGAAATTTGGTGATTTACTTGTGTCTTCTGGACTTCAAACACACAGTTTCCATCAAATGGCATATTTTCATATTACATTTTTTAAAACTTAGGACTCCAAGGATTTGATTATACCAGTTTACTATGGGAAGGTTTGGCTTCACGGTCAATCCGGTTAGTTGCAAGTCAAGATTAATCTTGCAGGGTACAATAGTCCTCTGTAGTCAAAAGCATGGCTTTGCTCCGGAATGCAAGAGGCATACTGTGGCCTTGCTTTTGTGGCTTGCCAGATATTCCTCATAGTGTCTTTATCTACCTCGTCTTCCTCTCCTGACTGAACTTCTTCCAGGAAATGTGACTTGAGAGGCAAGGCAACTGGGAGCACATTATGACATGGCTGTAGACTCTAGCCTACTCTACACCCAATTTAAACTGCTGTTTTAATGTCATACGATACATATATTTTATAAAAATGTTGAGTATGCTGCTTTCAGAATACAAAGAAGCCTTGTCTTTGTTTTGTGGCATGGGAGTTACAACAGTTTATATTTCTACTTCAGAAGAAATTCTCTAGGATTACCCAGGTCTTTGGGGTCTGTGAAATGCTTATTCGTGTAGGAAGCTTCTGGGTCTCTGTGAAGCCGTGTAAGCATGTTTATGAAAATGTTGAAATAACCAAGGCCCCTATGTATTACACTTTGAAGAAAGCAATATGGTTACTATGGTAATTGTGGACTGGCCCTTCCCGTGTGCAAGTGAGTACCTATTGCCCTTCCTTCCTATGTAGATGCCAGATGCCATGATGACAGAATTCCCAAGACAGTAAGTGAGGGAAGGGCACCGGGACCAGGTTAAATGATATCTGATCATTTCATGACTACAACTGGGCAATGCTATAAGAATCCAGTGATTGCCACAGTATCTGGAGTAAATGGCTGAGAGGCTAAATCTGAACAGAGTAGAAAACATTCAGTGTGGCGTGCTTTACATCTTTCTAGACACACATTCTAATTTCATGCAGTGTGTTTCCTAAAAGGCCCGGGCTGAGCTTTGGATAAGCTATTTGTCTATTTCTGAAGGCTTCTTCCTATACGATCTGCATTAAAAATCAAAGAGATCCCAGTGAGGCTCAACATCTGACTTACTTCACATGGTGCCACTTACAGACAAAGCTACTGCTGTCTTGTCTCCAATCACCACTGCTGAGACACCATATCTGTTGTCTCTCTTTTCTAGTTGTTATTCTAATATCATGCACCACACACACACACACACACACACACACACACACACACACACACTGCACAGTAGCACATATATTCATTAATAATGGACTCTGCTTCCATATAGTTTGGGTATTAGTGCCTTTATGTTTGACTCTACACTATATTTTCTATCTATGCTTCCTCTACTTCCATCTGCCATTGATAACTGTCGCCATCCCTAATATCTCAGTATTAAAATTCTTTAGAGAGACTTTATTCTAGAGCATGGGACAATAGTCAGAAAGAGTCATGTCTGGGCTATATTTGTTTCTGGCCTTGCCATTTTGCAGTAAGTTAATGCTAAAGGGAAGAGGATGTGGTGATGTTGCCTTTTTTGCATGCTGTTACCTGTGTGGGTAGGACATGTTTCCTCCCTTAGTGCACCAGGTACCAGTTCTGATGATTTCCATGTACACTTCTGTATATTAGCTGCTGTATTTGGAGTAACAGACACCTCTTCTGTTTTGAGAATGAAAGAAGACATAGAAGTACATTTCCTATATTTTCTAATTGGTTTTCTTCTCTGTTAATTTGTGTCTTTATGTTTCAAGCCTGACAATAAATAATGAATGGAAAAAAATTAAATAAACTTTATTCTCTTAATTCACAATCGACTCTGCAGTTCATTCTGATAATTCAGTTAATTCCTCACAATTAAATTAATCATCGTATTTATATTTTCAAAGTTATTATGTGAAATGCTATGAAAGATGACAATTCATTATGCTTTAAATCTTACTAAGTACTTATGTATCTGTTGCTACATTTAATTCTCAAAGTAACTGGGAAAATTAAGTAGTAGATACAGAAACCACACTATTGATGAATACTATTGTCTTATCAATATTACACACCTAGACATTAGTGCAAACAAGTGTGTCTATAATTGGAATATGATCTTCTCCCTTCCAAATTCACAGAAGAGCTTTATTACCATTGTAATATATGAAGAGAGGGAAGGGATCTGATGTGATTATAGAGTTTAGAGGTTGGGCCTTGGGAGGTGATTCAGATTTGAAGGTCAGAGGGAGACCTTAATAAAAGGCCACATTCTTTCTGCCTCCTGTTTTATCATGCCCTGTGTTACCCCAGAACCCTGCCAGCAAGAAGGGTATCATGTGGACCCTAGATTTCGGATCATAACTGTCAACCACACTATACTTCTTAGCTTATTCTATACTAGACCTATTGTGTTGTATTTTTTTTTTTTGGCACCAGAAAATGCACTAATATAAAACCCATTTCTCTGATCTGCAGTGACGTTCACACTCTGTTTTCACAAACCATGGCATATGTGTCTGTAAATGCACACAGAGATAGCAGAGATAGTGTAATGTGTCTGTATATGTTGACAGGACCTTGGAAACACACACATACACACACACACACACACACACACACACACACACATGCATGCACAAGCACACATACTTGTACACATAGACAAACACTCACAGCTGCATTTGTAGTCTATAACTGTTTCTCAGAACATACAAGAGGATTGGGGTATATCTCAGTGGCAGAACACTTTTCTATCATGCATTTTGACCTGGGTTTAATCACTAAAACTAGAGGGGAAAGTTGTAAATCAAAGGCCTAGACAACAAAATATTTAGCATTTGTTTTATTTCTTATATCCAGACTTTTTTTTTTTAGAAATTAGACATATAACTCTTATGTTTTACCACATTAAAGGTCATTATTAGATTTTTTTCTCTTAAATTATTTAAGCAGCTAGCCCCATTAGATGTGGTACATCAGACCCTTGCCTGGGTTCTCAGGGCCGAGGACAGTGCCTCCTGTGCAGTCCTCATTCAGTATACCCATTGGTTGAGTAAATAAGCAATTGAAAATTAAATTTTAGTTTATCATTCTGAAGACATCACATCTTATTATTCATGGTTTTATTGGATTACAGGCCTTGAACATTGAAAATCAAATTTTATTTTTCAGTTTAGGGCATTAATACTATTAAAGCAAAATGATGAGCTAGGCCAAGTGAGTCTCCAGGAAATCTACATTGTTCTTTCCAAAGCTTTGGTGGCAAGGATGTAATTCACTCATCACTGGTAGAAATAAAAACATTGACATTAAAAAGCCAGAACTAGATGGTGAGGATTTGTTGAGACAGAGTTAATAACACAGATTAGGTAAGTCTAAGGTAATCTTCAAAAAGGAGACAGATGTCTTTGAAAGGCCAACTTGGCTTCACTTGAGTTCAGCCAATTCAAACACACTCATAAATGAGGAGAATTCCTTCAAGCGGATTTAATTCTACATTTGGCATCTGTCATCATCTGCTTAAGTTGGTGTGAATTTTTCCAGGGTCAATGGCTTACCTGCAAGTGTCAGGGTGAAGTGAGACATTTAGGTTTCATCTCAATGGAAATATTTTAAAAATATGTTGTGGCACAAAATTAACAGTGTATTCATATTGTGGCTTGAAAATACATTTAGTAATGTGAAATACATAACTTGTATTGTTATAATATAAATGGTAGACATTTGCTCTCACTGGCATAAATCTGATGGCTTCTGGTTATGTTTTGTTACGTCCACTCACTGATAATTTATAATTGCATGAAAACATGAACCTTCACAGTAAAAGAAGATTGACTATTTCCATGTCTTTGTGAGTTCCAGTTTTGTATCCCAGGCCATTTAGGGGTTGTCTGTGGAGTGTGGAATGACCATGTTTCTCATAAGTTGAGGTTCCATGCCTGAGTTAAGCATGTTTTCACTTTTAAAAGGCAATTCATTTTTAATAACGGCACCCCATATTTTGTTTATGCCACATATGTTCAATCTAATAATTTATTTTGTTCACTTTGTGTAATTTTCTTAAGACTCCTTCTGTTTTTTTACTTCTCAAGCATTAAAGTTACCATGGAAATGGGACCATTGGCAACCTGGGATCTACAGAAGTGCATCCTGCTGCATTTTGGAAAGCCATGTCATGTAGTGAGGAAAAATCAAGGTTGACATGCATTTTAGCTCCAATATATGTTTTAGCACATCGGTTCCAGAGACCTATGTTTAGGTAAGATTTCAATAGAAAATTACATGACAAGGGAGTAACACAGTCCTGATGATGCTGACTTGTTCTGGCACACTTTGCTCATGCACAGTCAGTCAGTAAGCACAATATGGATGGTATTTAGTATGTGGGGCATAATTTACTCTTTGCACATATGTGTCCATCTGAGAAGTAAGATCAAGCTAATTCAGCATCTATTATTTTGATATTAGGACACACACAATATATATATATATATATATATGTAAGTCAGTAAACATTGTCAGAGACTGTTTCCTGATTCGCTTCTGTTTCTGATAAAAGCTCTGATGTGGAGAACACTCTAGACAGTGGGACATGTTCATCATTTGAGTGGGTTCCATGTGGGTGTATTCATTAGCTTCCTATCGCAATTAGCCATGCATTCAAGGCACTCATATGAATGGATATGGTACGTGCTCAATCACAGCTCATTTCCCCCCATTTTTGGCGATTCCAAATGCTGCTTCTTTCATATTTTCTGTTGTTGTATTTATTTTTAATTCACCATTTTATGATTAAATGGTTTAGAATTATTTTGCTAGTTAATTATATATATATATATATATATATATATATATATATATATATATATATATATCTTTGTCTCCGTTAGATAACACACTCAAACCTTTCTTTGAAAACACAATGTTAGTTTCTGTTCTTCCGATGTCTGGTTGAGAACAGTGCCTGTTCCTTGACCTACAGAGTCAGCACTGTTTCAAGTCATCAAGAGGAATGTCTAGTTGTCTATGTCTTTGCTGCTTCTCAGGTGATGTTTTGTATATGGCATGCTTGACTTTTTTGCTCATGTTTACCGAGTCATTTATTTTCTTAAAATTGAGCATTAAGAGATGGGAGGTGCCCCAGGTAGGAAAATATTTGGTATGAAAATATGAAGGTCTGGGTTTGGATCCCAAGCACATACTTAGAAGGTAGATGCTACAGTGCACGTTTACAGTCCTGCCCACACTAGGGAGCAAGACATGCTTGTGGGAACTTACTGGCCAGCCAGCCCAGCTCCAGGTTCAGTGAGAAAGTGTCTCAAATGTAAGGTGGGAAGGTGTAGAGAAAGGCGCTCAGTGTTGACAGTTGGCCTATATACACACATGGGGAGCACCCAACACCCAACACATGGAATTGAGTCTGAAGAGACTTTATTCAGTCTGGATACAAGTGCTTTGTGATTATTTTTTCAGATTATACATCTGAAAGGTATATAATCTTCTGCTGAAACAAATTTTGATGAAATCTCACATACGCAGTTTAAGTTATATTTTTCATATCCTCTATTTAATTTAAACTTGCCTACCTTGGTGCTAACCATTCTGTCATTTTCTTTTAACAATTATGAAGTTTTAATATGTATCTGTGATACATAATTAGTGTCTATGGGTTTAATTTTTAAATGAGTATCCTTTTCTTTAAAAAGACTATTTCTCCAGTTATTTGCCTAACCATATTTGTTAAAAAACCAATGCCAGTATACCCGAGTAATATATGTTTCTGGGGGAGATCCAGTGACACAGGCCTGGCGAGACGGCGCTCCAAATAGCCAGGGAGCAGAGAGGTCTGTGCTGAGCACTCAGAAAGTGCGCCCCCCCCCCGATTGTTTCAGGGGAGAAGGAACACTGCCTTAGGGTCTCTGTTTCCACTGGTGGCCTGTGCTTGCAGAACAGGTGCTCAGGCCATCTGCCACCAGGAACTGCAGAGATCTAGGGACACAGGCCAGGTACACGGGAGAGACGAGAACCAATCACTTACAACAAGACCACATATAATCACAAACAACAAGATGTCAAAAGGAAAGAGAAAGAACATACCCCTGGGAAACCAAGACTATCTGGCAACACCGGAACCGAGCTCTCCCATAACAGCAAACAGCAGAATGCCAAACACTCCAGAAAAAAAAGACTCAGACCCGAAATCATACCTCAAAATGGTGATAGAGATCCTTAAACAAGAACGGGAGGAAAAGCATAAATAAATAGAAGCTTTTAAAGAGAAAACAAGAAAAACACTCAAAGAACTAAAAGAACTAGAGGAAAACAGAACCAAAGAGATGAAGTAATGAAAGAAGGAATTTAAAATGGAAATGGAAACAATAAAGAAAACACTAAAAGAGACAACCCTAGAGGTAGAAAACCTAAAAAAGAAATCAAGAGTCACAGATGCAAGCATCTCCAACAGACTACTAGAGATGGAAAAGAGAATTTCGGGGGCCAAAGACAACATTGAAAACATAGACAAAACAGTCAGAGAACATGCAAAAACCAAAAAGCTCCTAACCCAAAATGTCCAGGAGATCCAGAATACAATGAGAAGACCAAACCTAAGAATAATAGGAATAGAAGAGGGTGAAGAATATCAACTAAGATGCACAGTAAATATCTTCAACAAAATCTTAGAAGAAAACTTCCCTACCCTTAAGAATGATATGACCATGAGCATAAAACAAGGCTACAGAACTCCAAATAGAGTAAACCAGAAAAGAAATTCCTCTGGACACATAATAGTCAAAATGCCAAGTGCCCAAAGCAAATAAAGAATACTAAGAGCAGTAAGGGAAAAGGGTCATGTAACATATAAAGGCAGACCAATCAGAATCACACCCGATTTCTCAATAGAGACTATCAAAGCTAGAAGAGCCTGGACAGACATCATGCACACCCTAAGAGAACACAAGTGTCAGCCCAAGCTGCTATACCCAGCAAAACTCTCAATCACCATAGATGGAAAGACCAAGATATTCCAAGACAAAACTAAATTTACACAATATCTGACAACAAACCCAGCACTTCAATGAATTATAGGTGGAAAACCCAAAACAAGGAGAGAATCCTAGTAAAAACAAGAAAATACCTAAGCAAGAAAACCAAAAGAAGAAAGACACACAGGCACAATTCTACCTCCAAAGGCAAAAATAGCAGGAAACAGCAACCACTGTTCCTTAATATCTGTTAACATAAATGGACTCAATTCCCCAATAAAAAAAACATAGGCTATCAGACTGGATACATAAACAAATCCCAGCATTTTTCTATATACAGGAAACTCATCTCAGAGACAAAGACAGACACTATCTCAGAGTAAAAAGTTGGGAAAAAACCTTCCAAGCAAACGGCCCCAAGAAGCAAGCTGGGATGGCCATTCTGATATCAAATAGAGTAGATTTTCAACCAAAAGTTATCAAAAAATAAGGAAGGACACTTTTTACTCATTACAAGGAAAATTTGTCAGGAGGAACTCTCAATCCTTAACATATATGCTCCAAATACAAGCGCACCCATATTCATAAAAAAACCCTACTAAAGCTCAAAAAATACATTATACCCCACACAATAATAGTGGGAGACCTCAACACTTCACTCTCAGCAATGGACAGATCATGGGAACAGAAACTGAACAAGGACACTGTAAAACTAGCAGAGGTTATGAACCAATTGGAATTAATAGATATCTACAGAACATATCATCCTAAAACAAAAGAATACACCTTCTCAGCACCTCAAGGCACCTTCTTCAAAATTGACCATATAATCGGTCACAAAACAAGCCTCAATAGTTAAAAGAAGATTGAAATACTCCCAGTCATCCCTTCAGATCACCATGGTCTAAGGCTGGTCTTTAATAACAACAAAGACAACAAAAAGCTCATATACACATGGAAACTAAACAATGCTCTATTAAATGATAGCATGGTCAAAGAATAAATAAAGAAAGAAATTAAGGCTTTTCTAGAATTTAACGAAAACGAAAACACAACATACCCACACCTATGGGATGCAGTGAAAGCAGAAACAACTCACAAACTATATGAAGTTCAAGAAAAGAAAGAAAAATGAAAATGAAAAACAATTATGCTTAATCTTTACACACCAAGAAATCTTTGACTAATTCCAGGTTACATCTTGTTTTACATGTACTTTATGCTCATTGTAACTAGTAAGATCTTAATGAACACTATCAAACCTTTTAAAAAAAAACAAGCACTGACAAAAATGTATTCGTATACTTTATTGCAAAAATGCTTAAAAACTGTACATTTATCTTTGTTTTTTAAAATAAAGTTGTTCAATAAAAAAAAACTCAAAAACTTTGAAAAAAAAAAACAGAAAATGAATGCATCTAAAGAATATCACCCTGAGTGAGATAACCCAGTCACAAAAGAACAACTTAATATGCAGTCACTGATAATTGATACTAAGCCCAGAAAGCTCAGAACACCCTAGAAACAACTCACAGACAATATGAAGTTCAAGAAAAAAAAAAGAAAGAAAGAAAGAAAGAAAAAGAAAATGAAAAACCATTATGCTTAATTTTACACACCTAGAAAACTTTGACTAATTTCAGGTTACATCTTGTTTTACATGTACTTTTGCTTATTGTAACTAGGAAGATCTTAAGGCACACTATGAAAGCTTTAAAAAAACCAAGTACTAACAAAAATATATTGGTATACTTTTATGCAAAAATGCTTAAAATCTGTACATTTATCTTTGTTTTTCAAAATAAAGTTGTTCAATTAAAAATATATGTTTCTGGAATCTGTTCTTCACTATTAATCTATATTTTTATTCCCATAAAAGACCACTGTCCTGACTATGAATCTTCGTAGTATTATGAACTTGATAAACTACTCCAATTTTGATGCTCGACAGAAGCATTTTGTTTGTTCTCAGCTTCCCTTTACAATGTTAAAGCAGCTAGAAAGTTTATATCAAAACAAGGCTTCTGACTTGGGTTTGAATTCTCAATTTGGGATTATTATACATTTGAAGAGATGACATAGACTCGGCCCAGAGGACTCCTGTGCTGCTCACGCACTCCCACCATGTTAGAACCTCACAAACTACAGAGCAGGGAGCACACTTAAGGAACTAAACCTTACCTGACTGGCTTTGTGTAAATACACAGACTCCACTTATGGGACACTAGAAATTTCACCTAAAGGAGTTATTAAGCACAGTTCCCAGGGAAGGGCCATCTAGGTATGAATTACAATTGAACAACGTGGTTGAGACTGGTAGGTCTTCATTATGGTCTTAAGTGTGGGGCATTTGATGATTGGTTAAATAAAATCAAATAACATACTGAAAAATAAATAAATAAACACACACACACACACACACACACACACAGAGAGAGAGAGAGAGAGAGAGAGAGAGAGAGAGAGAGAGAGAGAGAGAGAGAGAGAGAGAGAAATTAACCCCGGCAGCCACATTAACTAGAAAACTCACTCAAAATTTGTTAATGTCTCCCATTAATGTATCTTTTCTCTTCATTCATCCCACATCACATTTCAATCTTACTGCTTTGTAGTCTTTTAAGGCTGTGATGATTATCCATCTTTTATTGCCTTTCCTAATACTTCAAAGGTGTACTGGGTGGACTGTGGCATGAGCCAGTTCCTAGAGCAAATCTTCTGTATCTGAACAATTGAATCCACATTTCTACAGACTACTGACTGGTCTCTCGGGAAACTCAGTGTATACTTGTACATTCTTGGGGCTAGAGAGCTGGTTCAGGTGGAAGCACACTTGCTACTCTTATTGAGGACATGGGGTTGAATTCCAGCATCCATGCTGGGTGCTTCACCATTGCCTGTATCGCAAGGTGTGTGCGCATGATGGGCATGTTGTCCTCTGGAATCAACCAACATTTGTAAGTACATGGTACACAGACACACAGACACACAGACACACAGACACACAGACACACACACACACACACACACACACACACACATATATATATATTTAAATGCACCTTGTGCATATGTGCACACACACACATACACACACACTCACACACACACACAAAGAGAACAAATCTTCAATATGTGTACATCCTAATACCCTCTGAATTTATAACCCACAGATCAAATTGATTGTTTTAGACCTACTGATTCATCATCTTCTCCTTCAATTAATTACAGAAAGAGACGTATCAGTTCCATAATTATAATCACGCGTCTTTGCAATTCTTCTGGAATGTTAGGGTTCGTTTTTATTTATAAAACTGAATCTCTATTACTAGATTTATAAACATTTAGAGTAGTTATGTATTTGTGATGAATGGATCAACATTCCTTTAAAAAATGTCCTTCTATGTTCCTGGTAATATATATATGGTTCTGAAAATTTGCAGTCAATTTAGCCATTTTATTTTTCCATCATACAATTATTAGTAACGTTTACATAGTTTTCATATACCAGTTTCCTCTAGCTGAAATATTCTGGCATCAATGTGAGAAGAGGCTTATGGTCTAGGGAGGGCGCATTTTCCCAATGTAAGGGAATGGCAAGGCACTGGGGTGAAGAGGGGGATCAGAGGAGAGTGCACCTTTGTGAAGGCATCTGGAGGGGGAGGGGAGATGGTAAAGTGATAGCATTTCAAATGTAAATACAGAGTATCTAATAAAGAGAGAGAGGGATAGAGAGAGAGAGAGAGAGAGAGAGAGAGAGAGAGAGAGAGAGAGAGAGAGAAAAGAAAGAAAGAAAGAAATATTTCCTCAGAGACTCAGGAGTCCCTGCTGAGACTCAGGAGATAAACAAACTGCCCCATGTTTGGGAAGGAGGAAGCTAGGAAGATTCTCAAAAAGCCCCTAACCACTTAACAGAGGGAACAACAAGAAAGGGAGGAAACTGACCATCTGAGCTCCAGGAAGAAGCTCAGCAGAGATCCTTGGGGCTGTTTCTCTGGCTTACAAACCCCTGTTTGGGGTGCTCACTTTGGTAATACAGCTGCTTTGAGTCAACTCCACTGCTCCAAGGACCCCATCACTTAGGCTACAGTTTCTAAACCCAATGAAAACTCACTGGTTTACCAGTGTGAACTTTGGTTCCCTTTCTGGGGTGAGTAGAAGAGTGTGTTGTGTGCCTGGAACAACAACACAGCTTACTCTTTCATTTGGAATTATCCTAACAATCTGTTGAGTGTATCCCTTACATGGCATGTTTGAATCTTGCTTTAGAAAGCTACCTCTCTGTTTAGCTCCATACCCCATGCTGTACAGAAGCTTTGCAATTTTATGAGTTCCCATTTGTTGATTATTGATCTTAGAGCATAAGCCTTTGGTGTTCTGTTCCGGAAAATTTCCCCTGTGCCTATGTGTTTGAGGCTTTCCCCCACTTTCTTGGCTATTAGTTTTAGTGTATCTGTGTCATGTAGAGGTCTTTGATTCCCTTGTACCAAAGAATTCTCAACTGAGGAATACCAAATGGCTGAGAAGCACCTAAAGAAATATCCTCAGTCATCAGGGAAATGCAAATAAAAACAGCCCAGAGATTCCACCTCATGGCAGTTGGAATGACTAAGATCTGACCTTTGGTTCAGCAAAGGCGCATTTTCCCAATGTAGGGAAATACCAAGATGCTGAGGTGGGAAAGGGTGGTTAGGAGAGGGAGCACCTTCATGGAGGCAATGGGAGGGGGAGAGAGTATGTGATTTGAGGGAAAGGGGATAACATCTGAAATATAAATACAGAGAATATCCAATAAAAATAAATCAAAAAGTCCTCAGGTGACAGAAGATGCTGGTGAGGATGTGGAGAAAGAGGAATACTCCACTGTTGATGGGATTGCAAGCTAGTACAACCTCTCTGGAAATTAGTCTGGAGGTTCCTCAGAAAATTACATAATAATTTTCTACCTGAGGAACTACTTCTACCACTTCTGTCCATATACTCAACAGATGATCCAACATATAACAATGACATGTGCTCCACCATGTTCATAGCAACCTTATTTATAATGGCCAGGAACTGGAAAGGACCCAGATGTCCTTCAACAGAGGAATGGATACAGAAAATGTGGTACATTTACACAATAGAGTACTACTCAGCTATTAGAAACAATGACTTCATAAAATTCTTGGACATCTGGATAGAACTAGAAAATATCACCCTGAGCAAGGTAACCCAGTCACAAAAGAACACACACATTATGCACTAATTGACAAGTAGATACTAGCCCCAAAACTTGGGATACCCCAGAAACAATTCATAGACCATATGAAGCTCAAGAAGAAGAAAGGCCAGAATGTGGATGTTCCAGTCCTTCTTAGAGAAAATACAAAACACTCACAGGAGGAAATATAGGGACAAACAGTAGAGCAGGGACTGAAGAAAAGGCCATCCAGAGATTGCCACAACGGGAATACATTCCCATATGCAACTACCCAACCCAGTCACTGTTGCTGATACCAAGCGGTGCTTTCTGACAGGAGCCTGATATGGATGTCTCCTGAGAAGCTCTGCCAGAACCTTACTGATACAGATGAGGATGCTTGCAGCTCACCATTGGACTGAGCATGGGGACCCCAATGGAGGAGCTAGAAAAAGGACTGAAGGAGCTGAAATGGTTTGAAATACCATAGGAAAAACAACAATATTAATCACCACCCCCCCCAGAACTCCCAGGGACTCAAACACCAACCAATGAGTACACATGGATGGACCCATGTCACTAGCTACATATGTAGCAGTGAATGGAATTGTCTGGCATTAATAGGAGGAGAAGCCCTTAGTCCCATGAAGGCATCTTTCCCAAGTGTAGGGGAATGCCAGGTGATGAGGTGGGTGTGGGTGGGTAGCAGTGGGAGCATCTTCATAGAAGTAGGAGTCAGGGGATGGGTCATGGGAGAAGGGGGAAAGAGAATAACATTTGAAATAATTTAAAAAATAAAGAAAACTACCTCCCTTTTAACTGGAATATTTGTTATTGTTCAACATTATTTATTTTTAAAGATATTTTATTTCACCTGTTTATTCATTTCTGTTATGTTTGTATGTGTGTGTGTGTGTGTGTGTGTGTGTGTGTGTATGTGTGTGTGAGTGAGTGTATCCAGTTTCTACATGCATTTTACTGTTTTCTTACTCTGAGATATACTCTTTGTTTTTCTTTTTCTCTTTCCATGCCCTTGTTTGCATAACTTAATTCTCCTTGATTTCCAGTGCTTATTTATGTAGCAAGACGTTGCTTGGTTGTCATTTATTAGAAGCTTTAGGAAATGTGTGCTTTATCTCCAAAGAATTATCTTTAAGTTTCCCGGTGTCTTATTGTATATGCCTAGAAATGGAATTACTGGTTGCATGGTAATTTTATATATTGAGACTTCTTAAGAGCTATAAAACTATTTTAAACAGTGGCAGGTAAATTTTGTATTCCTATCTGTCCTATGTAAAGTGATATTTCATTAAAGTAATTTGATTAGAATTTCCTGAAGGGCAAATTATATCGAACATATTTTGTGTGATTGTTGTTCCTTTATATAGTTTCTGTGGAAAAAATTCTACAAAAATCTTATGCTCATTTATATATTGGATTTTTGTACCGTTAGCTATAACTCTATATTCTGAATGATAGAATTACATCTGGTATGTGGTTTTAAAGTGTAGTTTCACATTGTGTGGCTTGTCATATTCATCCTCCTAAAAATTCTTAAGTGCACTGGTCCTCTTGGCTTTGATGCTGCTCCTTTTCATCTGTTCTCTTACTGCCTACACTTTTGTTTTATATGAGCAACTATTACTAAATCGAAGACCAGACATTTACTCATATGTTTTGTTCTGGAATTTATTAATACATTTTAATTAATTTATGAAATATTATAAAGTCAGGCCAAGACTTTATCACTCTACATGTAGCTATCTACTGTCACATCTGCATACATATATGTGTGTGTTTGTATATATAATATCTATTTATGCTCTCTATGTTACATTAATCTTCTAGCATTGTGATGATATAACTGTTTTGATTACCATTCAGTTATATTGAAATTATAAGTATGAATTTTTCATATTTTCATTTTTGGAAGATTGTGCCTAGCTCTTCTTGGTATCTTCTAATTCCATACATTTTAGCATAGCTTGTCAGTTTATAGAAATGGATTGTGGTGACATTGAGTCTGTAGGTCAACTTGAAACTACATGTAACTTCATCTCCATGTATTGTGTTCCTATTGATGCTATTATACATGAGGTTGCTTTGGAGTTCTACTTACAAATGAATAATTGCAAGTAGAAAGGTTTTAATTGATATTTTTATGTTGATCTTGTTTACATACACCTCTGCTGAATGTGCTGGCTAGTTTTAGTTGTTTTCAATAGATTACCTACAATCATATCATTTTCAAGTGGAGGTAGTTTTATTTCTTGTGATTCAATAGTCTATGAGTACTAACAAACCCACTTCTCACTTAACCATGAAGTTCTGGGTTTGCTTATTTTTGTTTTGTTTTTTAATTTCCTGGCTTTGGTGTGCTTCTATTTGATACTGTAGTGATATGATATTGGTCCATCTCTTTCTTATTATATCCCAAGTAAAATTTTGGTATCACAGGAATAATAGTATCACAGTATGTGACAAAATAATTAATGGTTAAATTCTTTTTTGTGGTGAGTTTTTTTTTTTTTTGAAGAATTGGCATTTAGTCTCTCAAATGTTTAATATCATTCAGTAGTATGATTTTTGTGGATATTTTATACAATATTATATACCTATATTAATATATACATTTTACTTGATATTTATAGTCTATGTTATTCTAGATATCTTTTCATTAAACCCGAAATTTTTCATTTACTATCATATTATTAACTATTACCTCCTTTGAAGTCCTTCTTACTTTTGAAAGGTCAAAACTAACATGGATCCCTCTCCTATTTTGTCCATCAATAGTTTGTTGGGGTTTTTTCTCTACTTTTGTCAACATATGTAAGTGCTTCCAGTTTTCTTGGCCTATCAAAAGCCTTATACCCAGGAGTAGCTGACCAACTCAAAAGAAATAGTGTTTATTTGTGTGCTCTTGTTGTTGTCCTTTTGGTTTCTGTTTGCTTTGTTGTTATTTTTGTTGCTTTCTTCAAGACAGAGAGACTGGGGGAGGAGGGAGGGAGGGAGGGAGAGAGAGAGAGAGAAAGAGAGAGAGAGAGAGAGAGAGAGAGAGAGAGAGAGAGAGAGAGAGAGAGAGAGAGAGAACATGAATTTAGGTAGATAGAAGGAGATGAGAAAAATTCTTGAAAGGCTTCAAGTAAAGGAAAGAATATGATCAAGGTATATTTATTACATTGAAATTTAAAGTGTATAAAATATTAGCAGAAGATTTAAAATGCTAACAAATAATAAATGAATATTTAAGAAGTTTTGTTTTAGGTGTTACATACCTGTAACTAGTTGCAGCACTTGAGAAGCTGAACTAGGAAAATGGTTGGATTCAGGACAGCCCTGACTATATAGTTAGAACTTCTTACTGAATGCATAATAAATATTTCAAAACTCCTTTTTAAAAGGCTCTTTCTATATTTCATTGTTCATTTAATGAATTTCTTTTCTATATTTTATTGTATCTTCATCCTGTTTATATTAGAGTTAATCTGTTATATTTTTTCTCAGATCAAACGCTACATTATCAATTTCAGAAACTTTGATTAACAATCTAGTCATTAAAAGCTATAAATGTAGACAGGATCTCCATTTGCGTCCAGGAGCTAAGGCTGTTCCAGAGCTCTCCTTACCCAAATTCCACCTGGAGAGAACTGGTCTCCCATGAGTGCTCTCACTCCTAACATCATAGGCTCACAGGCCTACATGAGGGACAAACTCCAACAATAAGAGACAGCAAGACCAGCTAACACCAGAGATAACCAGTTGGCAAGAGGCAAGGGGAAGAAACTAAGCAACAGAAACCAAGGCTACTTGGCATCATCAGAACACAGTTCTTCGACAGCAAGTTCAGGATACCCCAACACACAAGAAAAGCAAGATTTAGATTTAAAATCACATCTCATGATGATGATATAGGACTATAATAAGGACTTAAATAAATCCCCTAGAGAAATACAGAAGAAGCAGGTAATCAAATAGAAGCCCTTAAGAGGAAACTAAATTTCCTTTAAAAATTATAGGAAAACATAACCAAACAGATGTAGGAATTGAACAAAGCCATCCAGGATCTAAAAATTGAAATAGAAACAATAAAGACATCACAGAGGGAAACAACCCTAGAGATAGACCAAGAGTCATAGATATAAGCATTACCAACAGTATACAGTGGTAGAAAAGTGAATCTCAGGTGCAGAAGATACTACAGAAAACACTGATACAACAGTCATAGAAAATGCAAAATGTGAAAAGCTTCTAACCCAAAACATCCAGGAATTCCAGGACATAATGAGAAGACCAAACCTTAGGATAATATGTATAAAAAAAAGCAAAGATTCCCAACATAAAAGGCCAATAAATATCTTCAACAAAATTATAGGAAAAAACTCTCCTAACCTAAAGAAAGATATGTCCATGAACATACAAGAAGCCTACAGAACTCCAAATAGATTGGACCAGAAAATAAATTCCTCCTGTCACATAATAGTCAAATAACCAAATGCACAAAACAAAGAAAGAACATGAAAAGCAATGAAGGAAAAAGGCAGGCCTATCAGAATTACACCAGATTTCTTAACAAAGACTCTAAAAACTAGAGGATCCTGGGCAAATGTCATACAGACCCCAAGAGAACACAAATGCCAACCCAAGCTACTATTTACAGAAAAACTCTCAATTGACATAGATGGAGAAACTAAGATATTGCATGACAAAACCAAATTTACATAATATCTAATACATAAAATTTACAAATACATAAAATACATAAAAATTACAAATAAAAATGTCCACAAATCTAGCCCTACAAAGGATAATAGATGAAAAACTCCAACACAAGGAGGTAATCTTCTTTCAACTAACCCAAAATAAGATAGCCACACAAAAGTAATTCCACCTTTAACAACAAAAATAACAGGAAACAACAATCACTATTTCTTAATATCTCTTAACATGAATGGACTCAATTTCTCAAAGATATAGACTCACAGATATATACTTTGACTTTCAACCAAAAGTTATCAAAAAAGAAAAAAACCGTAAGGAACAACACTTCATACTCATCAAAAGAAAAATCTACCAAGTTGTATACTCAATTCTGAACATTAATGCTCCAAATGAAAGGGTACCCACACTATTAGAAGAAACTTTACTAAAGCTGAAAGCACACATTGCACCTCACACAATAGTAATGGGAGACTTCAACACCACAATCTCAGCAATAAACATCATAATGGAAACTGACACTAATCAGAGATACAGTGAAACTAATAGAAATTATGAAGCAAATAGATTTAATAGATATCTATAGAATAGTTCATCATAAAAAAAAGAATTTACCTTTTTGTCAGCATCTCATGGAATATTTTCCAAAACCGACCATAATCAGTCACAAAACAGGACTCAACAGATAAAAGAAAATTGAAATAATCCCTTGCATTCTTTCAGATCACCACAGAAAAAGGATGGTCTTTAATTACAACAAAAACAACAGAAAATCCCCACACACGGAAGCTGAACAATGATCTACTTAGTAATAACTTGGTTAAGGAGGAAAGAAATGAAAGACTTTTTAGAATTTAATGAAAATGAAGGCACAACATAACCAAACTTCTGGGACACCATGAGAACAATGCTAAGAGGAAAACACATAGCTCTATATACCTCAAGAAAAAAACCCAAGAGAGCATAGACTAACAGATTGACAGTAAACCTGAAAGGTCTAGAACAAAAAGAAGCAAATACACCCAAGAAGAGTAGACAGCAAGAAATAATCAAACTCATGGCTGAAATCAACCAAGTAGAAATAAAACAAACTATACAAAGAATCAACAAAGCCAGGAGCTGGTTCTTTGAGAAAATCAACAAGATAGATAAACCTTTAGCCAGACTAACCAGAGGGCACAGAAACAGTATACAAATTAACAAAACCTGAAATAAAAATGAAGACATAAAAAGAGAAATTTAGGATATTTAAAAAAGTCATCAGATCATACTACAAAAGTCTATACTCAACTGAAATGGAAAATGAACAATTTTCTAGACAGATTCCAGGTACCAAAGTTAAATCAGGATCAGATAAACCATCTAAACAGTCCTATAATCCCTAAAGAAATAGAAGTGATTATTAAATTCTCTGAACCAAAACAACCCAGAACCAGATGGGTTTAGTGCAGAATTTTATCAGACCTTTAAAGAAGATACTAATGCCAATACTCTTCAAACTATTCCCCAAAATAGAAATGGAAGGCACAGTACCCATTTCCTTTTTTGAAAGCAAAATTACACTTATTCCTAAACCATGCAAAGACCCTACAAGGAAGTTAAACTTCAGACCAATTTCCCTCTTGACTATTGTTGCAAATATAATAAAAAATTCTCACAAATTGAATCCAAAAACACATCAAAATAATTATTCATCATGATGAAGTAGTCTTTATTCCAAGTGATGCAGAGATGGTTTAATATATAGAAATCAGTCAACATAATCCACTATATAAACAAACCCAATGGGGGAAAACGCCACATGATCATCTCATTAGATTCTGAGAAAACATTTGACAAAATTCAACACCCCTCATGATAAGTCTTGGAAAGATCAGAAATTCTAGGCCCATACCTAAAAACAATATACATCAAACCAGTATCCAACATCAAAGTAAATGGAATGAAACTTGAAGCAATCCAACTAATATCAGCAGCTAGACAATGCTGCCCACTTTCCCTGCATATTCAGTATAGTAATACTGGACATCCTAGCAAGAGCAATTAGACAACAAAAGAAGGTCAAAGGGATACAACTTGGAAAGAAGTCAAAATATTACTATTTGCAGATGATATGATAGTATATGTAAGTGTCCTCAAAAATTCCACCAGAGAACTCCTAGAGCTGATAAACAACTAAGCTGAATATAAAATTAATGTAAACAAATCAGTGGCCTTCCTCTTTACAAAGGTTAAAGAGGCTGAAAAGAAATTAGTGAAACAACACCCTTTACAATAGTCATAAATAATATAAAATACTTTGGTGTGACTCTATCTAAGCAAGTGAAACATTTGTATGACAAGAACTTCAGGTTTCTGAAGAAATAAATTGAAGATCTCAGAAGATGGAAAGATCTTCCATGCTTTTTGATTGGCAGGATTAATGTAGTAAAAATGACCATTTTGACAAAAGCAATATACAGATTTAAGCTATCCCCATCCTACATCACAGTTCCAACTCATTTCTTCATTAAGTTAGAAAGAACAATTTGCAAATTCATTTGGAATAACAAAAGCTCAGTATAGCAAAAATTATTCTCAACAAAAAAAGAACTTGGAGGTTGGGGAGAATCATGATTCCTAACCTCAAGCTGTATTACAGAGCAATCATGATAAAAACTATATGGTATTGGTATGGAGACAGGCAGGTAGATCAACGGAGTAGAATTGAAAGCACAGAAATGAACACACACACCTATAGTCACTTGATCTTTGACAAAGAAGCTAAAATGATCCAGTGGGAAAAAAGAAAGCATTTTCAACAAATGGTGCTGGCTCAATTGTGCTTAGCATGTAGAAGAATGCAAACCAATCAATTCTTATCTTTTTGTACAAAGCTCAAGTTCCAGTGGATCAAGGACCTCCACATAAAACCAGATACACTGAAACTAATAGAAGAAAAAGTGGGGAAGAGTCTCGAGCACATAAGCACAGGGAAATATTTCCTAAATGAAGCATCAATGGCTTATGCTCTAAGATCAAGAATTGACAAATGGGACCTCATGAAATTACAAAGCTTCTTTAAGGAAAGGACACTGTCAATAGGACAAAATGGCAATCAATAGATTGGGAAAACATCTTTATCAATCCTACATCTGATAGAGAGCTAATATCAAATATATTTAAGGAACACAAGAGTCCAGACAACTAAATAACCATATTAAAAATGGGGTACAGAGCTAAAAAAAGAATTCTCAACTGAGGAATCCTGAATGACTGAGAAGCACCTAAAGAAATGTTCATCATCCTTAGTCATCCAGGAAATGCAAATGAAAACAACACTGGGATTCAACCTCACACCAGTCAGAATGACTAAGATCAAAAACTCAGGTGACAGTAGATGCTGGTGAGGAAGTGGAAAAAGAGGAACACTTCTGCATTGTCGGTAGAATTGCAAGCTGGTACAACCACTCTGGAAATCACTCTGGAGGTTCCTCAGAAAATTGAACATAGTACTAGTGGGAACCCAGCTATCCCACTCCTGGGCATATATCCAAGAGATGCTCCAATATATAACAAGGAAACATGCTCCACTACATTCATAGCAGCCTTATTTATAATAGTCAGAATCTGATAAGAACTCAAATGTCCTTAAACAGAGGAATGGATACAGAAAATGTGGCACAACTCTATTCAGTTGTTAAGAACAATGACTTCATGAAATTCTTAGACAAATGAGTGGAACTAGAAAATATCATCAAAAGTGAGGCAACCATGTTACAAAAGAACACACATGGAATGCACTCACTGATTAGTGAATATTAGCCCCAAATCTCAGTATACCCAATATACAATTCATAGACCATATGAAGCTCAAGAAGAAGGAAAACCAAAATGTGGATGCTCCAGTCTTTTTTAGAATGGAGAACAAAATACTCCTGGGATGTAGAGGGTTGGAGGGATCTTGGAGGAAGAGAGAAGAGGGGTGGGGAAGAGAACAGGTTCAGGTTTGAGAAGACAGGGATGACAGTCAGAGGGTTAGGAATTGAACAGAGTTATGTAGCAATGGGGATGGAGAACTAGGGGTAGCCACCAGCAAGTCTCATAATCCAGGAAACCCAGAGGTTCATAGGACCCAACAGGGCTGAGATTAGCTAAAATGCCTAATATAGGGGAGGTAGAACCTGTTGAGACCATATCCAGGTGTTAGGAAAGGCCCACAGTTGGGGAATGGAACCACCCATGGTTCTCAAAATTTTAAACTATAATTGCTCTTGCCTGAAGAAAATACAGGGTCAAAGAGTAGAGTAGAGACTGAAGGAAAGGCCATCCAGAGACTGCTCTACTTGGAGATCCATCCCATATGTAGCCATCAAACCCAGTCACTTTTGCTGGTGCCAAGAAGTGCTTTCTGACAGGAGCCTGATATGGATATCTCCTAAGAGGCTCTGGCAGAGGATTACTGATACAGATGAGGATGCTTGCAGCTAACTATCAGACTGAGCTTAGGCACGCCAATGGAGGAATTAGGGGAAGGGCTGAAGGAGATGAAGGGGTTTATAACCCCATAGGAAGAAATAATGATATCAACCAATCAAATCTCCCTGAGCTTCAATAAACTAAACCACCAACCAAAGAGTACACATGTAGGGACCCATGGCTCCAGTCCCATATGTAGCAGAAGATGAATTGTCTGGTATCAATAAGAGGAAAGCTCATGTTCTTGGAAATGCTAGATACCCCAGTATAGAAGAATTTCAGGGTGGTGAGGTGGGAGTGAGTGGGTGAGGGGGGCATCCTCATATAAGCTCCAGGAGGGGGAGTGGGAGAAGGGATAACCAGGAAGTAGGATAACATTTGAAATGTAAATGCATAAAATATCCAATAAAAAGGGAAAACAAGCTATAAATGTCTATTTCAGAAATCCTAGATTTGCATCTCATATATAAAAGCATATTGTATCTTTATTCCTGCGTATTTCAAAGTATTTTTCACTATCAATTGCTTATTAAAACCTTGTAATTTTATTTATCTTTATTATTTCATATGTATTCCTGTCATAACATTTTATATTTATATTATGGCTTTAAATTTACTATTTGTATGAAACTCCCTATTGTGTGATTGTGGATCTCTGGTTCTTGTGCTTTTTCTTGGCCTCTTTTCTTTCTGTTTGCCTTGTCCAATTTCAATTTGATAGTGTTTGTTTTATCTTATCTTTTATTTTGTTATGATTTGTTATTGTCTCATAGAAGCATTTTATTTTATTTTATTTTATTGGTAATGAGAGACAGACAGGCAGTGGATCTGGATGTAAGCAGATGTGTGGAAGGGATGTGGGAGAAGAGACAGGGGTTAGATCTAGATGTAAGAAGAAGCTGGGAGGAGTAGGGTGAGGGGAAACTGTAATCAGGATATATTGCATGTCACGTGATTGTATGCTAAAAGGGAGAGCTTAATTTAGTTTGCATTTTATTTTGTTTTGTTTTAGATCTTTTTGATTTTTTTTTCCTACTGTAAATTCACTGAACTTTTTGGTTAATAGATAACTCATCAGTGTTCAAGGAAGTTTAATTTTTTTTTCCAGGTATGAACTTACGTTTTGTGATGTCCATCTTCTCTA
Source organism: Micromys minutus (assembly GCF_963924665.1). NCBI lineage: Eukaryota > Metazoa > Chordata > Mammalia > Rodentia > Muridae > Micromys > Micromys minutus. The sequence continues at coordinate 8,762,306 of NC_137954.1, read as the reverse complement.
TAACAATGTTTAATTCTTTTCATTTTTATCTCTATTTTTTAGTTAGAGTGTGTTCTATTGTATCATTTTTATTAATAACATTTATATTATGTGACATCACATTTTTAAAGTTTTTTTAAGATACTTTAACTTTTTGGCCTTGAACAAAAATAATGAACATTTTGAAGATAATTTAAATTTGTTCTCTAGTTCTTTCTTTTTCTAAGTATTAAGGTTAATACTTTCCTATTTGTGTGTGTGTGTGTTTATGTGTGTATGTGTGTGTGTGTGTGTGTGTGTGTGTGTGTGTGTGTTATAACTTTTTTTGGAATCCATGCTTATTAGGAAATATATTGTAGCTGTTCAGACTTCTGATTTCCTACTATAATGGTTGTTGGCGTCCTTTATTTATTATTTTAATGATTGGCTATATATATCCAGCAAACTGATTATGCACAGATATATGTTTAGTGACTAAGTATATATCCAGTAAATTGATTATCTGATGATATATATCATGATCAACACACAAATATCAATTCGAAGAGAATAATCTGGACAGTATGATACAGAAAGGAGCATTTAATATTAATAAACAGTTTTTATTAAGAGATATAAAAGGAGGAAGTGGTTAGTAAGCTATATATTTGCCTAATTTTTTAATAACTCTATTCAACAAAGAAAATCAGGACTCAATAAGCCATTCCTATGCCAATCCTTTTCCCCCAACACCAAGAAGCAGCTTGAAAACCTCCTTCTAGTTGCTTACTAAATTGAATAAATTATAATCAAATAGCACAATTAAGTAATTAAAGCTGGACACGTGATATGTACCTGTAATCCCAGCACTTGAGAAGCAAGTGAGAAATGTATTAAATTTGGGACTTTAAGTAGCCTGGGCATTGTTAGTGAGACCCTGATGTCAAAAGTAAATTAATTAATTAAGTTCAAGTCAGGATGGGGAAACCTGATGAGGAAAGAAAAAAATCATGTCCGCACAAAATAAGAGAATAATTGGGACTGAGTGACTTGCAGGACCGGAACCAGATTTGGGCTGTTTGTTTGTGGATTTACATATTAGTTTTTATTCAGGAAGGATCTCATAGATTGTACACCTTGAGTTCCTAATGCACATTGGATGTTAAGAAAGATTTGCTAGCATTCAATGGGCACTAGACATTTCTTTCTTGTACCAGAATGAGGGAAAAATAAACGTTGTCATGAGTCTAAAACTTTGCATGAAAGTCATCCTAGAGACTAGAACCCAAAGCCAACGTTCACTAGTAAATACCAGCTCCTAGACACGGTGGGTGCTTAAAATTTTCTGTTTCAGCCCTTTCCAAAGGAGCAAGCGCCTTCTCCATTGCTACAGAATCCTGCGAATGCACATTTGCAACGAAGCAATACATATGCTACTTCTGACACATACCAGAGAGGCATCTGGGCATCTGCTCGCCAAGCAAAATCACACTCAGCCTTTATTTTGCCACAGTACATCAGGGTGGTGGGAGTCACTTTAAGGAGCAGGTTGCTGCTGAGTGGCACTCAAGAGGCTAAGACCTGGCAGTAGCTGGCAGAAAGACCCCGGTGCTCTCTGGCTTGGCTGGCATCTCAGTGCATCTGATTTCCCAGCAGATGAGATGTCAGAATCTGTGGACACGCAGAGGGAGGAGCAGGTGTTGACCTCTGATCCACAGCCTTCTGGCACATTTCCTATTTCACTACAATTGAAAAATCATTTATAGTAAATTGTTAGCCTTCTCCTCTTCCCATCTTGTCCCTAATGCCACCTGCCATTAGCCGAAGCTTCACATGGATCTGCAGACACTTCTCCCTCAGGAGGGAAGCAGAAATACTGCCCTTGAAGTTTGGCATCTTTACTCGCCCTGTATCTTATATTAGAGCATGAAATTTGAAGCCACATTATTATTCACGGAGAGAGAGAGGGAGGACTTACCTTAATATAAAAATATGTCAGGATTTCTAAGTTTATTATGTGTCTGCGCTTTCAGGGAGATTGTTAAGCAGCCTTCGGCATCATACACTTTCTCCTCTACCAAAGAAAAATGGGAATGTCATCTTAGTATGTAGTAAAACCAGTAAAATAATAGACAATACGTAATGAATCTATTGTAATATATAAGGTTTGATTATGATTCTACAGCTGCTATAACCATTATAGTAAGCTTTATAAAACAATAATTCTTTCTAGAACTTGCTACGCTGGTTTCTTCTTTCCCTCACTGCTTTTGATACTGAATTTGGCAAGTTCTTCTTTCACTCAGTTTGCCTTCTAGCTTCCAGTGAGCAACATATTCCAGGACATGGAGGAGAGAACAGGAGGCCTCACCATCCCTTCATCTGTGCCCCTGATGCTGGCTGACTGATGCTCTTCCATGGACAAATGGTCCTTTGTAAGAAAGATGCTGGAGAAAGTTTCTCCTACCATTCTTACAACACACTGTTTGTTCTCCACTGTAATACTGTACGCCCCACTGTTTGTCATTATCCTGTTCTGCAAGCTCCACTCTTCATCACTGTCCTTACTGCATGTCTCACCGAACCCTCTGACAGTTTTACAACCCCCCAAAGAGAATTTTCTTCAGTTAGTTAAGTCTGTGTAGCAAATTCAGTGATGGCATTGGCTTTGCACACGTTTGCAGTTTGGGTGAAAGTTGGTGCAGGTTGCTTTTGCTTGCCCCAGTGATACAGTGGGCATGGTTTGAGGATCAGGGAGGAGACTGTAGACCTTCTTACAGAGGAGAGGTGATGTTTTCCAGAATGTAGAACAGATAGAGATTTCTTCTTTCGTGCACCCTCTTCAGGGAATCATCCCCAAATGACACTAGGACCTTTCACAAGATCTTGGGGTTGAGGGGAGGAGGTAGGAAGAAAATATACATTGAGTGAGAATATTAGGTATAGCCCAGGCTGCTTGTGAGATGCTCCCAGATCTGTTCACTGTGCTCCCTTAATTGGAAATAATCCAGTAAAGTTGGCTCAGATATGGTGAGGGAACTGGATACTATCTTATAATAGGAAGAATATAAAAAATTTGGGGGCCATGATCATTGATGAGAACAATTTTCTTTAAAAAAAAGATACAATTTGTTACAGGATTTAAGCAGATTTTTAATGAAAAAGACTGAGTAGTCACGAAAAAGATTTTAGAGGTTGTGTAAATTTTTCATTTCTAAATTGAACAAAGTGTGAAGCAAACTGCCTAGATAAACAGCCATTAATCTTTCTGTGATACAGCCTGTGTTGATTAGGTTTAATTGGCAACTCAACAGAGTCTCTCGATGAGAGACTGCCTAGAACACGTTGGTCAGTAGATGTGTGTAGGGAACTGATTTGACTGTGTCAATTGGTGCTAAACAACCCAGCTCAAGAGTCAGTATTTCCATGTTGATAGCAACATTGACTGTGTCACAATGTTAACATACTGCAACATTCATCTCCAGTGTGTTTGGTCCTTTGAGAGCTGAGAAGATCTTGAGACTGAAGAGAAATGTCTCCTCTTTAAAACAAACTCCAGAAATATTCCCTACCACTTGCTACCATCTGAGGTCACACTGAGTTAGGAAACAGATTCTTACTAGATGGCGAATGTGTTTGCCCTTTGATATTAGACTTGCGAACTTTTATAACAAGAGAAAACATTCCATTATTTTCTATGGGGCTGTGTGATGGATTCTTGAGCAGACACAGGAAGCACATAGAGTGAACGCCCTGCTTTGATAGTGTGCTCAAATTCGGTAAGCTACTTAACGGTAAATTGTAATACAGAATCAGAAAACATAGAAAGTCTGTATTGTGAGGTTATTACACAGTGGCCAGCATGTCAGTATTGTTATGAAGATAGTTTTGACCTTAAAGACTTCCTGATAACCTCAGGAAGGCTGAATCTCCCCCTAAGATTCATGGGTAAATAAATCATATGTCCACAATTCTTCCCAGGTTTGTTACTTGATCTAAATTGTCCCCTCTCCTCCCTTTTCTTTCTATACCTCTATTCTTTTTGACTCTGGTTTGGTGTATTTGTATTGCTATAACAAGATTCAAGAGAATTTATTGGGGGATAAATTTATCCTTTACAGTTCTGGTGTCAGGAGACCCACTAACAAGGCATCTGGCAATGAATTTCTTTCTGTGTTGTTCATGGTTGATCATGGGGGGGGGGGAGATAGGAAGAGGGCTCAGAGAAACAGGCAGAGGGCACATGTCCATTCCTTAGAATTCCACTTCGCTTTTGTCCTTAATAAATAGTAAAATTACTGTTAAAATACCAAATAATTGTCATAAAATAAAATTTGTCATGATTTATCTATGACTGAACATTTGGTTATCTGTATCTATATCTAATCATGGTCTATTTTATTTATTTATCTTATATATTTATTATGTGTATTGTCTATTCTGTGGTATAATTCACTTCTATTTTAACATTCTAGCAGACAGATCTATTGTTTAATCTTTTAAAATGCTTTCATTTTACCTTTGGAAATATTTTTTGTGTACTTGATTCAAGTTTATGTTTTTTTTTATTCTCACATCACCTCTGTGTAAAAGAGGATTTTTTTCTTGCATTTTAAAAGTTCTCAGATCTCAGGATATATTTTGCAATATAGCTGGGCTTAGGTAAATATTATATGAGTAATTATACTCACTGACAAAATTAGGCAGACTGGTGAAAGCCTTCTGTACTATGCCCTTAAAAACCTCAGTGTGTGTGGTTTTCATGGCTGCTAGTTTGTAAATAAGCCCAAACCTATTTTTGAGAAAGTTTACAGCACAGGACTTTTTAACAGTGATAAGGGAACCAACCATGAACAGGACTTAGCTTCAAAGTCTGGATCTCTAAATATTTAGATCTGCCATTCTGAGAGGCAGCTTTGCCCTGTCTCTGTCTCTAACAAGGCACCACCACTAAAAGTGTCATAAGCTCAATAGTAGCCAGTCTCCTGCTCCAGCCACCAAGCCATGCTTTTCCTGTCAAGTTAAACTCCATCTCTGAAACCATACACTTAAGTTAAACCATTTTCCCCCTTAGGTTTCCTTTGTCAGGATATTTGATTACCAATATGGTCACAGAAATGAAATGAATACAGAGACCAGTCCCAGGAAAGTGAGACCATTGCTGTAAAACCCCTGACTATGATGCTTCTGGAATAATATTTTGTAACTTTGTACTAGAACAACCATTGAAAGCTATCTGCAGAACTTATTGGGCCGTTCCAGCAAAGGCTGGGAAGGCAGTTGGGCTAAGAGTCGTGTGGATGGAGAAAGATTGAGTTCATGAGGTTTTAGAAGAGAACAAGAACTGTATGAACTACTGGGCTATTTGTGAGGTATTCTGGCAAACCATCTGGCCCTATTCTGCCTATATCCTGAGAATTTATGTGGGGACAAATTAAAACACAATGCATGAGTATCTTGAAAAGAAAATTTTATGATAGCAAAACGTTGAATCTGGGACGTGGACATTTCTTATTAGAGAGTGACTTGGGACTGACAGGAGACTTTTGAAACCACAAAGCATTTCCCCGTGACACACCTTCTCTGATAAGTCTATTTTAGATCTTAGGCTGTCCATACATCCAGAAATGAGTTCAAGGTTAACTATAGCAGGATTCCTGGTGGGTGGATCAAAGTCAGTATCCTCAGAAGCATGTGAAGTGAGTTTTGCTTCCCTAACGGTGTAATTTCCTTTGGCTCTCAATTGACATACACTCATGGTGCCAGGCAGCATATCAAAGCCCATGTGGGCCTCCAGGCTCCCTCGGCATAGCCCCTATACATTCAATTCCATGTGGACATTCTAGCCATCTCATCTCCTCTACCCACCAGTACCTCTAGCTCTCAAACGTCTCCCCCTCCAGCTACTCATCTTCCTATAACACAGATGCCCTTGTCATTCATTCCCTATACCTTCTCTGGCTTTCATCTCTATCTCTCCCAGTTGTTGTCCTCCTCTTCTCTAGATATTCTCTGTTCTATCTCTTGCTACCTCTTTAATTCACCGCATTATCCCCCCTCCCACTTTTCTAGCCCTGGCCATATGCTCTCTGCTGTCTTTTCTCTGCTCAGAATAAATTCTCAGATGCTTCTGGATATCGTCTCTTTAGTCATCATACCCAGTGGAGCTGGAGGAGTCTTGTTGGAATTTTCTTTATTGTGACCCCTAGCATACATTCCAAACTTCCCAATCTGCCCCACATAGTTCCAACCCACTGAGGACCAAGTATTCAGACCTAGGAGCCCGTGGATGTCATTTGCATTCAAACCCCGACATTAACAAAAAGAGTTTAGCTTGAGATACAAGCTCAGGTTATTTTATTGCACATCTGGGCTGTTTGTCATTTAGGCAATTAAAACTCCCTGATTAGCTTTTGTTCTGTGGTGGCAAAGTTTGTATGGGTGCAGACAAAGAGTGCAATACAGCGGTTCTCCCCACACCAAAACGCTATTCTGTAGGTGAGCCATAAACCTGAGCTACACAGCCACAATTCTCTTTCCTCTTTCTTTGCCTGGAAGGACTCACCGCTCTGAGAGATCAAGACAGATTCACTCAGTGCAAATTTCAATGAATTGTATAGTTCTCTTACTATAGCACAATGTTTGAGGAAGCCTGATATAGTTAGGAAATCATCTACAAAATCTCTTTGTCATTGCAAATGAAGCTGGATCTAATTATGAACACTACCTCTGTAAGAAAGGGAAGAATTGGCTGTTGCAAAGAGAGGAACATCTAATAATAATGAAATGGTCATTAGTCGACCACTAAGTATTAAAAAACATGTGGAAACAGAGGACATAAAGGAACAATCGATTTCTCTAGAGGTGGCACCTAGAGTATGATTCTTCTTTACAATTTGAGTAATATTTTATCCCTTTCAACGGAATATGAAATGATTTAGCCATGGGAAGTATTTTTTAACATGAAAAAAAAACATTACTTCTGCTCAGTTTGGGTTCAATCTTATTTTCATCTGGTTTACAAGAGAGATTCTAGGATAATATTTTTTAGGAGCTATGTCCTTTAAGGAGGACAGGGATATAAGTAGCATCTTGGTAGCTGTGGGGGCCTGAGAAATTGTTCAGTCTAAGAAAAAATAAAATACTCTGGAAAGACCAGCGTTGTGCTGAAAAGATTGTGCTTTGCATACATGTGTAATTCCAAATAACCCAGGGAGGTGATTACATCACTTATCCCAGTTTCTTTGTGTGTAAATGAAACATTAATTTTACTCCATGGTGAGGATGATTGGACATACAATACATAAAAATATTAAGGTAAATTTTAGAGATGATCCTACTCTTTATGTGGGGAAAGCTTTAATAGTAGACACATTATATGTATAAATAGTCAATTTTTAATGTATGCATCCCTGATTTCTGGACTCATGTATTTCTGTCTGCTAGAAAGCTCTTTCTGGCTGCCAAATTTTAACCTATTTTTACATGCAGTCTCCACCCCCCCTCTCACACACACACATACACACACACACACACACACACAAGCATGCATGTATGTGTATATTTAAAATAAATACTTAATTTGTGAAAATTATGATATGGCCTTTCTTGAATTATACACAGTGACTCAGTATGGGAATTTTTAAAAATTAATCTTTTATTAGAAAATGGGAATAGATATCCTTAGCCACAATAATGGAAAAGATGAATATGTCTAGTAAAAGTTGAATAAGAACAGTCATGTGAATTTAATTTAAAATGAATAAATTTGATGACTTCCAGTGAATAGGCTTCTATTTTGGAGGTTTGCAGAGGAAAGTTTTAAGTTGAAGAAATTGATATATGTGAGACCAGAGTTTTGATAGTAAATGATTTGTTTCATCTATTCATCTGAGTATGCCATCCACTCTCAACATTTCTGAGGGCTGTACATTATAACTACCTAGCTGAGTATAATGCCTAATAATTTGCAAATTGCTTTGTTGGTCTTGACGTATCATTCCATTTATAATGAAGAGTCCTTGTGAATAAGCATTGTAACCTTCACAAGCTCTTGAGAAGGACCAAGTCGAAGGAATGAACAAAGCCCAGCCAACCACCTACTGTAAAGTGGCTTTAGTATGAAAGCTGCCTACCTCACAACATAGGAGACATTTTTATTCCAGCCGTGGGCTTCAGGTAGCCTCCCTCTGACACCGGATTGCAGCACTCCATTGCATTTTATCCTTTCTTAAGTGTTTTCATCAGGAAATAGTCCAAACATGAAGGTTTCTGAGAGATTAATAATGTAAGGAATGTGCTTTGCTAACACAATAGGAACAATTTTTAATATTGCCAAGTTAATTAATAGAAGAATACACCATAATTTTAAAATCTGTGATGACGCTCATCATGCATAGACAAAATATTAGATGGACCTTGTGTGTGTCTTTCTCACAATTCTCAATGCCACTCTTCACTGTGCCAATGATTTACCCCCCTCAAGGTTACTTCTCTGTCTACGCAGAAGTGTCTCTAACCGACCTTGGGTAGAAAAATTACAGAGGTAAAATTAGGCTATTTGTAGACAGTAATCCTGAAACCGTCCTTTCAATTTTGCTATCAATAGTTTTACTGCATCAATTCTTTAAAACAAAATGTGTAGACAGAAATACCAATGTTTTCCATAAGCATTTTTCTACAAGTACACAAAAGATATAATGTGGTTATACTTTGTCACATCTGCTTGTGGGGAAGCATATTCTAATTTGAAATGTCATTAATTGTGATGAGGTTTGGGGCAAGTCACAGTAGGGCACTACAGTGAAGAAGACATATTTACTCCTAAATTTCTCAGTATCAGCATAATAATTAAACAATGTACACTGACATAAAATCATTTTATTTTAATTTACTTTGTGAGAGTATATAGATTTTAAGTAAAGACTTACATTCTCTGTAGAGCCTCCACCAACTGACATGACTCTGAAGGGTGTGACTGTCTCTTTCTACACTTTATTCTGTAGCCTTATGGATTGTCATTCTTCAAGATCCAGTTCAGTGCCCTCCAGAGCTCACCTTGGTATGAGAAATCATGTATCTGTGCTCTCTTGTGTGTTAACCAGAAGCCACATGCAACTATTGAGAACTTGTAATATGACTGGCATGACCAAGGAGTTGGGTTTTATTGAGCTGTAGTCAACTTCCATTTATACTTATTTGCTTGTGATTAAAGGCTATTGAGTAAAGAGGACAACAGAACCATGGCTCCTCAAGGGAGGTGCAGTTGTTCCAATTTCCAGTCCTTCCAGTTTGGAATAGTCTACTCTTTTTCCTATAACACACCTTGAGGGTCCTGTTTGGCCACTTCTCACGTCAGAGTGTAAGTTTTGCACCTGAGTCTTGTGTACTTCTTAGACCAGTTCCTACCATGGAATAGGTGATTTGCCATATAATGCCTTATTTTTATTGCCTTGATTTTCTTTTGAACTCTAAATTCTAGATTTTATATTTGATTCAAAGTTGTGTGTGTCTTCCTGAGTCTTTAGCACATGGAGAATATCCAGCTGTTGTTTACAGAATGAGGGGAAAGTTGTAAAATGTGCTATTTAGATTTGAAAACTGTATTTTATCATAATGTAAGATAGTACTTCAAATAATTTGAAATAGTTTTGCATTAAAGCATATATGTAAGTTCTGAAAAACCTGAAACAAATCCTGTGATGCACACACATATGTGCAGGCAAAACAATCATAACACATAAAATAATATATATATGAAAATATAAAACACCTCATAATAGAAGATATATATTTCTTTTGCCTTTTAAAGTTATGCATTATTAATAAGTGAGCTCTTAGTTCTATAATTTAATGCCTTTAATCATAAATCACAAAATTAGATTTGAAAGATTTAAATTTGGCTTGGGCATTTTATAATTCTGTATGAAGTGGATTGATTTGTACTACAGTGAGTTCTCAAAATGGCAGAAATGACTGGATAATATAAATAATACTATCAAATAATCACTTTAAAGTCAAGTATGTATATTTTCCAGGTTCTATTCTTTTAAGCGTAAGAAACTTTCAATAACATTTACCATGAATATTATTTATATAGAATTTGTATCAGGGTCATATTTTTTTAAAAGTTTCTTTGATACCTTAGATTAATTCTTTCCTGCCTGGGAGCAGATAGAAGATCTTGCCCTTATAATAACTACAAAGAAAATTTATGTCTAAGCAGAAACGTAACCACGGAAAGCTGTTTGTAGACTGTGGCCTCGTGAGTCAACCTGTTGAAGGCCAAAATGAATGCAAAAAAAGAAAAAAATGTTTCCAACTTTGGTATTATGATTGTCAACTAGGTAGATTAATTATTTTTAGAGAACTGAGTCATTTATTCCTTTGTTTATTCAGTAACCATCACCCTGTTGAAGTTTGAGATAGGGATGCATATTCAAAAATACTTGTAATTTTATGTTTTCTTTAATGTCTACTGATAAGTTTAAAACAGAAGATCCTAGGTGTTTCTGCAAATAGCCATTCCAATGTAAAAATGAGATTTATATATAGTATCATGTTTATGTTTTTACATTACCATTTCAACCCATCCACCAACCCCTTCAAACTTTATGGACTGACCATTCTCACTTTTGTCTAGTGGGTAACTTTTTTATTTAGAAAGGGATGTGAGTGCCACAAATGGAAATAAATAAAAAGGCTTTAATCTATTGTTCCTTATTGATTCATTTCATATCATTTGGAAGAGACAGGAGTTTCCTTTTCAATTTTGCATATCCTCTCAAACAGACTCTGGAAACATTTTAATGACTCAGTGGGCCATTTCCTGCACGTTAAAATACAGTGCATCTGTTAGCAAAGGGTTAATATCTCTCAATCTAAAGCTCCTTTTGTATTCTTTTATTTGAGTAATCTGTTCCAGTTACTATTCCTAGGTAACAATAGATTCCCTGAGGTAGTAACTTCACATCACAGTAAGAATTTCATTTTATTTTATCAGTCTACTGTCTGGGCATCTCTGCTCTGTTTGTCATGGGGCACGAATCAGCTGAGGACTGGCTATTCTAGTTCAAGACAACTCTGCTGTGTGGCTGGAACTATGACCTCGATTTAATCCCTTTCTGCACAGGACTGATCCTTGGAGTATTTGAAGTTCCTTATCATGGGATGTCTTGAGAGCAAAGGTGAAAGATACTATGATCATTAGTCTTTGTCCCTCTAGGGTTAGATATTACTGTGGTTAGATATTCATTGTCATACCAGGAAATAAGTTTCACAAAGTTGTAACTGAGAGCAATGCCAGCTCTGGCATCAAAGGTGGAAGAGTGGGAGTTGTTGTTAAAGTCGCAGGAGACAACCTGACCCTCAGTGTAGCTCAGGATACCCTTTAGTGGGCCCTCGGCTGCCTGCTTTACCACCTTCTTGATGTTATCATACTTAGCAGGCTTCTCCAAGGCAGCATATCAGATCCACAACGGATTCATTAGGGGTAGGAACACGGAAGGCCATGCCAGTGAGCTTCCTGATCACCTCTGGGATGACCTGCCCACAGCCTTGGCAGCACCAGTGGATGCAGGGAGGATGTTCTTGGTTGCCCTATGGCCATCATGCTACAGCTTTCCAGAGGGGCCATGATCTTCTGAGTGGCAGTGATGGCATGAACTGTGGCCATGAGCCCTTCCATGATGCCAAAGTTTTCATGGATGACCTTAGCCAGGGGGGCCAAGCAGTTGATGGGACAGGATGCATTGCTGACAATCTCGAGTGAGTTGTCATATATTTTCATGGTTCACATCCATTATGGTTATTGGCTGAAGGGGTGGAGATGATGGCTCTTTTGGCCCCACCCTTCAACTAGGTCCCAGCCTTTTCCACGGTGGTGAAGACGCCAGTAGACTTCATGACATACTCAGCACCAGCATCACCCCATTTGATGTTAGCAGGATCTTGCTCCTGGAAGATGGTGATGGGTTTCCTGTTGATGACAAGCATCCCATTCTCAGCTTTGACTGTGCCATTGAATTTGCCATGGGTAGATCCATACCGGATCCATAGACCATGTAGTTGAGATCAATGAAGGGCTTGATAATGACAACAACCTCCACTTTGCCAAATCCAAAGCCGGAGGCAGCCCTGGTAACCAGGCATCGGATACAGCCAAGTTCGTTCACACTGACCTTCACCATCTTTCTAAGGGATGGGGTTTGCACTGCACAAGATGAGGCGTTTCTCAAACAGGGAGGAGCAGAGAGCCAAGAGTGTGCTTTGCATGTTACTATGACCATAGCACCAGAAGGTAATAACTTATGAAAAGATTTATTCAGGTTCATGGTTTCAAAAGTTTCACATATGGAGCCACTCAGCTTATGTGAGTGGAAATGTTCATATCATGGAACACCAGTGGGCTCTAATCTAGCTAAATCCCACATTCTAAAAATTCTTTACCTTCCCAAAGAAGTACTACTATCTGTCTGTGGAGGCCATTCTGTTAGTAGTAAGATGGCCTCCTCCCTGGGAACTTGTCGCACTCTTTTCTAAAGCAGAACATATGTCCTTATTTGGTCCTTTGTATATTGTAGCTTTAGCTCATGTCCAGTGGTAAACCTCCTGCACATCTCAGGAGGGGCTTTCTGTAACATTTTGAATTAATGTCTCAGTCTGACTCAATCCCATTCGCTTTTGCTACAGTAGGGCTGAGGTGTCCTGTATACTGTAGGTACACTGTTGGGTTAAGGCACTTTTTTCTTATGCCTTTAGAAATAGCTTCTTCTTTCAGAACTTTGTAACCAGAAAAGGTTGTCAGGATTCATATAACAAAAGAGGGACAACTATAAGGAGCCAGTAACTTACTCCACAGAGATTCTTTCTGTTAAGTGAACCATTTTCATTCATTATGTCCTTTCATTTACCTAGGTCAGAGGTGGGCAATAGGCTAAGGGTCACAAACCTAATGTCTGTGCTAAATTAATAAATCCTACATACATATTCTAGCATCGAATAGAAGGTATAGGGACTTAGGAGAACTTGACACTTGTTCTCAGTGTTAAGGTGTCAACATCAAGGAAGATGAGCACTTTCATTTTACCTTCTTTAATATATGAACATAATTAAGCATTATGAATTACTTATTTTTAGTCCATTGATATTCAAGGGGGCATAATTATATACCTACAGCAAATCAAAGACTGCAGGATGGAGAGACATTTGCTCTCTAACTAGAGTCCAGGCAGTTGACATCACTGAAGGTGTGTTTACAGTTGGCAAGTATTGTGCTAACATAGTCAAGGCTTCACAATATTTTTATAGCACATCCAGGTTTGTGACACACTATGGAGACTCTGTAAAATTAGCCATTGTTTTAATGCAGTCGATAAAATAAGTTGGGACCACTGTAGTCACAAAGCAGGCATGTGGAACCAGCACATCTGGCAGAGCCGGAGATGTAGGTGATTCCCCGAAGGTAGAAATTCAATTTCCTTCTAACTCATAGAGAGGTAAACTGTACCCATTCCATTCCACAGGCCAGAGAGAAACATCGGAATTTTAAATTCAGATGGCTAGAGTTTTATGGGACTTCAAACAGAAAAGACACGCAGATTAAACACGGTCTTCCATATATAAAGCATTTATTGAGGAAAATATTGTTTAAACTTTAGGATAGGCACCAAAGAGAATGGTCCCTCACACCCTGGCTTTCAATGCTTTTATTGGAAGGTGAGAGATATGATGTACCCTCATCATGTGACTGTACCAACAGAGTATCAAATACATATTAAACAACATGTGCCTGGTGCACAGCATACACACCAAAAGGGCAATCAGTAATACTTAATAAGTAAATCAGTAGTAAAAAAAATTACACTTTGAGGTTTTGGGGCTGTGGAAAAATATCTGAAGGGTAAAACGAGTGCTTCTTAACGTTGTATTTAGTCCACCAACTCCTAAGCTACGTGAGTACAATGGGGTGAATGAAATTCTTTTGCTTGCATGAGACAGATTTCACTCTTTTCAATTGACTTCAATAGAAGAAAAAAAATGAGTCGCTGTCTTGGGAATGAAATAGACAGAGAAAGGAAGGAATAACTCAGAGAAGATGAAAACCCTCAGCTTGGGGCTGTCTTTAAATTCAGCGTTGGATCTCTGACCTTCCCACTGTAATTTTAGGTTAATCTACCAGCCTATGGTTCATAAGAGGAGGTAGAGTTTGACTCTACATTTATTTATCGTTTAAATCTATCAATACACAGGTGATCGATTTAGCCAGGGGCTGCAATTGAAACAGTGCCCACCTTTAAGTTTTGAAGAGGGTCAGGCAGACTTGATTGGACTCTAATTTACTTTGAGAATTTTTTCCTAAATGAAAGTCAGTCTCCAGGAGGAGCGAACGTGAAGAAAAGAGAAATGGGAAGGCAGGTGTGGGGATGGGCAGGAGGTAATTGAACCCGTGCAGGTTTGCTAGTACTGTGTGTGCATCGTGGGTATTCCAGAAATGCAAGAAAATGACCAAGTGCTGTGCGATTAAGCAGTCAGGGTTCCTGAGCACTGACGGTTTTCCCAAGTTTCCTGACCTTACGAAAGGTCTACTGGCAAAGGTTAAGATTCTTGCCTGGTTGCTTCTCTATGACATTTCTTTCTTTCTCCTTTTAGCTGTAAAAGGAATCCATTGACTTTTTCTTCTTTTTATATTGTCTTAAAGGAAATGCTTCTAATTATTTTGCTGAGTAATAAACAATTAGTTTGGCAAGCATATTTTTGTACCCTAGCCTCTGAAGTCATTTTGTGAGTAAAGAGGCAGATATTACATCTGTTAGAAAAACTGGCTATGAACCTGTTTGGGAAGATGACCTTCTCAGAAAGACTCTCAAGAAGAATGTGTGCTGATTCCTGTTTAAATATGACTGTGTGTGTGTGTGTGTGTGTGTGTGTGTGTGTGTTTGTGTTTGTGTGTGTGTGTGTGTGTATGTGTGTGTGTGTGTGTGTGTTTGAAAGGCAGCTCTGCACAAAACTCTGAAAGCCCATACTTTGTTCTTTTCTATTCACATATTGATGTTTGTTGGCATTTGTACCTTTGAGCCATGTCTGCACGGCATATTTTAGGCTCTAAGTTCTTAAAGGGTAGGAGTTGTTACTTTCTGATTAACTTTGTATATCTTCCAGAATGGGTCTCTCTCTATACATATACAAAAGCTTAATGCATTCAATCTGTTGAAAAATTACCAAGCCTGGGATTCCTCAAGGGAAAAACTGTATTTGGTGATATTTTCATTTAAACATGGAATTCATCCAACCCATACTTCAACAGAGCTCTCTGAAGGTAAGTTTAGAAAGAGAAGAACGAAGACAAAGTGTGGCAGTTTCGATACATGGGGGCAGAAGAGAAACTAATTCTGGCATAAAGTATATGTGTCCTGTAATGAGCAATCAAATTTCTCAGGCTGCCTTAGTTACTGCTGGTTCACTGGAACAACAGCAAACAACGGTGTCCTGGAATCAACGGAGCAGCTACAATGGACTTGAGTTTGGGTTTCTATTCCGCTCCATCCAGACCTGTGCAAACGAGAGAAATGAACTTCCCTGAAATTCTGCGTATCTACAAAGCCTCTGTTCTAAAGTTTATTTCCTAGTAGTGTGTGGGTGTCATCCATGAGGTAAATAAAAGAGAAAACAGACAAACAAACAAACAAACAAACAAAAAAACTAAGAGCAGAGACTCTGAATGTTTGACCCAAAGTTGAATTGCAAGGGTTTCTGCTTCTACATCTTATTTAAAAAACCCTTAGCAAACCTTAAAAAAAAAAAGCACTGACAAAAATGTATTGGTATACTTTTATGCAGAAATGCTTAAAATTTGTACATTTATCTTCGTTTTTTAAAATAAAGTTGTTAAAAAAACAACCTTAGAAGTCGCGCAGTGTTGAGGCGAGTTATGGGGTTGGTCAAACTGGCTTGTGTGAGTCTCAGAAATGAAGTGAACCGTTGTGATGTCTCCGCGGAAGCAGAGAGGAGATGCTAGGCGGAGACATAAGCTCATGTGTTACCCAAGATCAGCCACGAGTCAAAGATTAAAACCACAGCACAATCTAGAAGACTGAAGCATGATGCTTCTGCCTGGAGATGTAGGCATACTAGAGTCATGTGCTGGTTTCAAACTTATTGATGATTTAAGCTAGTTCTGACCAGTATCCCGCCGCTCTTGAGCTTGACACCGAACACTGGCACTTCTGATACAGGTCACGTCAGCTGCCCCTTTCCCAGTCAGATCAACAGATACCCACATCCACAGAGTTCCAGTGGGAAAGCAGGCCTTTCCAGCTTCCAGTACCTTCTAAGAGAGAGCACCGATTTCTGCTCATCTCAGTGATCAGAGTCAGTGACCCCAGTAAGAGCAAGCAGCTGGGAACTCCGTGTTTGCAAAGTAGCAGAAAATGGATGCTGAAGTTTTGCAGGAACATCACCATTGGCTTCATCTGTTGACTGTGCTATATTTGAAAGGTACTCTGAATTGTAGGTATCTTTTCTTCTGGTAGGTCTGTTGCTCTTAATAGTGTTCAAAACGTCTTTAGTTCCTAGAATGGTCTTGAACATTCTAGGGGCTTCACAGTAAGTAAGGTAACCCAGTCACAAAAGAACAGACATAATATGCAGTCACTGATAATTGGATACTAGCCCCAGAAAGATCTGAATACCCAAGAAACAACTCACAGACCATATGAAGCTAAAAAAGAAAACAAAAAGGGCCAAAAAGTGGAAGCCTCAGTCCTTCTTAGAAAAAAAAAAGTGTATAGCACCCTCTCAGAGTGGGGTACACCTAGACCTTAAATCATTAATAATTCAAGAGCTAAGAATATAGCCCCGTGGCAATTCTTGGTATTTAAAAATTATTATATTCAATCTATATACACCAAGAAAACTTTGACTATTTCTATGTTATGCTTTGTTTTACATGTACTTTATGCTCATTGTAACTAGTAAGATTTCAATGCATATTATCAAACCTTTAAAAAATCAAGTACTGATAAAAATAGATTCATGTAGCTTTATGCCAAATTTCTTTAAAAAAATCTCTACATGTATCTCTGTTTTTTAAAAAATAAAGTTAAAAAAAACAAAACAAACAGACAGACAAAGAATACATGGAATCATCTGTCAGGTTTTACTAACTTCATTGATGATAAAGTGTCTCCCATGCTGGCCAATCTAAACAACTACCACGTTTGTAATTTATAATACAGTGAAACACTTCTGTCTTTTCTGTTTTCTAACCATTCCCTTTTTAAATTTACAAGATTGTGGATTCATGGACATTCTTCCATAGCTTTACCCTGAGTGCTGCCCTTACAGACAGCATCTCTGTAGATGTAAGGAGGCAGAAATTCCGGCTTTCTTAGAATTCCATCCAAGAATAAATGTTTAAATTACTTCTGAGTAATGATCTTCAAATTACCTATAATTTCATTTTTATATTATTTCCTTTTCACCCATTTTTTCTCTTCTTTCTGTACTTTGTGGATATTTGTATTAGTACATTTTTTCTTAACTTGCTTAGTTTGAAATATACATTTTTTTCACTTTTCCTGAAACAATCAAGATTTAGATTTATTGTTCAACTTTATTCTTCCTGTTCTCAGGATTCATTTATTTGTTGGTAGTAAGTACCAGCTGTTTCTTCTCAATACATTAGACCTTTTTATTGTTTGTTTTCTTTCCAATAAAAAAAGGTAGAACTGGGGTTGTTAAACATTTACTGATTATTTTTGCTCTTTAGAGCTTCAAATGGAAGACCTTAAAATAGTGTGTTTCTCAATCTAAATTTAATTTCATAAAATTTAATCTGGTATCTTGTTGTTTTCATCATAAATGTTACTTTTTATTTGGTGGCAGACATTAGTATTGTATCCGGAAGATGTTAATAAATTACAAATGCTAGTAACAGTAGTCCATAAGGGTGTGTTTTATGAACCACAAAAGAAAGGGAGAATATATGAAAAGCAATGAGTGGTATGTGAATCTGCATGTTTGTGTGTGTATGTGTGTATGTTTGTGTGTATATGTGTGTGTGTGTCTGTGTGCATATGTTTGTGTGTGTATATGTGTGTATGTGTGTGTGAATATATGTGTGTATATGTGTGTGTAACAGAATATTATTCATCAGAATGTTGTGTATTTGTAATGTAGGAGATAAGTTACAAAATATAGGAATCTATTTTTTTTTTTTTTACTAATCAGGGTTTGGTCAAGAAATAGGAAGTGAATGAAGTATTAAGCACAGATAGTTTAATGTACTGAATAATAAACAATTGGAACTGGAGACTGGTCAGCAGGACTTAAGGGCAATTCTAAACACTATAGAATGCACAGATGTAAGTGCAAATCACTAGACGAAGGCTGGATCACCAAGTGAAGATACCATAAGCTCCTCGATGTCTTCCCCACTAAGGACTCCTTGAGACCTTATTGGGCAGGGCATAGTGAAGGGCTCACTGGCTGTCTGAGGCTTAGATGTGGGTGTATAGCAGTGGGACTTACTGTATATCTTCCTTCCAAGTTGTTAGAGAAAGGTGGCTTTGAAATCACATGAGCACCAGAGCACCAAGAAATTCACCTGCTAATGCTGCACAAGACAATTTTCTGTGTTGACAAGGCTGTCCAGGATACTAAATCTAAGCTAGTGCATCAGACCCTGAGAAGGAAACTTCTGTCTACACTGTCTCAGGAGTGCTCTCTATTGGCAAAGCTTATCGGTTTTAAAGGGTCCAGTTTAAAGGCCCAGTCAATTTTTGTCAGAGCAGTTGATGAAGTGTATACTTGGAGCTGAGTCAAAGAGATAGAAGTCATAAAAGAATACAAGTTTATAAAGACTTGTAGATTTGGACTCAGGAAGGTAAAGCCAGGCATAAGTAATAATCTGTTAGAGTCCTTTTCTGTCCTTGGAATTGTTAAGTTCAAGAAGCAGTTTCATTGTCTACTGGGTCTCACATGGTGTTCAGTGATAATCTAGTGTTAAGTTTTGATTTCTGGTTTCAATTTTTGTCAGACAATCCAGTTATCTTCAGAGTATATATAATAATCTCTGTGTTTTGCATTATAAGAGGTGTATACATCTTCATATTATGCACACACACACACACACACACACACACACACGCATACACATACGTACACACACACATACACACACATTGTTAATTTGGATATTCTCTGTATTTTAGTTAGTTTGTCTATGGTTGGTTTATCTTGTTGATTTTTCCAAATAAAAACCCAATTCATTGTTTTACTGATTTTTTATGTTGTTCTCTTTGTTTCTATTTTGTTGAATTCAGCCCTGAATTTGATTATTTTCATATTTTCTGCCATTTTTTTTACTTGGCTACGTTTGCTTCTTTTTGTTCTAGTGACTTCAGGTGTGTTGTTAAGTTGTCAGTATGAGACCTCTCTACTTTCATTATGAAGGCTCCTAGTGTCTTGAACTTCCCTCTTAGCAGTGCTGTCATTGTGTCCCATATGTTTGGAATTGTTGTGCTTTTATTTTCTAGGAAGTCTTTAATTTCTTTCTTCTATATTTAACCCAGTAGTCATTCAATAGAGTTGTTCAGTTTTCATGAGTCTATAGGCTTTCTGTCATTTCTGTTGCTTTGAAATCCAGCTTTAGTCTGTTGTTTTAATAGGATATAGAGATTATTTAAATTTTATTGCATTTCAGTTTTCTTTTGTATTTGTCAAGACTTATCTTATGACTGATTATATGGTCAATTTTGGAGAAAGTTTTATGAAGGGCTGAGAAGAAGGTATATTCTTTTGGGTTTGGGTGAAATGTTCTGTTGATATCTGTTAAGTTTATTTGAGTTACAATATCTGTTAGCTTTGTTATTTCCCTGTTTGGCTTTTGTGTGGATGATCAGTTCATTGGTGAGAGTAGGGTATTGAAATCTTCTTTTCCTACTGTATGGATTTTGATGTGTGATTTAAGTGTTAGTAGTACTTCTTTTACAAATGTTGGTGCTCTTGATTTTTAGGCATAGACATTCAGAATTGTGACATTAGTCTAGTGAATTTTTTCATTGACGAGTATGAGATATTTTCACCCATCTCTTTTGATTAATTTTGGTTTGAAGTCTGTTAATTGGATATAACACCTTGTAGGGACCATTTGCTTAGACAGTCTTTTTCTAAGCATTAACTCTTAGGTAATATATATATATATATATATATATATATATATATATATATATATATATATATATATATATCTTTGAAGATGAGGTATGTTTCTTGTATGCAGCAGAAGGATGAATTTTGCTTTCACATCCATTCTGTTAGCTTATGTCATTTTTATGAAAAATTGAATCCGTTAATATTGAGAGGTATCAATGAACAATAATCATTAATTTTTGTTATTTCAGTGGTGGTAGTGGTGGTGGTGTGTGTGTGTGTTCTCTTCTTTTGGTTTTGCTGTAATAGGATTATGTATTTATTGTGTTTACATTAGAATAGTTTACTTCCTTGGGTTAAAATTTTTCTTCTAGTACCTTCTATAGACCTGAGTTTGTAGATATGTGTGGATTAAATGTGGCTTTGTCATGGAATATCTTTTTCCCCCTCTATCTATGGTTATTGAGAGTTGTGTGTGTGTGTGTGTGTGTGTGTGTGTGTGTGTGTGTGTGTGTACCATAGTTTGAACAGGAATTTGTTGTCTCTTAGATATGCAGGACATCTGTTTAGGCCCTTCTGTCTTTTTGAATTTACATTGATGTAATTCGAATAGGTCTGCCTTTATATGTTACTTGGCCTTTCCTCCTGCAGCCTTTAGTATTCTTTCTTTGTTCTGTATATTTAATGTTTTGGTTTTCATATGACAAAGGATAATCCTTTTCTCTTCCTATATATTTGGTGTTCTGTTAGTTTCTTGTACTTTTATAGGTATCTATTTCTTTAAGTCAGGAAAAATTTCCTCAATAATTTTGTTAAAATATTTTCTGGGCCTTTGAGCTAGAAATCTTCCTCTTCTTTTCCTATTATTCTTATGTGTGGTCTTTTCATTGTGTCCCAGATTTCCTGTATGTTTGGTGTCAGAAACTTTTAGATGTAACATTTTCTTTGACTAATGTATCTATATTTTTCATCTTGTCTTCTGCTGCAGAGATTCTCCCTTTCATCTGCTGTATTTTGTTGGTGATGCTTGCATTTGTGGTTCCTGTTCATGTTCCTAGATTTATCACATCCAGAATTCCCTAAGCTGTGTTTTCTTTATTGCTTCCATTTCCATTGTCAGGTCTTGAAGAGTTTTATTCATTTCCTTCAACTACTTGTTTGTTTGTATGTTTTCCCCAAGGCTTTCTTGAAGGGATTTATTCATTTCATCCAATTGTTGATGTTCCTTCTGAATTTCCTTGAGGGATTTATTCATTTCCTCCTTAAGGACCGCAATCATCTTCATAAAGTTAGTTTTAAGGTCTTTTTTGTGATATTGTTGTGTTGGAATATTCAAGTCTTGTTATAGTAGGATAGCTGGGTTATAAAATTATGCATTGGGTGTTGTTTTTTGTGGTCTTACTCTGGCTTCTAGACATCTGGGTTTGGGGTAATTAAAGGTCTAGGTACCAATTTCTGAGTTTGTCTTTGTTGGATGGCTATTTTGTTCCTTGGTTTCTTCTCTGCTCTACTGGTCAGCATGACCTGGGGTTCTCACAGTCAGTTTAGTCTCTGGTAGAGTGGGGAGTCTCTGATGACAAACAACTAGGAGGCCACAAGGCTGGTGATAGGGTTGAGAATACCGACATGTTGAGATAGGGGGGACTCAGTGGGCAGGCAACCCTCAGGCCTTCTCCCAGTCTGGTGTGTCTCTACTAGAGTATAGAATCTCTGCTCCTGAATGGTCTCTAGTATAGCAGGAAATCTCTGTGGCTGAGTTGTGGGGACTAGGAGGGTCTGGGTCTGGATACAGTGTGGGGAGAGGATGAGACAGGGGAGTTTGGCACATGGGCAAACTCCTTGGACTTCTACTCTTTGAGGTCTTTAATAGAGTGGGGAGTCTATGGCCATGTTTCACAGCAAGCGGGAAGACAAGGGGTAGTGTGGGACTGATGTGTATCATTCATTAGATTTATTCAACTTTTGGATTAATGTCAATATAGCCGGGTCATGTTTAAAAAATCACGATAACCTACCTTTTCACTTAACAATATGTTTATGGACCATAACTGAAATGTAGCTAGATAAAATAAAAGAATTTTAAGTTCGAATGCAGATGCCATCCTAAGAGAGAGTGCAACATGGCCAATATGTTCAAAAACGGGAAAGGAAGAGCTGCCAGGTCCAGTGAGCTTTAAGCAAGAAAAGCCTAAGAAAGTGGAAGAAAAGCAATGATTCAGAAAGTAAGACAAGAAAACCATTAAGGAAGAAAATGTGCTTATCTGATGAGAACATAAATTATGACAAAGCTAAGACAAGGTTAACTCGTCCTTTCTTTCTCCCCACTCTGTGTTTGTGTGTGTGTCTGTATCTCTCTCTCTCTCTCTCTCTCTCTCTCTCTCTCTCTCTCTCTCTCTCTCTCTGTGTGTGTGTGTGTGTGTGTGTGTGTGTGTGTGTGTGTGTTTTAGCCAGTAAAGAAAATATTTAGTAATACAGTCCAAGTACAGTTACTCTAAATAAAGAGAAAGGACATGACCATGATCCAGGCACTTGCAAAGGCAAGAAGCAGGACAGCTGACTTCCAACAGTAACAAAGGATCCTTGTGTGGTTTACCTTTTCTGCAGTACATGGCTGTGCAGAATAGAAGGGGCTCTCTGGCGAAAGAAAGTGGAGTTCATTTAGATAGGGGCATAAGATGGACATGACAGGCTGAGAGTGTGTTGACAGTAGAGAAACAGAAACCAATGAGGCTTCACAGACTTAAAAGTTTAATGAAGTTAAGAATAAATTTAATGTATGGAGATACTAATAATTGTAAGTGAAACATTCAACATGAACATGTTTATGTTGAGGAATAAGATGAATACACACCCATGTAACTTGAAAGAGATACATAAAATGATGCAATATATCAGTTTTCAG
The DNA here is from genome assembly GCF_963924665.1 of Micromys minutus. Lineage (NCBI taxonomy): Eukaryota > Metazoa > Chordata > Mammalia > Rodentia > Muridae > Micromys > Micromys minutus. The sequence continues at coordinate 8,739,295 of NC_137954.1, read as the reverse complement.
TTTACTTAAGAGTAAAGATGAAATAAATGAAAACATTCTAATGAAAAGAAATAGATACAATTGTGTGAATAAGGTCATAAATTCTGCAATTACTCAAAAAAGCATGAGGCAAAATAATGAGTTTTTATTCTACTGAAAATAACGTGGAGCAAATATTTAGGAAAAAATATCAGAAATGTAATATTTAAGGAAGATAAAGTCAAGTTTACAGATGTAATAATTTAGAATTTAAGTAAGAAGTATAAATAAGTATAAATAAATCAATCTGCACACTTATTGTTAAACTTGTATACAAAATACAAAAAAATATCTTTGAGTACATTTGCATCTGTGTCAGGTATCATTCCTAATTTCCGGCTAATATTCTCTTACCCACTGTGCCAGACCTCAAACAAATGTTAAATTCTTCAAAGCAGACATAATGCTGAGTATGATTCATAACTACAGTGCAATAAAATTAGGGATTAGGAACAAAGACAGAAAATATCAATCAACTGAAATGTTTTAAAACACCCAATAAATAATTATTAGGTTAAGGAGAAAATAAAAATTCAAATAAAGTGTTTTGAAATGAGGCATGATGTGAGCAGGGCAAATAAAAACCCAGTGGCTGCACCAAAATGGCTGCCAAGAGAAGAAAATTATGACCTTAACCTTGTTTATTAGGAAACAAGAAAAATGAAAACTGGATGAATCAAGACTTACAGGCAGAGAGCAGAAAGAAAAATGGAAGTAAACAAGATGAGCACAGAGGGAAATTAATAAAGATAAAAGCACAAATTAATAAACCAGTAAACAAAACACCAGACTTAAAAGCAGACTTGATCAGTAAGACTAAAAACTGGTTCTTTTAGTATAATAAAATGGACTAATCTTGGCCATCTTTGAATTTTAAAAATAGACTTTAAAAGGAATCAAAGCTTTATAAAAAGGGCAGGACTACAGACTTTTTTTAAAAGAAAGTTAATTTCTCAAGAAAATATAAATTACTATGAGTCTCCAGAAATCTAGTCTATAGAAATCTAGATTAAAATATGTGCATACAGATATTAAGAAGGCCTTCCACTTCATGTTCCACAAACATAGCTATAAGAAAGTTTTGTCAAGGTCTCTCTACTAGTATAAACTCAATAAGTGTTACAAAAATACAGAAACTTTCTTACTCTTTCTACATGCCAATTATATTATGACCTTAAAATTACATAGGAAATATGAAAAGTAGGACTATCTCATTAAGAATATAGGAAGAAATCATAAAATTATAATAAAACAATGAAGAGCCTAAAATCATTTATCCATTTCTGTCTTTCTGTCTGTCATCTCACTCTCTCCCTTGCTCTATCAATCATTTTGGTATGTATGCATTTGTGTATGTATGCCTGCATATATACACATACATTATATATGTTTGTATGTATGTAAATGTATATATGTACATTGTAACTGGCTATTTTAACCAATTATAGGAAACTATTAATGTCAATTTGAAAGACTGTTGACATGTTTCCACTGAGACCAGTGTGACAGCAACAAACTCTTAATTTTATAAATGATATCTTTGAAATCTTTTTACTAATATAAAATTATTGCTATGCAGAATCACCTATGCTGATGCACAGGACAAAAAAGATACAGGGATGTTGCTCTTCTAAGAATTTTCTCATGGCTCATCTAATTATCCCTAATCTTACCACAATAGGTGCCATTATCGATGTTATTAAAGTATCATTTGGAAATAAGAAAATTAAAGCTAGTGTCAGTTTATTTATTTGTCCACAGTGTACTAATATCTCAGGCAGTTAGTGAGGTATGACAGATAATGAAAAAGCCAACCAGGGTCACCAACACAGTGTGCTTATGCTGGTGTCATCACGAGTATCACTAGTCCACTCTTGGAAGTTTTGTAACTTGTGAAATAGCTAGAAAAAAAAGTATTAGAAAATTAATCTGAAATGACAAGAAAGCCTGTAAAATTTAAAATATCTATAATACATTATGTAAAGCTTATCACTGAAAACTACATTAATCAAAGAAAGAGAATACATCATGCATGGAGGAATAGTACATCCCAAGGAAAGGGCTTATCTCCCCATGCTGATTTGGTAATTGTGTCCTGGTTCCACCTATTAAAGTCTCAATAAGATTTGATATGCTGCTTTGAAAGCTTCTCTAAAAAAGGAAATGTATCACAATAGCCATTTTTTTCCCTAAATGGACAGTAAGAAGACTTGACCTAGGAGGCATCAAAATGCCATGAACTTCAAAGACAGTGGTAAGATTTACACATTATTTACATGAAGTATTGACTAAGTTCCTTCAGTACAGCAGCTCATTGTATTTCTAATGAGTTCTATCATGTGGCTTTGAGAATGCTGACACGAAGGTCTGATTATGTTGATTAAAAGTCTTGTTTATTACTATTATAAGTCTTGTTTATATATAGTGAATACAATTAATTCATTCAAGCATGCATATTACACATGCATGTATTCATTCAGTTCTTTTCTTTAGATAAAAACAGTCTCAGAAACACACTCAGAAATAATAGTTTATAAGCTCAGCTTCACTTCCCTTAGCTAAACTTTGCACAAAAAAAAAAACGTTGCTTTGTCTAGTTAGACACCCTGCTTTCTCCCTTAGTCTGCGACCCTTCCAGTTTGTGTGTGCTTTAGTTATTTCTGTGTTTTTTTTCCCACCTTTTGTCCTTTACTGAGAATGATCCCAGTATGTTCCACATGCTTCCTGCAAAAACAGAGTGACCTGGGTTTGGAAGATCGTTCTCTCTATACATTCTTTGATCGATGTCCACTTTGTAGGCTCTAGTTATTGCTTTGCTTCTAAGAACCTTGGTGCACCTTGTAACTCTGCCTGCAGAAGATGAGAAACTGTGGAGTTGGAGTTCGCCACTGTCCTCCTAAGAATCCATGAAGTTGCCTTGTCAGAGGGTTGGGTTTATTTTTCTGAGATGAGATTGTCCCTCACGTGCTCCATTCTGTCTGTAATGTGATTATAAAGAGGGAAATGGTGAAGGATGAAGACTTCAGACAATGGTAGGCAGTCTTCCAGTTCTCTTTGTGTATTGTGGAGGCCTTTGTTTCTAGGCTCACTGGGGCAGGTAAAGGGAGGTAGAAACCACACACTCCGCCCTAGCACCTCTAGCTTCAGAGCAGGTGGATGGTGGACAGAAGGCACATAACCCATCCTTACTTTCCTTCACTGTCTTTTGAAACCCTTCTACTTTTAGAAGTTTGTCATCTGTATTCCGCCGGGAAGATGGGAATGGGTGGACCACAGTGGGAATGTAACAATCCCCAAAAGTCAGCATTTTTTGTTTTCTTTGCTTGTTTGTTTGTTTGTGGCTTAGACTAGTGAATTTATTTTCCCAGCAGAAAAGTTTATAAACAACATTTGGAAAATACACAAAAGTTATAATAACAGGAGCACAATACTAAAACTCTATCCATGGAAGAAAATTATAGGGAACACTTTTATACTATTTAAATGTTTTTATACCAGTTTGTTCCTACTACATTATATAAATAAAATTTCTATATGATGAACCCATAGTTTTGTACATATAGATATGTTTTAATGGGAAAGCAACATTTATGGTACACATGTAGTTTAAATAAGCATACACTGTTTCATAGATTAGCTATGTTCACTTCTGGATCCCAATGGCCAGCATGATACCTGAACTTTGTGAATAAGTAGTTTGCCAATCATGAAGCATAAAATTTATTTTACTTTTTCTTATCATTCTTAATTTTTTAATTATGGGAGTGTGAATGGGAATGACTCTCATAGGCTCTTGTGTTTAAATATATGGCTCTCAGTTGGTAAAACTTTTAGGGGAAGATTAGGAGCTTTGTCATTGGGTGTGGGCTTCTATTTTTAAAAGAAATTTTATTGGATATATTTTATTTAGATTTCAAATATTATCCCCTTTCCCAGTTTCACTTCCATAAAGTCCCTATTCCATCCCCCTTCCCCTGCTTCTATGAGGGTACTCCCCCACCCACCCACTCACCCATCCTCTCCTGCCTCCTCACCCTGACATTCCCCTACACTGGGTGGGGCACTGAGCTTTGGCAGAACCAAGGACATCTCCTATTGATGCCCAAGTAGGCCATCCTCTGCTACATATGCAGCTGGAGCCATGGGTCTGTCCCTGTGTAATCTTTAGATAGTGGTTTAGACCCTGGGAGCTCTGGTTGGTTGGCATTGTTCTTATGGGATTACAACCACCTTCAAGTCCTTCAATCCTTTCTCGAACTCCTCCATTGGATACCCTGTTCTCAGGTCAATAGTTGGCTGCAAAGGGCAGGCTTTTCAAACCTCACAACCAGTTAACCTTCTCTCTGTTTCACACTCGTGGATCAGATATAAGCCCTCAGCCTACCTGCCTGCTGCCACGTTTCCTATTATGTAGTCATGAACACAAGCCCTCTGGAACCCCATTAAGTGCTTTCTTCTATGTGTTGCCTTGGTCATGGTGATTGGATATGGCAGTAAGAGTACCAAAGAAACCATTGAACAAATCTTGATAACATAATTTACTTATCAATTTGACTCTATTCTTTGACTTAAATACCCCAAGAAATGTATATTTACAGAATAGCACAGATTTTGATAGGTAGATAAAATATCTAAAACAGACACCCTTAAGGCTTTTTTCCTTTCAACTTTGTCTCCATTATAATTCTTTCTGATATTTTTGTAAATATTATAAATATTAGATATGTTTAATTATTGAAATTCCTAATAATAAATTATAAACATACCTCAATTTTTTTCTAATATGTTTGTTTCTTTTCTCATCTGTCCATTAAGGAATGAAAATTTAATTCTTAGTATTGAAATTATAGAAATGACAAATTCTTTCATAAAAAATAATTTGAAGATATTATTATAATAACATTATAAAGTATCAACTGTTTCATAACACATTCTGAGTAAAACATAAAGGTTTAATAAATATTAAGTGAAAATGAAATGTCGATATTTAATATTTTCATCATAATAAATAGAACAAATGGGAATGAATGTGAGATACTAGAGAAATAAACAAAAACTAATTTTACACTACTCATACAAAAATGCATTATTGTGCATAATGGTAATTTTTATAAAATATTGAACTGCTGAAAAAAAAGAGTTTGTGGTCATGAGTCAAAATCACCATTCATTCAAAACTGTAACCCTTCAGTACTATGAAAAAATAAAATCAAGCTATTCAGTGACTGGGGAAAGGTTTTCTTTTTTCACTTAAAATGATATTTATGAACTATCATTGGTATATAAGGCATTTGGGTTGTTTTTCTAGTATTAAGTGATAGATTTGCGGTCTTGCTCATTCAAAAGACATCTGGCTAGAGTTAGGGATTATGCTTGTGGCCACAAAACAGAAAGAATCCGTGAACCTTCAGATGTATTCAATCCAGCATTTCATAGTCAATTAATGCAGTGATGTGGCCAACAGAAGACTTATAAAAATATATAAATACTTATAAAAATATAAAAAAACAATGACTTTTTTTTTTACATTTTTAGACCGAACTTTGGCACGATATGCAGTCTTAGTAGATGTGTTCTTTGAAGAAGTTCTCTACTGATAATATTGCTGGAAGAAGCCAGCTCTCCATCACTTGCTTTCCGCTATGGAATGTTCTGGTACTTGTGAGGACGCTGGGTAACATACACGTCTCAAAAATATATGGAGGTTAAAATCTTAGATCTTGGTACCTCCATCTCTCAAAACTCCAGCACAAACAGAATATATTTTGGATTCATTTCTGTAGGCTGGTAACTGGGTGAGAGCTTCTTAGACTGAACCATTTCTAGCAGCAAACATGAAACATGTGGTAAAGAACAGCACAAAGTGGAGGGTCTCATCTCTAGAATATAGACTAAGTAGGTGCCCTTAAGTAAGATGGCTGCTGCTCAGGGTTTGCCCTTTGCAAAGAAGGGAACTTTCTGGCAGTAGGGGTACATCAGTCATTTAGAGCAGAGTATCTCTAGTGCCAATCATGTTGACGCAAAGGCTTTGGAAATTTTGTTGTCATATAGAAAACTGGAGGATCTGATTGGTTTTAGGTTTGTTTGTTTTGTGGTATTAGTAAAACTCCATATCAGAGAAGCAGGTCGTGTCATATTTTTTATTGGATATTTTCTTTACTTACATTTCAAACGTTATTCCCTTTTCAGGTTTCTCCTTCAGAATCCCCCTATTCATTTCCCCTCCCCCTGCCCCTATGAGAGTGCTCCTCTACCCACCTACTCATTCCTACCTCCCTCCCCTGACATTCCCCTACACTGGGATATTGAAGCTTTCACAGGGCCAAGGACCTCTCCTCTCATTAATGCCTGATAAAGTCATCCTTTGCTACATATGTGGCTGGAGCCATGGGTTCCTCCATGTGTACTCTTTGGTTGGTGGTTTAGTCTCTGGGAGCTCAGGAGGAGGGGAGTGTCTGGTTGGTTGATATTGTTGTTCTTCCTGTGGGGCTGAAAACCCCTTCAGCTCCTTCAATTCTTTTTCTAATTCCTCCATTGGGTACCCAATTCTCAGTCCAATGGTTGGTTGAGAACATTTGTATATCCAACTTTGTATTTCTCGGGCTCTGGCAGAGCCTCTCGGGAGACAGCTATATCAGGCAGGACCTGTGAACATGCACTTCTTGGCATCTATAATATTGTCTAGGTTTGGTGACAGTCTATGTGATGAATCCCTGGGTGGGACAGTCTCTGGATGGCCTTCACTCTCTGCTCCAAACTTTGTATTTCCTCCAGTGAATATTTTGTTCCCCCTTTTTAAGAAGGACTAAAGCATTCCCTCTTTGGTCTTTCAACTTCTCGAGCTTTATGTGGTCTGTGGATTGTACTGTGAAATTCTTGGGCAAATGGATGGAACTAGAGAATATCATCCTGAGTGAGGTAACCCAATCACAAAAGAACACACATGGCATGCACTCACTGATAAGTAGATAATAGCCCAAAAGCTCAGATTCCCCAAGACAAACTGTTTAAAACAACTTTTGGAAACTTTCTTTTAAAGGTTTTGATTTTAAGAAATTGAAAACACTTTGCTAGTTATTCAGCATTGGATTTATTGATCTCTTATTAGATGTTTCAACTAATAACAAAGATGTGTTTCTTTCTTATTAAAGAATCTGCCTGTTTGGATGGACTTGTGCTGTTGAACTCAGTTATATACCATCAAACGGGATAGGTTTGAAGAATTCTTTCTGCAGGACTTGGTTGTGTGTGTGTGTGTGTGTGTGTGTGTGTGTGTGTGTGTGTGTGTTTGTGTGTGTGTGTGTGTGTGTATATGTGTTTTATTTTCTATTTAAAGAGATGATCCAGAGTTCCTGTTTTAGTGTTCTGCCTCACCTATCACTGTACTTTCTTTCCTGTCGTTATGATAAAATACTACAACTAGAAGGAAGAATGTATATTTTGGTCTGTGGCTCCAGAGGGCTAGGTTTCATTATGGCAGGGGCAGCCTGACAGCAGGCTGACAAGAGAATTGGAGCAAAGAGCTGACAGATCACATCTTGATCCACAAGTAGGAAACAGTGAGAAGGCAGGAAGTGGAACTTTCAAAGCCTGCCCTCAGTGATATACTTCCTCCAGCCAAGAGTCACCAAAAGGTTCTCTGATCTCCTTAGCCATTGATACTGTCATGGTTCTGATCTCCTTCATGTATCCATTTTTAGTAGAAACTGTATCACAGCAGAATTTCTGGTCATCTGGTTATACTGTGTTTCTGCACCCCCCTTTCAGGATGTTCTCTAAGCCATAATTGCAGGGGCTGTGATACAGATATATCTGTTGGGACTGTGCTCCTCACCATCCATCTTTACCTTGAGTCCAGGTGTGGTTTTTCATGTTGTAGTGACTCCCAGCCGCAAAATTATTTCATTGCTACCCCATAACTGTAATTTTGCTACTGTTGTAAATTGTCTTGTAAACATATGGTCTGTATGTCATGACCCAAGGCTAAGAACCACCGCTCTAGAGCCACACACAGAGAGCCTAAGCCAATCTAATAACACTCTTTACAGACATCTTTCAAATGAAATGGAATCACCAAGTAACTAGTACTAGTTATAAGTGGTACCAGAAAGCTTAGTGTGTATATTATTTGAACCGGTAGTATGGTTCTCGTTAAAAGACTAAACTCTGAGAGGCCAGTGAGCCACTGTCATGCCTCAGGTTTTAATTTAAATCTACCTGGGACAGAACAACTAATTCCAGTTGCTCATCCTCTGACTTCCACATATGTATGATGACATGTAATCAACACACAAACACACACACACACACACACACACACACACACACACACACACAGAGACACAGACACACACACCCCACACACAGGGAGATACACACACTAAATAAGTAAATAACTTTCAATTATGGTTTGAGTTACCCTGTGTTTGAAACTGTTTTAATGCCTACCAAGACATGAAGTAAATGCTCTTTTTTCCAAATATTTAAATATTCTTTATAAATCAAGACTACATGGATGATGAATTTATCAGCTTCCTGTTGTTCCAGGTGCAGAATTGGTTAAGTGCCAAATAATCTGAGGATCCCTTGTCTCAAAAAGCGTTGCCAACAAGTAAAAGAGGAAAAAAAAGACTATATTTAAAAAGATAATTGTAGAGTTAGATGATAACTTCTTTAGATGATAGTTCTCGCATGGCATCAGGAAGCCTGAGAAGGACATAGGTGTTCAACACCAATCACTTCCAGTCAGCCAACACACCCTTCTGGAAGTCTACAACTTGTTCATGGCACTGCATGTAACTGGCATCAGATGAATATTCTGATTTTGACACAGTCCAGGCAATTTTTTAATTTCATATTTGGTTTCTTTGGTTTCTCTGTGTAGTCCTGGTTGTCCTGGAACTTGCTCTGTAAACCAGGCTGGCCTCAAACTCAGAGGTACACCTGCCTCTGCCTCCTGAGTGCTGAAACTAAAGTCTTGAGCTACCACCACCTGACCTAGGAGTCCTTTTTAGCCACTCTTGATCTGTAAAGTTAACTTTTCTTTTGTTAATCACAAATTAGAGTCTCTGCAGCCCATAAGTTTTCAGTGATAAACAGACTGTTTGTTCACTATAAATATTAAGTTGACATACTAATGTTCGTTAGTTGTATTAAAAGACATAAAATGTTCCTAAAGTAGAAAGGTAACCTTTATATCAGATGTATTGAACTACCATGCACTTCTTAATGGCTCCTTTGTTATTTTTTTTTCTTTTTGGCATGAGGAAGAATTGACTATTTTCTTTCTCTAAAATATTGCTTTTTTTTTTTTTTTAAATGTGTCTTTGTCTTTGTTTGGCTTCATACATTTTTACCAAGGGGCGTGCTTTCTTTTTAGAATGAAAATTTCTATTATTTCTCCCTTCCTGCTTCAGTTAACTCAGTCATTTATAATTTTGTCAGATTTATTTATCTATCCAAGGCACCAAATTTATCCTCAAGTCATTTAAACAGCAAAAGAGACCAAAAAAAGAAAACATGAAAGGGCTCGCAAGGCAGCTGCCTGCTCAGTCAACAGCGCAGAGCCTTCCAGTAAAAACACAAAGAGGTCTCTGAGGTATGGACCCCAATGGCCGAGGAAAGCCACAAGTTCAAGCTGACCTCGCCAAAAGCATTTATACTTTTAGCCAAACTTATTAAAAACAAAAATCATTTAAAAAGGAAAAAAAAACATGCTACCGAGTTTCATAACCCTGAGACGACAGGCTACAAAGAGATTTTATTTTTAATAGTCTTGCCTGCTAAACAAACTCTGAGTCTGTTTTTCTTCCACGTTCCCCTGCTTCCCACTTTCCAGCCACACCTACAATGGGCAGCCTCCCCGTGGGACTAGAAAAGTAAACCCCATATTGGGTGGGTTCTTTTGTAGGAAGAATATCTTTTCTTTCTTAAAGAAAAAAGGTGGCGGGAAGAGGCTGGTACATGCTCATTGTACATCGTTATATGTTCCATGAAACTATTTTAGTCCAGCGTCTCATGTGTGTTGGTCAGGTCTATCCTGGGGTCAAACCATATTTCCACCTCTTTACTGTCAGTATTTCCCTTCATTGCCCCCAGAACACATCATTTTTACTTTCATTTGTTACATATAAGTGAAAATATTATTTTTAAAAGACCTCCTACCTTATTCCTAGAGCAACGCATGAACCAATGGTCAATTAGAAGTTTGGAAAAGACAGGAGCTGCCCAGTGTTTCTTCACCTATGAACATCCAGAATGATGGAAGGAAACACTTGAAATGAAGGCTTCTCCCAGAAACTTACATGGTGTTGTTTGATGTCAGGAAAAAGAATCCAATTTAAAATGGACTGCGGTTACTAGCCTATGGCAGCATGGATGACCAGAAGGAAAAGGATTCAGTGGTGATTTTCATAGGGCTAGAAATAGAATTTTCAACAATAGCTGGGGTCTTTCTCCTTTAGTCCAGTCAGTAGGTAGTATTGAAATGACATTGCTACTCAGAGGGACATGGAGTAAGTTGAGCTATGTTGGCTCTAGATGGACATTCAGAAGATACAGACAGGGGATGCTGAGATGTGACTCAATGGGAACCCTTAAGATGGGTGAAGTTTTTCAGGGTTCTGTAATCACGTGGAAAATTGGGTAGCCTTTAATAATGTACACATGCAAAAAATCACTCTTCCCTTCTTGGTAGGCATACAGCAGCATGTCTGACTATGATGGGCCTTCTATTTATGCCCTACCAGAAAGACACATTTCAGGTCACCTGTCTGAGCAACACAGGAGCAGGGGGAAGAGCTAGGGCCCAGTTCTGGCTTATGTGTGGGGAAGGGAGGCACATACAAAGGAAAGAAGCTATTTTTAAGTACAGCAAGATCATTTCAAGTATAAGCAGTACACCATCAACACTGTTAAGTTGGCTGGAAAGTCTGTATATTTATGATCAATTATGAAAAACAGTCACGAGTGTCAAGCCTTATTTAAAGTAACTAGTATGTAAAATTCTGGGGTAATTGTTGACACAGGTTTATGCTTAAGTTTAACTGGTTTTACTTCCACAAACTTTGGAGGTTGAATTTTCTCCTAAATATGCTAAAACTATAATAATGTAACATCTTTGTCTTATGATCTTTTATGCTCATGGAGAAGAAGATTGAAAATATTTCTTTGGGGGATGGAAAATACTACACTCTATACTTGCTATATAGAGAGTTTTTTGAATACCTGCAAAATTAATATGCACAGACATGTTACCATGATAATTCTGACACCTATTATGAGCTAAGCCTAAGTTAGTGAAGTTTTTGGTTTATATAGTTGAAAAGAGATGATTTTAAACTGCCTATGCACTACATTGAAGATTATAAATTAATACTATGTTTTACATATATATTAAAATGCATTAAAGAATACATATTAGCTGCTAAATGTTCTTTAGCATCACCCCGTGTCTCCCCCTCTACACTAGATTAACCATTGGGAGAGTGCTTGTCCAGCATATGTAAGGCTCTCTGTTCAACCCCCAACTCCACAACTAAAAATTTACATTCACATCTTATTGGACCGTAGATAAAAAAAAGAGTGGTGTGTGTCTTTTTATAATGTGGTTGAAGGTATGGTTTATTGAAGTAGAAAGATTTTGAAGATCTTGGGTCACGTATAATATACATCCACATATTTTAGTTGCCAAAAATTGTTGGACAAATTATATCTGAGAGTGAGGACAAAAGAGGAGTGCACCTGAGTGTGGTTCTAGTGTCTCACTATCTACAACATGGGTCTAGGTTCTTAGTGGTCAGTCCGAGAAATGACAGACAGTATGAAAATATATTCATACAACCAATGGCTGACTGCTGCTGATTGGTGTATGAAACTCACCTGTAAAAGAGGAATCATCTTTTAAGAAAGTAATGCTCTCATCTCTTTTAATCCTTGGTATACCCACAAGCACTTTCGAACGCTTTCTGATATACTCCAGATATTTGATTAACATCTTCTGAAGAAAAGTACGAGAGGGGATTAAAGTGGGGGAGGAATAGCATAAAACTTTCTGTAAGTCAAATGATTATTACTATTTAAATATTCTAGTATTTAAAAATAGATTATTGGAAAAAGGTGGTGATTCTAGGAAAGGATTTAAAGAGAGTATTTTTTAGTTGTTGTTGTTTGTTGTTTTGATTTCTTTTAGGAACAACAAGCAATAAAAAAAAAAAAAAAAAAAAACTATTTTGTAAAGAAAGTTGTGGGCCAGTTCATAAGCTAATTCCTTTGACCTCCGTGGTCTCTGTCCAGATTGTCTCATGACCCTGGTGCAGGACTCTGCTAATAGTGCTTCAGCAGCTTAATCTGTCCTGTTCAGGCAGCCAAGGACACCAGATGAAGGACAAAGACAGACAACAGACAAGTTCTCACTTCCTGACACCATCCTGGAGCTTATGGTCTCCTCACATGACATTCTGGGTGCACGTCTGTCCTGTCCTTGTGGTGTAAGAACATCAGACTTTACCATGGCAGCAACTCTGCGAGCAGTGTTTGAATCCAATGACAGCTGACTCAACTCCTAGAGAACCATCTTTCTTAGGCACCCAGAGGCACCAGCTATGCAGTGTAGCTGCTCATTGTGAACTTTGTCTTCAAAGCTTGGACCGCCTTTATATCCTGCTCTTCTTCCTCCTGCCTTAGCTGGGCAGCTTCTGTAGATAATCCTATCTCCCCTACATCGTAGTGTCTCTCTGCCCTCTCGCTTATTGGTCAGCAGCTTCCCAACTAGTCAACCGTTCTCTAAACTCTACAGAAAGCAATTGTAAGATATGAGTTTTGGCTTTAAATGAGGGAAGAGTTCAGAGTGGTTATTGTAGATTTTTCTGCTTCTCCAAGGGGTCAAGCTAAGAGTGACACCATTGTAGTCGGTATTTTCACCTCTGGAATGAAAATATGGGCAAAGTAGACATCCCATAATCACACTAATCATGTGTTCCACACTTACTTGAGATACATACTAAAAGAAAAAGGCTGTTTCCTGTTATGGTAGTCAGTGTAAATCAGTAAAAGGTGAATTTATTTTTATTATGCTAATTTGTAAGAATTCATTGTCTCAGCCAAGAAAAAGCTTGTTTTTCATTTTCTTTTTGACAAAAATTTGACAAATAAAGGTTTAGTTTTGGATCAGAAAAGGGCTGGAAATAAAGCAGTAGTGACTATTATAGGATATGCTTTGAGGGAAAATTTTGCCATGACGATTACTTAATAATATGTGCTATTTTTTACATTTTCAAAAAGCCAATTGCTAAACTTAAGAAAAAAAACGATTGGAAGTTTATTATAAAACTGTCCTTACAAACATTTCCTAATACAGTCATGCAGGCACACAAGCATTTCACAAACTACTACCACCTATTAGAATTCTTTTTTATATATTAACATTTCCTTGTTCTTGAGAATTTCACACTCATTTGTAATGCAACAAGATCATATACATGTCACTTCACCTTCTAGTTACTCCAAAATACCCTCAAACGTGGTACTTTCCAAACTTCAGTCCACCCCGATTTTGCTAATCCATGTTCAGTTAGTATCGTTCATATGGTTAGAGATGTGGGAGCAAAAGCCATTCCAGCAGCAGAGTAGCAAGGATAACTGTAGCTCCTCACCTCTCCCTCCATCCCTCCAAGTCTAGTCCCAAGTCTCACTCCCAGATCTGTAGCAGATCATCTGCTGCAGCCTCTTCTCACTCTCTGCCCCCAATCCCAGATCACTAATCAGATCTTGGTAGAACCCTGCTCTCAGCTCCTCTGTAGTCTAAGCTCATCCCTATGTCAGTTCCCAATACCTAGAAACACATTTCACCTGAACTATCCAGTGCCCACACCTATCAGGAACCTAGAAGATTTTCAACCATGAAATACACAATCACAAGACTGTCCTAAACCATCAGCGAGGACAACAGAAACCAAGGAACAAGACAGCCACCAACATAGCCAAGACCAGATATCCCCATCAAAATTAAAATTGTTCCAAACTCAGATGCCTAGACTCCACTGTAAAAACACACTAACAGTCAGGGCAATGTTTCTCCACTACAGTCCAGAAAGCCTACCACAGCGGGTCCTAGGAACTACAGCAGCAAGGACACAAGAAAGGGGCCTTAAGATGGCTTTTATAAATATTATAGAGGTCCTTAAAGAGGAAACAGGTAAATCCCTTAAAGAAATCTATGACAACAGAAAAATGAAAAGAAAAATATGAAACAGTTTGACTTGAGAGTATAAATAGAATAATAATAATTAAAAAAAAAAAACAAACCTGAGGGAAATTTGTAAATTTTAGGACCTCTGAACAGGAACTTTGGAGACAAGTTGAACTGATAGAGTTCAAGACATGGACAAGAGACTCTCAGGCATTAAAACACAGTAGAAGAAATAGTGACCCCGCTAAAACAAAATGTTAAATCTAAAAAATGTATGGGACAAAATAGCCAGGAAATTTGGGACACAACAAAAAGACCAATTCTAAGAATAATAAGACTAGATGAAGAAGAAACCAAGGTCTATGGCACCAAAAATATCTTCAACAACAAAATGTTCCTAACCCAAAGAAGGAAATGCCTATTACAGAACAAGAAGCATTCAAAATACAAAATACACAGGACCAGAGAAATATATCCCCTCAGTACATAATAATCAAAACATTAAATGTACAGAATAAAGAAAGAATATTAAAAGCTGGAAGGGGAAAAAGGCCAACTAACATATAAAGACAGACCCTTTAAGAATCCTACGTGACTTCTCAATGAGAAGGCTAAAAATAAAAAGGGCCTCAACAGATTTTCTACAGACTCTAACAGATCACAGATATTAACCAAGGCCACTATACTCAGCAACATTTTCAATCACCATAAAAGAATAAAATAAGATATTCCATGATAAAATGAAGTATAAACAGTATCCACCTACTAATCCAGAAGTTTCGAGATGGAAATCTCCAACCTGAAGAGGTTAACTACTCCCAAGAATAAATAATCCCAAATCAGAAAAACCAAGAAAGAAGCACATGCTCTCACACATAGTGCATACACAAGTCATGCACAAGCACACACACACACACACACACACACACACACACACACATACACACACACACATGCACGCACTCACACACGCACGCGTGCGTGTACGTGTAGAGGAAAGTAACAGGAATTAACAAACATCTTTCAACATCAATGGCCTTAATTACTGCCCTACCAGAAAGCAAACAACAAACAAACAAACAACAACAACAACAACAACAACAAAACCCTGGCACAGACTAATAGAATCTGTACAAAAACAGGACCCATTCTTCTGCTGAAGAAACACACTGTAAATTAAGGATAGACATAACTTCAGAGTATAAAGATAGGAAATGTATTCTAAGCAAATAGAGCTGAGATGATGTAGCATTGTAATACCTGACAAGTAGACTAAAAAATAAAACTAATCAGAAGAGAGGGACAGACAGACACTATATAGTCATCAAAGGACAGGTCAATGGAAAGAACATTGCAGTTCTCAATATCCATGTACTAAATACAAGGGCACCCAGGTATGTAAAAGAGATACTACTACAGTTTATATCACACGTTGACATCACCACACCAATAATGGAAGACAACAATATCCTACTTTCAAAAATGAATAGCTTATCCAGACAGAAACTAAAGGAAGGAATGCTGGAGCTACTGAAGGTCTCTCACTCTCTTCAACATGCCTACACGAGTGATTCTTAATCTTACCGAGAGGCCCTAGCTCAACTAAGCTCATTGCTGCTTTATTCATAATAACCAGAAATTCTATACAACTTAGATATCCCTCAACAGAAGAATGACTAAAGAAAATATGGTACATTTATACAATTATTACTTAGCCATATATATATATATATATATTTGTAGGTAAATAGATAGGACTAGGAAAAGTCATCCAGAGTGAGGCAAGTCAGACCCAGGAAGACAAATATGGTATATATTCACTAATATATGGATATTAGATGTTAAGTTATTGCTAATGAAGCTAAAATCTATTGAACTATAGAGGTTCAGTATATATAAAGGGATTAGGGTAGTCAGTTTTCCCTACAAAACAGAGATGGAATAGATACTTATGGAATGATATTGAAGGAAATGGAATAGGAGAGTAAAATAGAGGGACAACAAGAGAGGAAAAAAAGGAGAGAGCAGATTAAATTGAGGACCGTTTAAGGAGTTGTATGGACACCTAATGCATTAGAAGCTCTCTAAAATAAATACACATATGAAAGTGATCTACATAAAATTGCCAGATATGGGGGGGGACAGAGCCCGAACTGTACATCTCATATCACTACATGAAAAATGAAGATTCCAGCCCTGAAATTGGGTTACATCAATTGAGTTGTTGGCCAAAGGGGTCCAAGGAGAATTCCTGAACTATGCATGAAGTTGCCAAGACTGTAAGGTTGTTTTTCACAAGTTGATGGCAGGGCTCTGTTCTGGAAGATGGTACTTAGACAATTCACTAAACATGGAGAGCTTGAACTGGTGCCTACAAGGAGCCGTGAAGCCTCATGCTAGTATCTTTGATGTAACAAGTTACTCTGTATACAACCAAAGGAAAAAAAAAAAAAAGTGGAAACACCAAACTAGACACATAGCTTTGATCTACAGAAATGTCCTGCCTGTAAAATATGCTAGTCCAATGCTGGCACATGCTTTCAGGAGTAACTAACCAACATGTAATTTGACTTAAGGTCCTCTCTAAGAGAGAAAATTCATACTCAACACTGCTTGGGTGACTAAGAACTTGAGACTAGCTAGCCCAGGAACCTAAAGTAAAACTAAATAGTGTTCTAAGAAAAGTAAAGTAGGATGACTCTGAGTAACATTTGGCTATACTCATAGATCAGTATCTTTCTCATCTATCATTTGAGTAGCTTCCTCTTGCAGCATAAAGAAAATATAGCATCACACATGTCAGCATGTTGCAAAAAGTGAGAGACCTTGGAACACTCAGCCCTAAATGAAAGTCTCCACCAAACCCCTCCCCTCAGAGCTCAGGGAACTGCATGAAAGCAGATGGACAATGAGTGTAAGTGACAGATGGGACAGAGGACACCATGAAAACAAGGATCTCTAAATCAACCGGATCAAAGCTCATATGAACACCCAGACATTGAGGCATCAAGCACAGGGCCAGCATTCAGGTGAAATCCTTGAGCTGGAAGGAGATCCTGTCTTAATCAAAGTGCAATTGATGTGAAGAGACGCCATGACCATAGTAACTCATATAAAGAAAAGCATTTCTATGGGCCTACCATACAATTTACCGGTTTAATCCATTGTCTTTGAGACTGAAAACATGTTGATCTAAAGTAGCTGTGAGGTTTACTTTGGATCCATATGCAGTAGGCAGAGAGAGAGAGAGAGAGGGAAGGTGTGGCCAGATCATTTGAAACCTCAAAGCTCACCCCCAATGACACACTTCCTGCAATAAGGCCATCCCTACTCAACAAGGCTACACCTTTAAAAAGCACCACTCATTGTTAGCCTATGGGAGGCATTTTCACTCAAATCAGTACAGATCCTATATGTTAAAAAAAAAATGGAGGAAGGTGGGCTGGTCCCCTTAGTGTCTGTCCATGATCACTGCTTTTGTTAGTGTTTACTGTCACTTTGACACAGCATAGAGTAGCCTGGCAAGAGGGACAGTAGACTGAAGAATTGCCTCAATCAGATTAGGCTGTGGCAATGTGAGATTTTGTCTTTCTAGATATAGGATGGGCCAGCCTATTGGTACAGTCACATGCAGTCTCTCTGCATGCAGATATACTATGGTTTCCAGCTTAATGTTTCTATGGGATTCCTAAGTGTGCAAAAGAGTGGGTTTCTGTTTCTTGTACTTTCTTGGGCTCTAATCCTTCCCTTTTTTTTCTTCAATATTGATAATTTTGTCCAATATTATGTAAGAAAAGAAAGGGGAAACAGAAAGAAAATGTGTTGTGGTTTTATTTCTGAGAAATAGCCCCATTTTTCTGATGCTTATGGTATTCGGTTAGCTAAAGGCATTGTAGAGAATGGGTGCCTGTGGGTTGTTCTAGTTTGCTTCTTGTTGCTATGATAAAACATTCTGACAAAAAGCAACTTGGGAGGGAAGTTTTTATTTGGCCTACACGTCTGTTTCATACTCTATCATTAAAGGAAGACGGGGCAGGAACTGAAGCAGAAACCAACAAGGAATGCTGCCTCCTGGCTCACTTCCTGGATCATGCTCAACTAGCTTTTGCTATAAACTTGGCCCACCATCCCCTGGACGAGGCCACCCACAGTGGGCTGGGCCCTCCTGTATCTATCAAGACAGTCTTTCACATTGCCACAGCCTAATCTGATTGGGGCAATTCTTCAGTCTACTGTCCCTCTTCCCAGGCTACTCTATGCTGTGTCAAAGTGACAGTAAACATTAACATAAGAAGTGATCATGGACAGACACGATGGGGACCAGCCCACCTACCTCCATTTCTTTTATCAAATACCTTTCAGTCTGCTGATGCTAGAACACAAATGTGAGCAAATTAACTGTCTTAAAAACCTTTTGAGCTTCATGTGTGGCTCCCCAAGTTTTCCTTAGAGTTTTGTACACTCTAGTGGGGAAAACATAGTTGTATTACTTTCTGAATGACTTCTAAAATCTATGTAGCTGTATAAAAAAGACATAAACTGGCTAGTGCCTCAATGTAAGGATTATGGGTAATGACTGAGGCCAATGACAGCTTAAGAAGAGAGAAATTTTCTGACAAGAAATCTCTGCCCATCAGGGCGATGGTTCCCATCACACACACACACACACACACACACACACACACACACACACACACACACTTGAAATTTCAGAAAGGAAGCTGAGCATCTGGTCACCTTGCTCTTGTATTTCTTAATTTATAAGCATTTGAAATTCGGACATCACTTATCAGAAATTTGAATTTTCTGTAAGTGTCTCATTCTTTTTGAACAGTTCTCTCATGAATATGGCATGGCATCATTATCGTGGCTGCTTTTGTGACTCATTAGAAGTACATATCTCTGCACAAAAAATGTAGTCCAGTTATGGCATTAAACCTAGTATTCAGGTCACAAAATCTACTGCTGTTACTGTGGCTTCATTCAAGAATCTGTGAATTATATGTTTCATAGGGTCTCAAAAGATTTCCTGAAAACAGCCGATGTAAATCTTCTGGCGATCATCACTGGCTTTTGTGGTTTTTCTCTTCTAAACACATCTTACTTGAGTTAACTCTGGCCCACTCTTTCTTGAAGAGCGGCTTGGTAGGCTAAACCGTAAGAAGTACAAACCAAATGCAGACCACCTTCCATTACTCACAGATGTCTACATTAGTCTTTCCCCTGTGCGTTTGCTTCACTTATTTATTTATTTCTATTCACTGTCAGGCAAGGAGGCTGACTTATCAGTCTTAGCTGAGGTTCTCCATCCTCTGGATTTGTCTGACTGAAAAACGGTGATTCAGTAGCTCCTTTCAAGCCCTAATTAAGTTTCCATGTGAGGCCTTTATAGATTAAGAGCTTTATCAATACAGAAATTATATAGACGATTTCAATCAAAAGACCTTAAACTCACTTTTTTTTTTTAGGAAGCAAAATTAGAATTTTCAAGAAGTTGCCTAAGACCCTTCTTCAGAACAGAACATAGCTTGGTAATCAGCAGAGCACACCTTCCAATAGACATTACCCTATTACCCTTAGTATATATCGAATATTTGATGTATTTATAATTCACCCACCACTGATAGACAAAGAAGTATATCATCCATGTAAAGACACATAGGTAATCTAGCATGTACATGTTCTAAAGTCCCGTAACAACTTGTATTTAATTGACATTTAGGCTGTTCACCTTCTGGTACACCATCCTATGACACACCTTTTCATTCTATTCTTTCCACATGTTTATGAACAATTCATTCCTTCTTTGAACATTTAACTAAGAAATTGTTGGGTTAAAGAATGTATACACTTGATGTATATGTTCCCAAATGCCCTTCAGCTGCAAGTTTTAGTACATCAACACTACTAACTGCAATGCCACAAAGTGTGATGTTTTTCTTGTAGGATGGAATTCTTGTAGGAATTAGAATGCTAACAATACTTAAGATTTGCCATTTAACACTGGGTTTCACGTGTTCTTTCTTTTTGCTAGTAGAGATACATGTCTCTTCATACATGCTGATTTATGACAGCCCTTCCTTCCAAATCACCACTTCAGGCTCTCAGTTCTTCCCCTTCTGCCTTTGGTACTTTGGTCTTTGATTATAGAATGTGATTACCCTTGGATTTTGATATCTCTCCTATGACTATAGTTGATATTTCCTGTAAGATCATAATATTTGCTTTAATTTGTTCATTGTGTTTTATTACTGCTGTTCAGATGCAAAGGAAAAAATAATCATCTTTAGTATTCAATATAAATAATCTATAGGATTTGGTATCCAAAGCAAGACAATAACAATGTGTCATTTAGTCAAAGCATCTTTCTTGCAATGCACCTACCTGTAGGATATGGTGGTAATGTGTGGAAGGACTCACGAATCTCTGGATTGAGCAGGGGTTCCCAGGCCTCCAAGAAGAACAGAGTCAGGAGAGAATTTTCCAACTAAGCATGACTAACCTACTGCACATACTTGCCTGGAAGCTGTACACAGTTCACTTTCTATCATCTGTGATTTAGTACTCGACCAAAAATTCAGACTAAAGAGCATTTGGTATTTTAGAAAATAAGTTTACATCAGAAGGAATAAGAGGTTAGTAAAACTTCATTTTTTTGCAACCACAAATAACAATCTGGCAAAATTTTGATCCTAAGAAATGCATGACTTATTGTATACAATAAAAGAAAGAGGCTGGTCATGCTTCTGTAAAAGGGCACTAGAGATTCTTCCCATGGCACATAAACATATAGTAGAGTTTTTTAAATAGCTTTTTGTTTTAACATATGCATAAATACCCAAGTTCTATGAGAAGCAGCAGCATGTAGCAGAAATAGGATTGAATAGATATCTGGCTCATACTTCCAGTTTTTGCCAATGACATGCTGTAGCTTTGGAAAATTGCCAGGATTTCTATATTGGTCAATCTGTCTACAGTGTTTCTTCATTTTCTTCCTTCTTCTTTTTCTTTCTTTTCTCTAAAGACTTTGTCATTTCAAGCCCCCAGATTTTACTGATGTCCTTTGAGGATGGGTAAGAGCCATATAATGACTCTATTATTTGAACAGAAAGGAAGATAGTGTAGATGCAGTTAGACTTACATAGAGGAAGCGTGGAAGGAAGACTTTCATCCTTGTCTTTTCAGCTGCAGTAGACTTTGTTTCTTCTGCAGCCTTCAATGCTTCTTTCCCCATTCCCCTTCTCATCTGGTGAGCTCCCTTTGTTCTTCACATAAAGGGATCAAGGCTGTCCCTCCTAGATTTACTTCTTCACCTCAAGCTCCTTTCTCTGCTTCTGCAGATGTCTCCTCACATCTCACCAGCCTCTCACAAAAGCCTCCTAAGTGCTTACTCAGATACACTTGATCCATTCCTGTCATTCTCTCCCTTTGATGATTTAAACATTAAGCACTTCAGTACCTCAAGGCAAGCCTTCACATGGCCTTAGCCCCTCTCTGTCTCAGCTCACTTTACTTGCTGTCTTAGTCAGGGTTTCTATTTCTGCACAAACATCACAACCAAGAAGCAAGTTGGGGAGGAAAGGGTTATTCAGCTTACACTTCCATATCGCTGTTCATCACCAAAGGAAGTCAGAACTGAACCCCAAGCAGGTCAGGAAACAGGAGCTGATGTAGAGGCCATGGAGGGATGTTGCTTACTGGCTTGCTTCCCCTGGCTTGCTCAGCTTGCTTTCTTATAGAACCAGGTCTACCAGCTCAGGAATGGCATCACCCACAATGGGCTGGGCCCTCCCCACCTTGATCACTAGTTGAGAAAATACCTTACAGCTGGATCTCATGGAGGCCTTTCCTCAGCTGAGGCCCCTTTCTATACGATAACTTCAGCATGTGTCAAGTTGACACAAAATCAGCCAGGACACTTGCTTTTTTTTCATGGTGGACCTTACAGCACTATCTCCCCCTACTTCTATGACATCATCTTTCTCACTGACACTTTGGGGGAAAACACTACCAAAACAGTGATAACTAAATGACTTGATTCTCTTGTAGTCTTAGACCTTCTTACTCTAGTTTCCTCTGAGGCTTTGTGCCTTGGGTTCTGCAGTACCTCACCATCTTTGCTTCACCTACTTAAGTATGCCCTTTCCTTTACTGATTATATCAATTTCTTTGTTTCTTTCAGCATATTCTCTTCTTGAGTCAGGATTCAGAACCTAGAGCTACCATTGATTAGTGGTATTGCTGTGGGGAAGCTACTTAACTTGTTTCTTAAATTGTATGATGTTAAGTGCCTGACCTGAATAGAGTCAGTAGAGGTTAGAAAAGAATTGGAGTCAGCCCACTCACACTGGTGGCAGCCCACAGCTATCTAGGTAGGTCATCCATTGTTTATGTTTGTTTGTCCTTATCTCTGGGGCCCTTTCCAGGTTAATTCTGGTCCTAAACCCTCTCTTCCACTTTGACCTCCATACTTCATAAAATCCCATCTCTGGAGACTGAGGGTGAATTCCCTAGTACATTTCCATAGTAGTTGGATTTTCAGCCAGTTATGTCGTTCTAATAATAAATCAGGTCTCCTGTGTACCTGGCATGCAACCCAGTTTTCATTTGATTTAGCTAAACCCTGAGATTTAGCTGCTGGGAGCCCTTTCTCCTGCCCTGTCAGACTTGTAATAAGTGGTCCAGAAGACCATAACCTTGCAGTGTCGCCATTTCTGGCATTTTTAGTTTTCTATAAGTCACAGTACAAATATGAGAAGTGCTAACTGATTAAAAGAAATAAAGCCACACGTAATTATTAGATTCCTAGGTCAGATAAGAGCCTATACTTCCATTATTTGAAAGACATGTCATTGTAATAAAAACCCAAAGCCAAGCCATAGCAGTAAACAAAATGAATTATACTTTGCATACAGGATTTATGGTTTGACTGGGAGTGTAGCTCAGTTGTAAAATGTTGTCTAGTACGTCTAAAGCCATAGTTTCAATCTTCAGTGCTCAAAATAAATGAACAAAAATCATGGCTTAGTAGAGAAGATGGGTAGACACACACCTCTACTAATGTGTAGGAAGCAAAGGCATGTGGGTAAGAACTGGTTACTGCTGCATAAATAAAGGTTTGCATCTTTGATGTTTTTAAAAAACACTTCAGGAGGGCATAATTTCTGAGTTCAAAATTTCATTTCAGTCAACATAATAGGACTATTATTATCTCTATGCAACTGCCTTTCAAGCTGCATGTGTGCTATTTGCCTTTAAATGAAATTTTTTTAGTCTTGAGTTACATGTACCTACCCTTTGAAATTAGGCCCAGAGTATGAAACTATAAAGCCTTAAACTAGTCAAAATGCTTTGGAAAGGATATGCCTGGAGAGATGACTGTTTGGTTCAAAGAGCACATCCTTCCTGTAGTGGACCTAAGTTTAGTTCCCGGGACCCATGTAAAGGAATCACCCAATAACCTAGAACTCCAGCTCCATGTGATTCACTGTTGCTGATCTTTCTGAGGAGCTGCACTCTCGTTCACAGATCCACATATGAATACATACCTGTGCACATTATTAAAAAAAATAAAATGGCTCTTAGAAAAGATGATGAGAGGAGCAACTTATGTTTTAAGTAGACAAATAAATGGAATATGGTGAATTAAAACTTTCTGATGTACTGAAGGTTGGCAGCAAGATTCAAATTCAATTTATTTAAAAGCCAAACACCTAATAAAGAGCTAATAAATACAATATCAAAATTAATGTTCAAAGATTGCCCTGAAACTATACATAGTTGCCCATGATATCATGAAACAGGACTTTTATTTTTGGCTATAAAAGGTCACTGCCAAGGACATGTGTTATGCATAGGTCAAATATCAAAAAGATTTAGAATAATGTTCTCTTTTCACAAAAGTGTTTAGGCAAAAGTGATGAGATTAAATCTTTACCACTGGGCACATGACGAAGGGTTCGAAGCCTTTTCTTGAGAAAAATGACATTGTGAATTTCTTGCTAATAACAAAACGACAAGTAGCCAAACCAATGAGTTTTGCATTGCACCTATTTTTCTGTTTCAAGATAGAAAATATTTCTTTTCCATTTTCTAGTTTACTTCAAAGTAAAGGTGAACCATGTGGAGAAGAAAATCCATCTAAAAATTCTCCATGGAATAACTAATGACTCTTACTTTTCACATCTTATAAATTTCCTTAGGGTCTCACACCTGATTTTTCTTTTGAATTAATTAAAGTATATTTAAATGTGACAGACATCTCCAAACTCTCCATAATCTGCCAGCAGGAGCCTCCCCTGCCCCCATTCTCAGCCATCCTTTATTTCCTCCCCTATATCTACAGGAGCTCCAAGCTCCAAAGATATTAGCACAATGCAGCAAGGTTGTTTACCTTCACTCCTTCACAAAAGATAATCCAACAAATTACATTAATTATAAACCAATATGTTCCATTCAATTCCCATATGAGCCAAACCTGGGGATGAGCATCTGCTCTTGTTTTCTGAGCTTGGTTTTGAGGACAAGATTCACAACAATGCTCCATCCATAATTAACAAAAAAATTAAAGATGCAACAACCGACATCCTGCCTCTTGAGCAGTATGGTTAAAAATATACATGCCTGTTCCTGGCAGGTTCTTCTCTTTCCTAACTCAGAAATAGTTTATTGTTATCCCTGCATAGTGTTGTTTGTTTAAAGTATTTGCATTTATTTTGCTGGACTTAAATATATAAATATTTCCTACCAAAGGGGAACAATTACTTTTCCATCATGATAATTTGTCTTATTTTGAGATCACTATCTTTAGTAGATAATTTCCTCTCCACCTTCCTGGAAATAATGTGTGATGTGTACTGTCTGAATTAAAAATGGCAAAAATATTATTATTTAAGAAATTTAGTGTTTTTTTTCTATTTGAACCATAAAAAGAAATAATAGTAAGCTGTACCAGATTCTCGTGTACAACTACATAGTATATTTAGCATATATGTCTTTTATTCTATTCATGGAAATCCCAGTTTAACAGTTGGTGGTAAACAAATATTTAAAATATCTTCATTATAGATACCTAATTCATATATAGCATCCATATGTGATTGAATATAAATAGGCTGTTTAAGTGCATCACAAATCACACATAAAATGAGTGGAGAGCCTTAACCATGAGTGAGCTTTGCTTTTTTTTCTGGTTCATATGTATCATGCCTCACTATAATGTGAATATGAGCTTTTGTTATGTAACTGTTCTTAGATTGTGAGAATGCACTTACAGAATTTTGCATTCCTCTGAAGTGGCCTCCCATTTGTCTTTATTGTGCATCCAACCATGAAGAAAGTTTCCTAGCTTTCTGTGAACTTCTGTTTGTCTTCAAATGTCTACCATGAGGGTTCACTGGGAGCTTCTTGTGGATATGAGGTTGACACCATCACTGACTTCATAGAGCTATTGAAAAGAGATGAATGTATGATTGTTGATTTTGGTTCATAGAGCATAAAAAAGCTGGCATCTCTTGTGGGGCTTTCCTGAAATATTGCTTCACAGGACACTGCCTTGGCATCCAGATGTTGATCTCCTCTAACCATAATCCCATAGGAAAAGAAATCTTATCAACAGGGAGACCAGTCCACTGGAGTTTTAGATCCCCAAAAGCCTGAAATTGACATTGTGCAGTTCTGATAAGAGGGATTTCACATATTGTCATAAACAAGACTGGAATGAAGGTGACAGCAGTTAGAAGCTCCCAAATATAGATAAAGAAAGATAAAATGTTCTGACTTTGAATGTTTTGCAAAGGTAAGTGCTAAATGAATAAAATGGTGCAAAGTGTGTCAGTCTTGCAGGCTACCAAGCCATCTAGGGAAGGCTCAGGTCTTCTCAGCATCTTCCTATGCCACCAACAACACTGGGGTTTCTTCTTAGTGCACCATTTCAAAATGGCTGCTACAACTCCACGCATCGGATCATCACTTGTCATGGTTGTCATCCCTCACCTTCTAGGAGGCCCTTCATTTACAAGGAAAGTAACATTTCCAAGTTTCCCCTTCTTAACTTTGCTAAAGTTCTCCTTGACCAGAATTAGGTCACATGTCCAAGAAAACAAGACAACCATTAGACCAGATGAATAATGATTAATTTCCTGTATTTTAAAGACTAGAAAGATTGTTGGAGAAAGTCTGGCTACTTAGAAAACCAGAATTCAACACACACACATACACACAGAGACAATCACAGACACACCATGATATTTTACTTTAGATATTGTATTAATAATGCACATACATTGAATAAAAGCATTTAAAATATTCTTTAATTTTATGATATTTACCATTTTGAGTTGGTGTTTCTCCTCATGTTTCTTAATAAAGTGTGGAATACTATATATAGACTTCTGCCAGTATCTGAGAGATACTGTGGTAGCGTACTCAAGCTGTAGGACCATAAAAATCACCCTTGCTGTATTTCATTTTAACATGCAAAGATTTGGGGCAAAATTCCTGGAATGTCTAATTGGGTCTGGCTCCATGGTCAGGAGTCATTGTGTGAATCACATGAAACTTTCTTTGGAACTGACACTATGTAGTCATCCGAATTTTACCCTCACAGTGTTTCATATGCAGCCAAATGGTGAAGATGGATAGGAAAGCTTGCTATCCTGTGGTCTAGGGCTGGGTCCCATGAAGAAGAGTGTTCAGTGAAGGAGCAAGAGAAACACTCATTCATTTATACTCTTGCCTGTCTGGCAAGCACAATACTTCAAAAGGCACAATGTCCAGCCACTGGCCCCATTGTCTTCTGGGCCTTCTGCCCCTGTCAGGAGACTCTTTCTAAACAACACATTATTCAAAGTTACTGTTTGATGTTTTCAAGAACTGAGTTGACTCTAAAAGTCTTTCCCAAACTAATCCCAGGTTTCTGACATTTTCTGCTGTGTCAGCTGTCCATATGTTGTCACTTTGAACCAGTTGATTCCAACTCCATAGATTCTACAGACCCTAGCTAGCTGAAGAGAGGAACCAGTGGTTAAGAATACTGACCGTTCTTACAGGGGACCTCAGATTAGTTCCCAGCACTCACACGGCAGCCCACAATCATCTACAACCTGAGTTCTAAGGCAGATACAATCCTCTCCCCTGGTCTTCATGGGTGACAGACACGTATGTGGTGCATATGCATACATGCATGAAAATGCTCAGACATAAAATAAAGATAAGTATTTTTAGAAGATCTGAAGTTGGGAGAGGAACATGTTGAGGCAGATTTGTTGGAGAAAAATTGGAGGTTAGATGTGATCGTATTTCATTGTGTATATGTATGAAATTCTCAAAATAAAAGAAAAAGATGGAATTCACCTAGAACACATGGGAAAGGAAGTAGCATCTCAATCAGGGAAAAAAAGTCACAATGGTCTTGAAGAGAAGATGGCTCTAGGGAGAATCTGATGGTATAGTTATAGAAACAATGTCATGAAACAGAGCCAAGAAGACAGGCTCTTCTTGGGACTTGTTAGTAAAGGAAACCCAAAGTGATCTAGCTCAGTGGGATGTCATGGAATCACATATAAGTGAAATTAGAAATGTGTGATGGGCTGAAAAACTGCAACTGAGGCTAAATGGTTATTTCAGACTCAGGCCTATGGAGTCACTGAACTATTTTTTATTACAGTTTGAAATAATTGGACACTTTTGTTTTGGTAAATTCTTAGGGCTCACTGAACAGAATGTGTTTAATGCCAGGCCACTTTCAGTGGAAAGAGTTTACAATGGACTGTTTATTATCGGTTTTAGGAAATAATGATCAAAACTGTAATTTCTATTCTTTGTGAAAAGAATGACTGCTTTTGAAGTGTGGGCCTCCACTGGAAATTGGGAAGCATTGGATTGCATAGTTGCTTCTTTCTTATCAATGAATCAATACCGTGGAAGAAATGTTAGCGTTTCTCAAAGTGGTTTCTAGTCACATTGTGTGGTTGACACCCAGAATATGACTTGACAACACTATAATAAAAACAGTATTATTTTAGTTTCTTTCTCAGTCTTCTTGAACTCCAATTAAAACATTCAAAAATCTTTAGACTCTCTGGGAAATCTGATGAAGTCTTCATGTCAAGAGTGATACAAAAGACGATGAGTTAACAGAATTAGGAGTCTCATATTCCAATGACTTTGAAAATTCCAGCAAGTCCTGGGTTCTACTGTTGTGGGATGTTCCACTATTGTGGCTGAGCATCAGACTTGCAAGAAAGACTCATCATATCCTCTTTGATGACATGTCTCTTTCCAGAGTCTATTCAGGAATTTTAACTGCTGGTTAGCTTCTAGTTAGATGTACAAGGTTTATGGCTTACACAACTTTCTTTGTAATTCGTACCTGTGAGAAGCTACATAAGTTCTTCTCTTCTTGTGAAGTCAGCATTTCTTTGTCTGAATATTCATGCCATTACTGCTGGTTGGTCAACAGTCACTGTCATTGCTAGTGGCCCCACACTGAATATTAAAAACTGGTTTTCTGCTAACAATTTTATGTACAATTCTAAGATTATATTTTTAATTTACACATAAAAATTGAGGCTTAAGAAAATTTCATTTTTTCCTTAAAGGTACATAACTAACAAAGGCAATCTGAGGGCTTGAACCTGTAAAGACAATTAAGCAGGTACGGTTATTTGCTACAAGACTAGTGATGGAATCTTAACACCAAATCTTCACATGGTAAAAAGCAATGAACTGACTCCACCCTGTTGTCCTTTAACCTGCACAGTTGAGTGAATGCCTGTGTGTGTGTGCGTGTGTGCGTGTGTGTGCGTGTGTGTGTCTGTGTGTGTGTGTGTTTGTACTAATTTCTTTATATATAGCATATTATTGGATGCCTTTAGGAATTAACATATGCAACTCAAGCATACATTTAATATATAAAATGAAATCTAAGTCTTTATTAAAAATCTTAACACCTGAAATTTTTGATTTTAACAATTTTTAATTGAAAAAAACTCCCTGGTATGATTTTTGTTTCCAAGACAGATATGAACAAATGGACATACAGTTTTGAATACAGTGTGTCAGTTTATAAGATATCTTCCCCTCACAATGGAGGAACAACACTGGACAACCAAAAAACAAGCTTGGATGCTCTTTCTGAATCAACACTGAATTTTCATTTCTCTTACTATGAAACTTCTGGTACATCATTGCCGGAAACTGCTGAAGCTATGGCCCCAAGCCCATCTCTAACCTAAGAAAAGCTTCGAGGTAGACTTAGAAATTCCATGTGCAAGCAAAATGAAACAAAACAAGACAAAACCAAAACCCATTAAATGTAAGAGTACAGTATAGAACTTTATGAGCAACTCTAGACAGAGTTGCTTTGTTACCTTGGGAATTTTCTACTTCGGAGCAATACTTGGAACAGTAGAATAAATATGAGTGTGTATATCATAGAGGACAATAAAGATTTAAATAACGAGTATGAAAATTCTTTCAAATTGCATAACTTTTGTGTTATGCTATCATCGCAACTAATTATTTTTTACTTGTTATGCAACTAATGGAGAAAGTCAAAGCAATAAGGGAAGACAGACACAGATGATCAGACACGAGTTACCATCTTATCCCTACTGTGCTTCTAATTTGCGGTCTCTGAGCCTGGCCACCAAGTAATCTCAGTAAGAATGCCCGGAAATATGAAATTAGAACTTGACAGTTGGGGTTCTGTCTTACTCTGCCTCCTGGACCAAAATACTTGGTATAATAAATGTGAATATATTTATTTTAAGTTGAAATAATCACTTCATTTGATGGCCATTTGCCTCTTTTGCTATTGAGTTTGTTCTAACACAGTACATCCCAGTGGAGAACACATAACCCAAACACATTGTTCACCTCATGAATGCTGTACAAAAGTATGTAGGTTCTCAGAAGACTCCTTGAGGGAATGCTTTAGCAACCTAATCCTTCCCATTAGGCTCCACCTCTTAGAGGGCCTATACCTCTAGTAGTATCTTGGGTTAGAGACCAAATATTTAACACATGGGCCTTTAGGGAGCACTCAAGATAGATTCTAGCAGTTTCTGTTTTGGAGGCAATGAGATTCCATATAAACTTTTAGAAGATACATTTTCATATACATACTAACAACTATATGTTAAAATAATGTGATTGAAATATGACTGTATGAGACAAAGAATGAAAGAAATAAGATTAATTATGAACAGGAGAGAGGGCTGGAAGGTCCAGAGAATGAATAAAAATCAGTGGCTGGTGGGGAGTTGGGGTAGGTCTGGGACGGGTATCTCGAGGTCCTGCCAGAGACCTAGAATGGGGGAGACTCCTGGGAGTTTATGGGGGTGACTGAGACTTCTAACAGTGGGGGATATGGAACCCAAAGCCTCCAGGTAGGACACCCAGTGAAGGAATAAGGACACCAAGCCACCAACAATTTTTGATCCAAAGTTTGTCCTATCTATAAAAAATGCAGGGACAATGAAGGAGCAGAGACTGAGGGAATGGCTAAGTAATAACTGTCCCAACATGAGACCTATCCCTTGAGCAATTTTAATATTTTTAATTTAATACATTTAATATTAGTCCCTGACAGTGTTAATGATACTCTGTTATGCTTGCAGACAGGAGCCTAACACAATTGTCCTCTGAGAGGCTCCACCCAGCAACCAACAAGAACTAACACTGAGACCCACTGCCAAGCAGTGGAGGGGCTTCAGAAGTCTTGAGGGAAGAATTGAAGGACCCAGAGAGGATAGGAACGCCACAGGAAGACCAACAGAATTAATTATTCTGAACACTTAGGGGCTCCCAGAGACTAAATCACCTGCCAAAAATATATGCAGGCAGGACCTGACCACCTCCCCAACATATGTAGCAGATATGCATCTGTCTTTTTAGTTGGGCCCCTGAACAACTGGAGCAGTGGCTGCCTCTAAGTTTGTTTCCTGCCTGTATATCTCGTTCTGCTAACTGTGCCCCCTTGTCTGGCCTCAGTGGGAGAGGATGAGCCTGGCCCTGTAGAGACTTCATGTGCCAGGTGGGGTGATAAGGAGGGGGCCCCCTCCTTCTCAGAAGAGAAGGGAAAAGGGTATGGGGAGAGGGACTGTGTGACAAGGGACCAGGAGAAGGAGATGGAAGTGGTCAGGATATAAAGGGATATAATAAATAAATTAATTAAAAATCATGAGGGTGTAGAATAGTTCTGCTAAGTTTGGCTTGGTAGACTGTCATGCTTTAGAGTCATAGTATAGATTAAGTAACACCGAGTGCTGCTTATTCAGGTGAGTTTTTGGTGTTTGTGTCACCTACTCAGAAAGAGAACAAAAAATAAATAAATAAAGTTTCAATAGTGAATAGAATTTGCCAAAGAAAAGAAGAATATTTTTTTGTGTTTTTGAGTTGAAGGTACTAGTTGGTAACTAATTAAGTTAAATAAATTTATAATTGTAACACCAGACCCCTAAGCAAAAAATATGAAAATCAGAGCTACCAAAGTAGATGAAATTAACCAGCCAGAATATATATATAAAAAAATCAAAGCAGAGAATAGAAATGATTATGGAGAGTTATAGAAGGAGATAAGATGCAGAGTAAGAACAGCAGACAGATCATGGTACAGGGAGTAAATACAGAAACATGTTTAATAAAGACAGAGCCGTGGTCGTGCTCTTCTGTTGAGAGCACATGTTAACTACACAAGAGATAGCTTTCAGTACATTTCACAGCTCCTAGAATGTACTTTGGTTACATTCAGGCCCTGCTGCCTCACTGATCCCTGGCGCTTTGCTTTCCTTGATAATCACTATCAAGGATCCTTAGGTGTGTGTATTTTTGAATAATTTATTGCTACCTCCTTTTTACTTCAGAGATTATAATACCTCCATTTCTTCCTTTGCTTTCTTTCACCCCTTCCTCTTTGCTCTCTAGTGCATTTTCTGTTTAGTTCATTGACCCATTTGTTGACTTGCGTAGTTTGTTCTTCTGGTGTTTGGGTATTCATTCTCTGTTAAATAGCAAGTGAAGAATTTCTTCCATTGTGCCATCAGTGTTAAAGTAGGTCCCTTGCTTGGCATAATCTTCTTAATTTGATGCAATCACATTCACCAGGTTTGATATTATTTTTGTCTATTATTGTAGTCCTTCTCTGACAGTCTTTGCCTATTCTTATACTATGAAGTATTTTCCTAAGAGGAAAAATAACATACCCAAACTTAGCTGTGAATTTTGCCAATAAGCTTATTACCAGAGCAAGAGACATGGATCAGTGGTAAAGATCATTTCTATTCTTTTGGAAGACTCTGGTTCAGTTCCCAAAACCTACACAGCAGCTCAAAACCATTATATAACTCCATTCCAGAGAATCTGACACTGTCTTCTGACCTCCTTAGGTTCTGGGTAATCATGGTACATGTATGTACATGCAGGCAAAACATTCATACACATAAAAATAAGTAAATCTGAAAAAAAGAAAGAAGAAAGGAAAGAGAGAGAGAAAGAAATACAGGACAATTTCATAGACTTAAAAAAAGGCTTCCTTTAACTAATGAAACTGGGGTAGGATTTGCTTAACTAATGGATAGCAATTGAATGTCAGCAAAGAGCTTCCTTTTCAAAAAAGTTAATAATGAAATGATATAAAGCTGTGCTTGATGAGACTAAGAAGTAATGAGCGGTAACAGAGTCCTTGACTATGGAGGGCTGTTGAAGGGAAGATACCCAAACCTGGAGAGATATGGAATTGACAGGAGCAAGCAGGAAAAGCTGAGATCAAGGACATACATGGAAGGGTTAAAGCACTGTGAATAGTTTAACTCTGTAAAAATGGAGGAGAGAGGATATCTATTCCATGTTTTATTGAAACTAAGATGCATGGCTGTTACACTTGAATGCTTTGTATTGAAATATACAATTGGTATCAAAAGGACTTGTTGATCCAAAGAATGAGATGTTATGTCTTTTATTAAAATGTTCTTTCACCTAAAAGCTTAGCTGGATGTGCAAGTATCTCTCTTCAATGGTCATATTATAATATTTATTGCATTGGTAGCCACATATGAGTTTAAATTGTTTGAACTTCTAGTAATTACTTAAAAGAGTAGCAGAAGCACAAGTGATGGCTAATAATGTCACAGTAAGAGAATCACCTAGGAGACTAGCTCTTGTGAATGCCAAAGGATTATTTAGATTAAGTTAACTGAGCTCTTCCTATCTCTTCCTGTTATAGCTGTTGGCAGGACCATCCCAAGGGCCAGGAGCTGAATTAAATAAAAAAGAGAAAACAAGCGGAGCAAAGACATTCATAGATTTCTGGTTCTTGACTTTCAACAATGTGTAAACAGCTGCATGAAGTTCTTGTTACCCCATCATGATGGGTTTTATGCTGGAACCCATAATGAGCCAAAATGAACCCCCACCCCCCCCTTTTTTTTTTTACTACTTGCCAGTTTTCCTGTAACAGTAAGAAAGCAAGTTACCAACCCATAGAATGTCCCAGCGTCTCTTAATCTTGCCATCTTGGACATCTGGTTCAGACGAAGTAGACATCTTCCTTGGAGTTGCACAGATGCTGGTTCCAAACCAAAAAGCTGTAGTGTAGAGCTTTTCACTCTCCCACTTAAGCCCTGGGATCGGAATGGGCGGCGCTATCAGGCCCCACCCAGTTTCCCTTGAATCCATGATTAAAACACACACACACACACACACACACATACACACACACACACACACACACACACACACACATACACACAGATGGGGGAGGGAGGGCGGGTGGGAGGTAGGGAGGGAGAGAGAGATAGTTGTTCAATTTCAACTTTCCTTTTGAAACAATTGCTGGGCTCTACTATCTCCCACCTGGAAAAGTGTGCCCTTATCAGTATTCTTATCTTAGCACCTCTCCACTCTCCTAAACTTTAGTTGCTCAGCTACATCTAGTCCCTGTTAAACACCTACAACCTCCTGTCTGTAGGAACAACCACAGGCCACTGCTCTGCCCAAGATCTCACATGGCTGGTCACCTTTTCTCCCTCAGAAGCATGGTAAACTCTCTTCTCCTCCCTTGAGTTTGTTTGCTTGCCTCCAGGCAAATGAAATTTCTACCCATCTTTTCTGCCCAGTAATTAGTCCATGGCTTATTTAGTGACAGATAAACAGATCAAGAACCGATTGGGAAACAAGACCTTATCCTCAGAACCACCCTTACACAAAGATATCTATAGTGAAGGCCTTACTTGCCCATAAAAATCGTCCTAGCCATCTCTTTCAGAGTAGATCAAGAATGAGCATGCTACTTTAAATAAGAAATAGTATTAGTTTTGGAAATGTGAAAGGCAACAAACACAAAAGAATGAAGTTGGATATGTAACATAGTGAGGAAACACGTTCAAGTGTTGGTTTACTCTCAAATTTGAATGGTAACAGAGCAAGTCAGTCATTATGGCTCTATCAAAAGTCATGACTATAATGTCTCTGCTGCTTTTCATCATCTAGTGAATGTTCATAAACTGAGTGTTCTTAGTTCTAAGATATTTGACAGTGCTCTTGCTGCAATCTCTTTTCTCAGTACAAATTCTGATCCTAAACCATTGCATGGGTTCAGCTTGGCAATTATGAGAACATTCCACTTGCCTTCCTCTTATTTTTTCCATGAATTTGAGTAAATTTGTATCATGCTGAGAATTGTCTGATATGGAGAATAATTTATGATATTTTCTAGTTTGTGTAGTGTTGATCCCAAATATCGCTGAACATTTTATCTTCAAAATTGAATGTAATTGATCTTGCTTATACACTTAAATGTCATTGTTTAAAATTATTAATTGCATCTGGAATCCTTGTTATGGAATTGTTTTCTTAAGTGAAGTCTTACTGGAATCTGTACATGTGTAAAGGAACATAATAAAACATTTGGAATTTACTGATGATTTTACTTTATTTGGCTTGCCAAATGCATCCTTAAGTGAGCCTGGAGCCTCATTTAATGTGGGATTCTGTTCTAAGTGAATGGAAAATGCAAGGGAAAAATTAAATAAAAGAACAATATAATCAGCTGAAACTAAAATAGATGGGAATTGGGATGGAGGCTGCAAAAATGGAGGGAAGTTGGGTAAAGATTGGGGGACAAAGCATTTGTTGATTCACAGTATATTTATTTTTTTCTAGCCAATCTGCTTTCCTATAGGGTCATAGACAATAAAAGAAATAAAATCACTAGGCCCCATTCCTCTAGCAACAATACAGAAGTGGCATGGTCAGCTAATATTAGGCAACCATTGTTGGCACAGATTATAATCATAACCTAGGGAGCCTTGAAAAAGAAACTGTGCCCAAGATAAACCCAGACAAGCCACCGTTACCAGCAAAGCCTCTGGCCAGAGTCTCTGATTTCAACCTAGCTTTGCTTCCACCACACCACTCAACCAAGAAAAATAAATATAATTAATTTGCAGGATAAATAACTCAAATTGAGCAATAAAACTTATAATAAACATGGGAAATGCTCAAAAATAGAAGTTAGTGAGATAGTGTGGGCCAGCTGACCAAACTTTTCCCTTAGGTCAGCTTGTGACAGATGGAATTAGAACTGTTTCTTACTGCTCACTGCACATTCTCCATAGCTGCACATTATGTTGCTTTAGACTTAAAACCATTTAAGACTTCCATCTGATGCCTCCCATTGTCATGGTCTCTTCCATATATGGTATAACATGGCCCATGTCATTCCACCCTGCTCTCAGTGTAGGGCTCATTTGCTTTGCACTTGTGAACACAAGTTCTTAGGCAAGAGGCTCCAGTTTGTAATTTTCTACACTGGCACCTCTAAAATTTGGAATCATTTGACTTCAAGGAGATATCACAAGAGGTAATAGAATGCTAATGACATTGTTAAAACTGTAATAACATTTTTCCCCCAAGAACAAAATGTTTGAGTGACTTCAACCACTTTTTCCAGCCTGTTTTTATCTTTAGTCAGTTTGCTCAGTAATAACATTTTTGCAACAAGCAGAGATATCACAATGGAGTATGACTAGTCTTGGACCCCAGCTTTCTTCATTTCTGTAGCTATTTCTAGCCCACCTAGAGTTAAAGCAACCACTCTGACCTTTACCATCAAGCCTTCCAGATGTCCTAAGGAATATCAGTCCTTTTCATGAAACCAAGAATCTGAACATGAGAAATAAAGCCAAGCCTTCTCCTGCTGCTGGTATTTGCTATAGTGTGAATTTACACCAGAAACTTTCCTGTAACCTAGCACAATTCTAAGCTTACAGTGATCAAACTCAGGAGTCCAATACAGAACTTATTTCAAACTATTCAGAGTAGCTAGTTTGGAGCACATTTTATAGACCTAATTCTTCAGACTCCCAACTTTCCCACACAAAACTTTTGAATATCCAGTGGCATTTGGGGGCTGGGTAATTAGCTACACTCAGATCTAGGATACTCTTTAAATGATACAACAGGACACAAAATTTTGATTCACATTTTGAAATAGACTAAGCAGTCTTCTATTTAAAAACATAAGTATTTTTCTCTTGGAAAACATCATATAACATATCATACATGCTTTAATTTTTTATGTAACTTTGAAAAGCAAAAATGTCTACCTATCCACCTACCAACCTACCTATCATCTATCCATTTATATCTATCATCTATCTATCTATCTATCTATCTATCTATCTATCTATCTATCTATCTATCTATCTATCTATCTATCTATCTATTTATCTATCTATCTCTATCTATCTATCTATCATCTATCTATCATCTATCTATCTATCATCTATCTATCATCATTTATATATCTAGGAATCTATCTATTTATCTTCTGTCATTTGTCTATTTGTATAGGTTTGTATGCATATGTCGTTGGTTTTCCTGTTTATTAAAAGGCAACTATTTTAAAAGATAAACTTTATTGTAGTTAAGAAAGTGTTCAAGTCTCACATGTGTTGACTAGCTTTGAGTGTGGAAACCTATAAAAATGATTTCTAATTTTCTTTAAAAAAGCACATTTATAATGATGTTATATATGATTTATAGCAATTAAACACTTTCCTTTTAAATTTTATATATTGTGCATAGGTGTGAAGATCATGTGTGGTTGTACGTGTGATACGTATCTTGGGAAGCACGTGCATGGCAGGTGAGGTTCAACATTGAATGTGTCTGTTCAGCTGTGTTGTACTTTATGATTTGATGTGGGGTCTCACACTGGACCTGGAGCTCACCAACAAGATAGACGTGACTTCACCACTGGGGCAACAGAGGAGAACCACCACACTCAACTATTATATGAATGTTATATGAAGATCTGAACTCTGGTTCCTCATTCTTGCAAGACAAGAACCTTACCTACTGAGTCAGCTTTTCAACTCTGCATAAGGAAAAAGAAAAAAAAATAAAACTTCAGTTGGCTTTCCTTTGCTTCTGACCAGGCTCACGGCAAAGGAAATTACTGGCTCCTTTCTTTGCCTTACAATTCTGAAGTTAATAGTACACATCTTGCAGCTTGTGGGCAAGTCAAGTTTCATGTTAGCATCCTTCTAATGTTATAATAGGGTCTACTAACTATTCTTTTTTTCTATGGAACAAAACTTTTATATTCCACAAGATTTTATTGGAACCGGAATCTATGAGTCATATTTGAATTCATCTCTTTAAAATACATGGCAATCCTCTACTATTTTTTAAATCCATCTTCTCATAAAACAGTCATGGTTAGCCTTTTAATGAGCAATTTCATCCCCACTTTTATTTCTTAATGAACTTTTCCCCTCTGGCTGAATTTTAGTCTCATAGTTTATTTTCATTGCTATAGTGACATCAATCAAGAACAACTCTGTAAAATTAATCATCACATTATACCAGACTACAGCAAGAATTCTGTTTTTTGGAGAAAAAGGAAGTTCCATGATACCAGACACATCCTTTTGTGATGTTTTGCTTTGTGTCTTTGCCTGAAGAATGATTAGGTTCCATAAATCACTTGAACACAGCAAGTTTGAGACAGTGTAGAAACTACAATATCATCAAAACAAGGATGAAAGGCCAGCTTCCCAACATGCTTGTATTATGGCTAGTTAAAAATGCATCATATTTGGTTAAGAGTTCTTCTACTCTTCCAGAGGAAAAAAAATTGGTTTCCCAGAATCCATATTGGATGGCTCATAACTTCCTGTTACACTAGCTCCAGAGACCTGAGAGCTTCTTCTGGCCTCCACAGGTACCCACATGCGTGTGGATATAATCTAAAAGGCAGCCACATTTGTATATACATGTTCACACATGTACTACACATACATTTTAAAATTTTTTAATTAAAATACCTTGAATTATTGTTTAATTAAATGACTAATCTTTTTTCCTTTTATTAACTATTTTACTTATTTACATTTCAAATGTTCTTTGTCTTCCCGGTCTCCCCTCATGAACCCTCCTTTCCACTTCCCCTCTCCTTTGCCTCTAGAAGGTATTCCTTTATGCAGCCATCCAAGTCTGCCTGACACCTCTAGCAACCCCTTCTCTGGGACATCAAGTTTCCACAGGACCAAGTGCCTTCCTCCCACTGTCACCAGATAAGGCATTTATAACTGGAGCCACTGACCAACCCATGTATACTTTGGTTGGTGTCTTAATTCCCAGGAGCTCTGAAGAATCCTGTTAAATGATATTGTTGGTCTTCCTATGTGTTTGCAATCCCCTTAAGCTCATTCAGGTCTTCTTCTAACTCTTCTACTGGGGGCCCTTGGCTCAGTCCAGTGGTTGGCAGTATCTGCATCTGTCTTAGTCAGATGTTGGCAGAGCCTCTCAGTGGACAACCAATCATGCACACCTTGGTACCTTGGGATAGGCACCTTGGCACCTTGGCCTCAACAATAGTGTTGGGGTGTAATGTCTACAGATGGGATGGATCCCAAGGTGGGGTGGTTTCTAGATGGCCTTTTCGTCAGTCTCTGCTCTGCTTTTGTCTCTGCATTTCCTTTAGACAGGAACAACTCTGGGTTAAAAATGTTGAGGTTGATGGGTGGCTCCATACCTCAACTGGGGGCCTTTCTTTGTGCCAATAACACATAATTTTATCACTATTGCTCTGTAATACAGCTTGAGGTCAGGGATGGTGATTCCCCCAGAAGGTCTTTTTAGTTTTTAAAATAGTTTTTACTATGTTGGGTTTTTTGTTATTCCAAATGAATTTTCAAATTGCTCTTTCTAACCTTATGAAGAATTAAGTTGGAATTTGATGGAGATTGCATTGAATTGGTAGATAGCTTTTGGCAAGATGGCCATTTTTACAATATTAATCCTGCTAGCCTGTGTGTATGAAGATCTTTCTGAGATCTTCAGTTTCTTTTTCAGAGACATGAAGTTCTTGTCATACAGATGTTTCACTTATTTGGTTAGAGTCGCACCAGGGTATTTTATATTATTTGGGACTACTGTTAAAGGTATTGTTTTCCTAATTTCT
Source organism: Micromys minutus (assembly GCF_963924665.1). Taxonomy (NCBI): domain Eukaryota; kingdom Metazoa; phylum Chordata; class Mammalia; order Rodentia; family Muridae; genus Micromys; species Micromys minutus. The sequence goes on along the minus strand of NC_137954.1, from coordinate 8,699,618 downwards.
TTCTCAGCCTGTTTATCCTTTGAGTAGAGGGAAGCTACTGATTTGTTTGAGTTAATTTTATATCCAACAATTTTGCTGGAGTTGTTTATCAGCTCTAGGAGTTCTCTGGTGGAATTTTTGGGTTCACTTATGTATACTATCATATCATCTGCAAATAGTGATATTTTGACTTCTTCCTTTCCAATTTGTATCCCCTTTACTTCCCTTCATTGTTTAATTGCTCTGACTAGGACTTTGAGTACTGAATTGAATAGGTATGGAGAGAGTTGGTATCCTTGTCTAGTCCCTGATTTTTGTGAGATTCAAGTTTCTCTCCTTTTAGTTTGATGTTGGCTATTGGTTTGCAGTATATTGCTATTATTATGTTTAGGTGTGGGCCTTAAATTCCTGATCTTTCTAAGATTTTTAACATAAATGGTGTTGAATTTTGTCAAATGCTTTCTCAGCATCTAATGAGGTGATCATGTGGTTTCTTCTTTGAGTTTGTTTATATAGTGAATTACATTGATAGATTTCCATATACTGGACCATCACTGTATATCTGGGATGAAGCCTACTTGCTCATGATGGAAGAGCATTTTAATATGTCCTTAAATTCAGTTTGCAAGAATATTTTGAGTATTTTTCATTGATATTTATAAGTGAAATTGGTCTGAAGACTTTTTTGGTTGGGTCTTGTGTGGTTGAGTTATAAGCACAATTGTGGCTTCATAGAAGGAATTGAGTAGTGTTCCTTCTGTTGCTATTTTGTGGAATAGTTTGGAGAGTATTGGTATTAGGTCCTCTTTGAAGTTCTGATAGAATTCTGGCCTAACCCCATCTGGTCTTGGTCTCCAATTTATTTATTTATTTATTTATTTATTTATTTATTTATTTATTTATTTATTTGTTTGTTTATTTGTTTATCTATCTATTTATCTATTTATTTATTTTAGTTGGTAAAATTTTGATGACTGCTCCTTTTTTTAGGGCTTATGGAACTGTTTGTTTTATGTGATCCTGATTTAACATTGTTACCTCATATCTGTCTAGAAAATTGTCCATTTCATCCAGAGGTTTCAGTTTTGTTGAGTATAAGCTTTTCTAGTAGGGTATGATGACTTTTTAAAAAAATTTCTTTAGTTTCTGTTGTTATGTCTCCCTTTTAATTTCTGATTTTGTTAATTTGAATACAGTCTTTGTGCCCTCTGGTTCATCTGGCTAAAGGTTTAGCTACCTTGTTGATTTTCTCAAAGAACCAGCTGCTGGTTTTGTTGATTCTTTGTATAGTTTTTGTTTGTTTGTTTCTACTTGGTTGATTTCAGCTCTGAACTTTTTATTATTTCCTGCTATCTATTCCTCTTGGGTGCATTTGCTTTTTTAAAAAATTTATTCTTGAGCATTTAGGGGTTCTGTCAAGCTGCTAGTGTATGCTATCTCTAATTTCTTTGTGGAGACACTCAGAGTTATGAGTATTCCTCTTAGTACTGCTTTCATTGTGTCCCTTAAGTTTGGGTATGTTGTGCCTTCATTTTCATTAAATTCTAAAAAGTCATTAATGTCTTTCTTTATTTCTTCCTTGACCAAGTTATCATTGAGTAGAACATTGTTCAGTTTCCATCTGTATGTGGGCTTTCAGTCACTTTTGTTGCTATTTAAGACGAGTCTTAGTCCATAGTTATCTGATAGGATGTTGGGATTACTTCAATCTTCTTGTATCTGTTGAGGCCTGTTTGAAAATTGATTATATGGATAATTTTGGAGAAGGTTATTATGAGGTGCTGAGAAAAAAAGGTATATTCTTCTGTTTTAGGATGAAATGTTCTATAGGTATCTGTTAAGTCCATTTGGTTCATAACTTCTGTTAGTTTCACTGTGACTCTGTTTAGTTTCTGTTTCCATTGATAAGAGTGTGATGTTGAAATCTCCCACTATTATTGTTTGAGGCACAATGTGTTCTTTGAATTTTAGTTAGGCTACTTTTATAAATGTATGCACTTACATTTATTTACTTGATTTGAAACACAGATATTCATAATTGCAATTTCATCTCAGTGGCTTTTTCTTTTGGCAAGTATAAAGTGCCTTTCCTTATCTTTTTTCAGCTTGTTTTTTGGACCATTTGCTTGGAAAATTGTTTTCCAGCCTTTTATTCTGATGTAGTGTCTGACTCTATCACTGAGGTGTGTTTCTTTTATGCAGCAAAATGTTGGGTCCTTCTTATGTATCCAGTCTGTTAATGTCTTCTTATTCAGGAAATGAGTCCATTAATGTTGAGAGATATTAGGGACCAATGATTGCTGTTTCCTCTTATTTTTGTTGTTAATAGTGGAATTATGCTTGTGTGACTGTCTTCTTTTGGTTTAGTTGAAAGAATATTTCTTTCTTGCTTTGTTTAGGGTACTGTTTCCCTCCTTGTATTGGAATTTTTCCATCTATTATTCTTTTTAGGTCTAGATTTGTAAAAAGACATTGTGTAAATTTGGTTTTGTCATGGAATATCTTGGTTTCTCCATCTATGGTAAATGATAGTTTTGCTGGATATAATAGCCTGGGCTGGTGTTTGTGTTTTTTTAGGATCTTAATGCCATCTGCCCAGGATCTTCTAGCTTTCATAGTCTCTGTTGAAAAGTCTTGTATAATTCTGATAGGTCTGCCATTGTATGTTACTTGACAGTTTTTCCTTAATGCTTTTAATATTCTTCCTTTGTTATGTGCAATTTTGAATTTTGGCTATTAATTGACAGGAGGAATTTTTTTTTCTGGTTCAATCTATTTGGAGTTGTGTAGGCTTCTTATATGTTTATGGGAATCTCTTTCTTTAGGTTAGGGAAGCTTTCTTCTATAATTTTGTTGAAGATATTTACTGGTCCTTTAAGCTGGAAATCTTTGTTCTCTTCTATACCTATTACTCTCAGGTTTGATGTTCTTATTGTGTCCTGGATTTCTTGGATGTTTTGGGTTAAGGGCTTTTTGCTTTTGCATTTTCTTTGACTAGCATGCCAATGTTTTATATGGTATCTTCTACCCCTAAGATTCTCTATTTTTTTTTTCTCTATCTCTTCTTTTTGTTGGTGATGCTTGAGTCTATGACTCCTGCTCTATTTCCTAGATTTTCTATCTCCAGGGTTATCTCCCTTTGTGATTTATTTATTGTTTCTATTTTGATTTTTTGATCCTGGACGGTTTTGTTCAATTTCTTCCCATGTTTGCTCTTATTTTCCTATAATTCTCTAAAGGATTTTTGTGGGATGTGTGTGTGTGTGTGTGTGTGTGTGTGTGTGTGTGTGTTTCCTTTTTAAGGGCTTCTACCTGGTTACTTGTGTTGTCCTGTATTTCTTTAAGGGAGTTATTTATGACTTTCTTAAAATCCTCTAACATCATCCTGAGTTGTGATTTTAAATCAGAACCTTGCTATTCCAGTGTGTTGGGCATCCAGGATTTTCTGTGTTGGGAATCTGCATGCTGATAATTAGAAGTGACCTTGGTTGCTGTTGTTTAGGTTCTTTGACTTGCCTCTTGCCCTCTCTTATTTCTGGTGTTAGCTGGTCATGCTGATTCTGGCAGTGGCTTGACCCTCCTGTCAGCACTACTGAGGGACCAGAAGGTTCTAGGTATAAACTACTTTTGCACGGGGTCAGCACAAGGCACAGACAGAACCTCTAAGGATTGTGTTCCAAACTGCTACTTGATTCCAGTCAGAACTCCAGTCAGAGCAGAAATGGTGGTGTTAGCCATGCTCTTGGATGTTTTAGCACTTCTCCCAACAGGGTCTGGACATAGAGAGCTGTAGCACAGAATCAAAAGGTGTGAGGTTTTAGGCATTCTGACTTATGGGAGGTAAAATCTCAGGGTCACTTTGACTTGCATTTCCCTGATAACTAAGGATATTTAGGTACTTTATAAAATGACTTTAGGTACTTCTTGTATATTTAAGATTACTGTGATAATTCTTTACTTAGCACTGTACCCCATTTTTAAATTGAGCTATTTGGTTTTCTTGAGTCTAACTTTTGAGTTCTTTGAATAATTTGGATATTAGACCTCTATCAGGTGTAGTGTTGGTAAATATCTTTTACCAAACTGTAGGTGGAATAGCTGAACTTTAAAGAGCATAGTTATTTATGCTCTGTTTAACTTCTTAAGTAGTTTACATACATATAATGATGCCAATTGCAAGGCTTAAAATATGCTGGTTAACCAGTGAGCTTCCCTTAATAACAGCTACATCACACCTTATAGCTGACAACACTTAAATAGACCCATGATCCCTATCTTTGTGGAATATATCTTGATCCAATATTGTTCCCAAGTACTAAGGCACTGATACCTAATAAAATTTTTATGCTGTGTGGATAAACTTAATGTTTTTGTTTGTTTTTGTATTGTTGTTGCTGTTGTTGTTTTGTGTGTGTGTGTGTGTGTGTGTGTGTGTGTGTGTGAGAGAGAGAGAGAGAGAGAGAGAGAGAAAGAGAGAGAGAGAGAGAGAGAGAGAGAGAGAGAGAGAGGTTGTTATGTTTTGTTTGTTTCTTCGCTTTAAATAAAATGATACTAGCCCTGGCTGATTTAAACTGGTGTTATAGACCAGACTGTCCTTAAGCTTACATAGTTCACCTGCTTACATAGTCTTGGGATTAAAGGTATTCTTTACCAAACCTGACTCAAGGTCAGTTTTTAATGAGAATAGGAGGATTTATTGCCAAAACAAAGCCAGAATGCTTAACAGTAAGTTATTAAGTTCTATGTAAAATAGTCATCATATTAAACAAATTTTTAATATTTAGAGAAAGTAATTTGAGCATTGAGAAAAAGGATGGTCCTCATGTTCTACTTGGAGTTGGTGATACTGGTCATAGTCATATTCCCACATTGACTAGTTAATAATTTGATACTGGTCATAGTCATATTCCCACATTGACTAGTTAATCATGTTGATACTGGTCATAGTCATATTCCCACATTGACTAGTTAATCATGTTGGTAGTGCACATGGTATATTATTTTATTTCTTCGTGCCTTATTCTAACAGACCCATCAGTATTTATCACCTCCATTCAGTAATTCAAACTTCCGGGAACTTTTCCCTATTGTAAACTCTGACGTCCAAGGAAGAAACCTAGATCTCTGGCATTCCAAAGAAAAAAAGGCCAATTTCGAATTTTTCATAACATGTCCTTAAGTCTTTGCTTTTTCCATAAACTGAATTGGAAACAAGAAATATGCACCCCACCCTTAGTTCTCTTGTTCCATGGATAGTTTTCATTCTACCAGGTCACCAGAAATGCAGATACACTTGTGCATCAATGTTTACTTTATGTTATCCTTGGAGAAATATGGCTCCTGCCATTTAAAATTTACTACCTAGGTTATTTTTCTACTAAGTTGTGTATATTTGAAAGTAAAGTTTAGAGATTAAGCTCTTATTAGATTTGTCTTTCAAATTCTTTCCCCCTTTCTTTCATTTGTTTCTCTTAACGTGTGGAAGCTTTAGGATTTGAGTCGGGCTCTTTGCTGTCATTTTGAATCTGTAGTCTGAGCCCAGAGCAGACTATTACATTGGCAATGGTGGCATTTCCTGTGTTTGCATTGTGTTTCCTCCTCCTATTTCTACAGTCAAGTACCTTTGCAGTAAATAACACTGCCATCCTATACCCTAGCAGCTCATGTTGGCAGATTCTTTTAAAATAGAATATATAGGAATTGTTGGCAGAAGGGGAAGGTTGAACAGAGCATGACATTGATTAGTATATTCCCTGTAATTTCATAATTCATATATATTAATTATGCACTCACACTTATACTTATCTATGACAATACTTTGTGATGGTCAACTTCAGAACTTTGTTGAGCCCATCCTTGTTTACCCATATTCTTCTCAGTCACGTGATTTTATAGAGATGTCTTCATTAATTCTTTGTTAATTCCATATAGGACATTTTGATAAAATTGTGCCTCATAACCCTATTTAACTTCTACTGGATCCATCCCAACCTGTGCACCCCTCCCAACCTTGTGTATTTTACACATTTTTAAATAATTATAAAATTTAGTATGTGCTTCTCATATATTCAGGAATACAGCATGGTCCGCTAGATTATGATAGACATTCCAGGAGCTCTATTTTATAGAAAACCGACTTTTCTCTTGATCATCACTAGCTCTTCAATTAGAAGTGGGGATCATGAGCCCTTCCTGTCCTCTCTGTGCTGCACACATGACTGCCTCGATCTTGGGCAGGCTCTATACAATCATCCTCAGCTGCTGTATATTCATGAGTGCAGTAGACCTCACATGTCTAGAGGGCATGGCTTCAGTCCAGTTCTCCTCAACCTCTGCTTGCTGTTATACTCCTTGCCTCCCCTGTGTGATAATCATCGAGCTTAGGGGATGGGACTATATATATGTGCCATTTGTGGCTAAGCATTCTATTTGCATTTGACTGCTGAGCCATCTCCCCAGCCTCCACCAATACTACTTACTCTCTGCATGTTGGCAAGTTGTGAGTTTCTGAATTAACTACTCTCCACCACATAAGGAGGCTTCTGTGATGATGTCTGGGAATCACACTCATCTTTGGTTACGGAGACACCAGTGTGGAGGGCAGTTTGATACTATGTTCATTTAAAAGAATAACAATGGTAAGTTTATCCTGGGACCCATGTCTTCTCCATTGGTGAACTCTTGACCAGATTTACAGTGCCAGGTGTGTATTTCCTCCTGTGCTGCCGGCTTAAAGCCATCCAGAGGCTGCTTCTCTATCCCCTTTACATTGGTGCTTCTACTGCACCCATGGGCGTATGTTGTCATGGTAGCTAACATTTTCCTCTAGCAGCCTGTATATCATCTAGTAATAGGAAAGCTAGTCAGCAAGATTGATTCTTCCTGCTCAGTTTGACCAGAGACACAGATGGGAAACACAGGAGAGCTTACAGAGGACACCTGACATTAAGGATGCTTGGGGAAAAACATAAAAAATACTATTTACAAATTTCACCTAACAATGCTCATTGAAGTTACCATATGAACTAATCTCAGAAACCACAGGTAACCAAAGAAAGGCCCAGTGCCAAGTGTTAGGATATTTCCCCTTCAGTTTTTGGTCAGAGGTGTCCTAGAGATCCCCAAAGTATACAAGCTATTTTTATTCCTCTTGATTTTACTCCAGAAATTGATAGTTAGACCCCATTACCAAACATACCATACACTTTGGTCATAGTATAGGTTATATACTTGAAAAGTACACCTAGTTACTTGTAGAATTGGGGTATGATTTCAAATCATTGCTGCCACGAGGCAGTTGCAAACAGTGCAAATTTTTAAAGAGAAGCTGAAACTTAAAAGAATGTTAAAATGGATTTTTAGTTAAAACCTATGTACCTATCTATTGGACACAATTAACAACATACTAGCATGTATACACGTTGGTTAATGACAAGTGTATAGTCATTGCAGGAAAACTGTAGAAAGGGCACACACATAACCAAACTAGGTTGTTATTGTCAACACGCTTGAGGTAACTCTTAGTGACAACATTAGCAGCGTATTTTGTATACATTGGGACCATTACAAACAAAACAACATGTAACTGTATCAGACATTTTTTTAAAAAGATACAATCAAGAGACTTAATAACACAAGACATATGAGGCTGTTGTGAGCATAAAAATGACATATTGCTTTACAGTGAATGGTTTTTATATATGTAGAAGACTTGACCTCTAAAATAATGTTTCTAACTTTTTTTGTTTGTTTCTTGAGGAACAGACTGTAATTTTACTTTCTCTTATATTTAGCACATAAGATAGATGCTAAAGCATGTTTAATGTTTGGAGTTGTGCATTCGATAAATCCAATAAACAGATGAGCAGGCACACACCAAATACAGGCATTATAAGGATTTTTAAAGTAAATGTATGTTTAGAATAAAATATTGTTTGAAAAGCCAGAATTGGATTCTAATAAAACAATATAATAAAGCAAGGCACAATGTTTAAGGAAAAATTATGAAGAAAGTATACAAAGTTAATATAAGATCATATTTTTAAATATCCTTTGGGGAAAGAGGCACAAGAATTTAAAATAGTTTAAACTTTTTTTTTAAGAATATTAGCCATAATAAAGTAAAATAAATGTGATACAATAGGGCTATATTTTTTCAGATAAAAACTCCACTATTGAATTATATTTCTGGATTACATTTTAATCATCTATTTACTTATACAGATATTTCTAATACACAGACTTTTAAAGTACAGAAAATTAAGATGTCAGAGCATATGCAATGATTTGGCCAAAGTAAAAGGTCACATATTTTCATCATCTTTTGTTGTTTTTGCAACCCCAAAATTTAAAAAGCTTACATTTGCTTGTGGTTTAAAAAGTTTTCCCCATTATATTTTTGCTTAGCCCACACACAAAGTGAGCTGAGAACGTGACACTGCTCAACCCAAGTATGGACGTGACTGTTAGAAAGGGATGGGTGGGTAATGCTGTTAGAAAGGGATGGGTGGGTAATGCTGTTAGAAAGGGATGGGTGGGTAATGCTGTTAGAAAGGGATGGGTGGGTAATGCTGTTAGAAAGGGATGGGTGGGTAATGCTGTTAGAAAGGGATGGTTGGGTAATGCTGTTTTTTAGAAAGGGATGGGTGGGTAATGCTATTTCTCTCAACAGCAGTGCTGACCATGTGAACTGTGCACAGTGACTCTCTTAACCATCCCTGTGTGCAAAACCAACCAACTTAGTTATGGCTCCAGTGCCAACAAACAACACTGCCAACTCATCTAAGGTTATGTGCTACCACAAAGGATAAGAAAAGTTCCACCATCTTGTGAAAATATTACCACAGATGTCTAGCATGTTTCAAAAAACAGTTTTCACATAGGTCAAAAAGGGGGTGGTTAAGTATAAATAAGACCTCAATTCCTTTTATTTATTTATTTATTTATTTATTTATTTATTTATTTATTTATTTATTCATCTATTGTGATTTGTATTTACTAAGAATTAAGAAGCATCTGCTAACTCACAAAGTTGAATATTTAGAAGGTTTTTTTTTTTATGGGTGTTGCCAGGCTTTTACTTAACATTAGTCAGTCTCAATGGTTGATATAATATTCAGTCTCACGTTTGCATTAAATCTAGTGGCTTAATGAAGGCAATTTACATGCAGAAAACCATCTACATTCATCAGAATATACTTGATTCTTTGGCCATAAATAAATTGAATGATGAACTGTTTAATGCAGGAAGCACACAATCCAGTAGCATAGTTGTGTAAATGATTATGTAGTATCATGTACTATATGTGGTTGGCACATTTATATAAGTAGCATTGAATTATGCTTGCTTATACCGTCATTGGCACAGCTATGTAGTTAACATGACCCACCGTGACACTGCATTTTCCCCAAAAGTACGAGCACAAAGACATTTCAATTCCAATGTGATGCTATTAGGCATCATCATGCATGTGCTCTGTTCACATGAATGTGCAGTGTTCATATCCTTGTGCATGTACATATGTGTGGCTTGTCGTATACTCTGACTCTTCCCCCTCAGAAATTCACTTTCTTGGTCGGTTTTATGTTAAGTTGACGATATCAACTCAACCTCTCTGGAATAATCTACTGTGCACACATCACTCATAAGAGTTCTGTAGTGGTCAACCGTGCCATTAAATGTCTATTTCCTTCCACAAAGTACCTTCCTTAGCTCACGAGTTATGGATAGTTTGCACCATTTTGAATGTGCTCATTTATATAAATTTTCTTAAGTCAGTGTAGTCTTGAGATTATTACTGGTGGTAAATATAGTGTCACTTTGTTCTGTATTCCTGTTGAGTAAGTTCCTTTGTCTGAACGTGCCCCAGTCAGTTTCTAGTGCTCCTTGAGGGATACCTGGGATGTTGCCGACTTTGACAACTGAGAGGAAGATTTCTGTGAGCACAAGTGTGCAAGTTGTTTGCTGCTGTTCCAGATTTTCTGGGCAAAATGGGAGTTAAGTTGTTGGTCACGGGGTGTATGACTACTCAGTTTTAACTCCGAGACTCCCTTTTTTCTGAATGGCTCTTGACAGTTATCTGTAAAGAAGAAGGGCTTTAGTTCTCCATCTATACCACATGCCCAGTGTCACTGACACTGGTTTTGGGTGTTCTATATATGCATGTCAGCGTTTCAAGAAAACATGGCCCACCTCGCATTGTTGATTAATTATGCAGAGCAGTTTTGAAAAGGCTCATTAGCAGAATGTATATTTATGCAAATGTCTTATCTACTTATTTGGGGGTTATCTATCTTCATTTTGTGTTATCTTCCTGCATACTATTATTTTGTTATATACGTGTATTTATTGTGACTACTTCCACCCACTCTACTGATTTTTCTGTGTGTTCCATTGATGTTTGATGGTGACATTTACTGAGCAGGAACATTTTTTAAAGTTTTATAAAGTATCAGCCAATTCTTTTATAGTTACTATTATAGTTATTACTATTCTGTTCACTCCAAACTCCTGAAAAATCTCCCTACTTGGGGTTTTAGTTTTAGGTCCCTGTTCTTGCTGACATTTCCATGTGGATGCTATAGGTTAGGACCGAGGCTGCTGACCTGTCAGTAACCAACAACTTCAGACCTCTTTGCTCACAACATAGTTCTTCAACCTTAGTGCCTTCCACACAGAGTGGACAATTCCCAGTGTGGATCCATTTTTGTGTTTCTTTCCTTCTATTGTGCTGTTTGTCTACCCTGGTGATACCCTGTGCCACCTTTGTTACCTGTGCTTTGCAGCAAGTCCCAGAATCAGGAAACTCCTTCTTTCTGCTTCTCTTCTTCAAGTTGCTTCATGTATCAAAGGTTTTGTTGTCTTTTCCATCAACTTTGGAATCACTTTGTGTCTCCTGTGTGTCCAGAGGTTATAATTTGTCTGTGTTATATCTATTAATCAATTTTTGATGGAAATATTTATTTTTAAATAATTTAAAGCCTTAGAAAATGTACAAGAATATGACGAGTACCAAACCTTTTTAAAATTTCTGTGACCTAATGCAAACAATATAGATCATTATAATTCAGTTATTATAAGCAGGAATCAAAATTCATGCAATACCTTAAATTGCATCACAAAAATATTCATTTCCTCAGCCTAGGAATAACTGTACATGCTCTATTTGTATATTCTCTTTACATTCCATTGATAATATTTTGTAGGTTTGAGTGTATAAACTCTCAAATATGGGTCTATAAGTTTCCCTCATTTTACAGTATTGAGGTGAATGTTCTTTCATTTCACAATTGTTTCCTGCTGGTAGGTGGAAATTTAATTGGGTTTCTTCGTGAACAATAGTATGGCTGGAGACTGGAATTAGGCAGTTCTCTCTGTCCCACCCTTGACTTATCCTCGGTTGAAAGGAGATGAGTACAGTATGTCACTATAATGCGTGGCGGAAAATCAGAGAGAGAGGGCTGGAGAAGGGCAGTCACAAAAGCAGGCCAAATGGCTCTCTTCCCTCCCAGCTGAAGATACTACCTTTCTAATGATGCTGGTTAGATGTCTTCACAAAATGCCATGCTGGCTGGATTAATTTGAAGCCCATGACCACCTGTCTCTTAAAAAGGCAGACTCCTGGAGAGGAAAACAGCGAACTGACACCCACATCCGCTGACGGCTCTGGAGGTCATTCAACTTTGTTCCTATCTCAGCAGTGCCCAGGAGGCATCTGTGGTGAAGTCTCACCAAGCAGTTGAGCTTCAGAGAAAGATTTGGAGGCATTCGCTAAAGATCAACTCATCTACTCTCAGTGCATCTCAATTATCCCTATTCATTTCTAAATACTAGATCTCAAGTAGCCTTCAACTATGCACTTTTATATTCTATTCACTGTAAATAATGACATCTTAATATGTTACTATGGAAACAAGGGCTTTTGAATTAAAATATGTTTATTACTAGGTCAATTTCTATGCCATTTAGGACAAATTTTGAAAAAAAAAAAAGTCAATACATTTACCACTACATAGGTACTTTTGGGGTAAACCTCACAGAGGCAAATAAAAATAAATAAATAAAAATATTAGTAACTAACAAGATCTATGATGAGATTCAATTTTTTTGAAGCATATAACATGCATTTGCTCAGGATTCTCAAGGCATATGTCCTACTCCATAGGCTTGTTTTTATTCATGCGCAGCCTTAGCAACACACTTCATGTAACAAATGTATATTGTGCAGTTGAATCCGTGTTTCTCACACCCTACAACTGTCAACTTTGACAGCAGACTCCATTTTATACTATAGCAGTTTAGTAATTAATCAGCATGTAAGTGGAGATCAGGGACGCAGTGAACAGCTTTGGACGTTACTTTTGAGAAATAACTAAGAGAAGCCTCTACGCTGTGGTTCTCTAATACGTTTTCTCAGTTGGCAGTGACGGGAATCATAAGCTCAATGACAGCAGTGCACATTACCACAAAACATTTTAACTTGACCTGGAATTAATGGGCGTATAACTGAGGAGAATTGTGCTCAGCTTATCTGGGTTAAATAACAGTGACAACGAGTTTTTACTAAATGTGTTTAGAGTTGACGAGTAAAATCAATGAAATACAATTGATTTACTGTCTGAGAGCAGCTTGGAGTATCTTAGTGGAATATGGCAAATATATATGAAGATAAATAAAATGGACTCTTGACTTTTGCAAAGCCCTTAGGCAGACTTTAAACTATTGTGAATTTCTGAATACAGTCAAGCATAAATTTCATTAGAAACAGTGCAACCTACTGAAGCCCTATCCTGGTTGTATTTGATTGAATAAATATAGTCAATGAAATATTTCCTTGTATCTCAGTGTCCTGGAGTTCTTAAAACAGAATAAATGCCATTGAATCTGGACATTGGCTATGGTGTTCTCACTACCCACTGATTTTTTCAGGACCGCACAAGTCTGACCAGACTCCTCATTGTCTTCTCTGAATACTCTTGAATGCTTTTTGGTATTTTCATCCATTTTCATCTGCTTTGGAGACATTTTACCTTGCTGTGAGATTCAACTTCTCATACAGGTCTCTTTGTAACAATAGACCAACTACCAGTACTGCTACCTTTAATGTCACATGGGTTCAAAAAAATTACAGAGTCCTCAAAGCGTTCCTATGCTATTTTCCCTTGTGGCAAAGATTAATTTGAAATGTATTAACTGCTTCTTCTTGCTTTAATTTATAGGCACTTGACTTTTGTGTGTGTGTGTGTGTGTGTGTGTGTGTGTGTGTGTGTGTGTAGTATATGAACGAGGGCTCACTCACCCATTTCTCCATGTTCAGGGGCCAGAAGTTGATATCAGCTGTCTTCCTTAGTTGCTTCTCTAACTTGGTTTTGAGACAAGGTTTCTCGTTGAATCTGGAACTCATAAATTTGTCAATAGTGGCTGACCATCAGACTCTAGGCACCTTTTGCGTTCGCCTTCCTAGCACTGGTAATAGGTACACTGTTGACATTTTTTTTTCTTAATGTAAGTGATACAAATCTATATGCTCCTCAAGCTTTTATACTTCACCAACTGAGCCACCTCATCAGGTCCCTTATTTCTTCCCATAAATATATATTTGAATAGAGTTGTAATTATTCTGTGCACATATACAGACCACATTCAACAGATTTCACGTTTAAATTGTTATCCCACATCTAACCAGGTAAGTCAATTATTCACTCAAATTTTTCTTTTTGTTTACACATTATAGACAAATGAAAAGTTTTCATAGAATTTAACAATCTCTTCTTTGACTAATTAATATATTAAGCTTTAACTTTCTCTTTACCCCTATCTCTAACACAAAACTTGACTTGAGTAATCAGTTCATGCATTCAAAGGCATATACGATTTTCAGACCATGACAACTTCCTCCACACTTGATGCTAAAGTGGAGAAATCAGGCCATATTGATTATATAGGCAATTGGCAAGGGGCAAGTTTGCTTGACAGGTGAAGAGATTTATCTCTGCCTACAGGTACGTGGGACACGTAAAACTTATTATTCAAGGCAAAGAAAATGACTACATATTAAGTGGATAATACTATGACCACTCACCAAATATGTTAACAATTGAGACATTCATTTTAAATTTCAGGTATTTATTTTTCTTGAGTACTTACAGATTGCAACTTTTTCTACCAACTATGCACATTCCACTTGAAATTAAAAAATATGAGTACAATTTCATAACATCATAATATAATTGAAAATTATATTCTGGTAAAGTGATAATTCTAAACTAGCAAGTTGGGGCTAATGTTGTCAAAACTATGTCTCAGGTACATACAATTATTTCTGCCCTTATTATGCATTTGTGGAATCACAATGCTTTGAAGACATAGTTCCTTATGCTTGCAACTAGATCACCACTCAGTGCAGCAGTGCAGGATGAAGAGACATATAAAGTCAGATGCTTCTGAAGAGAGTACCCTCAGAAGGACTTTCAGTTGAGTAGAAAGCTTTCTTTGAGATTTCAAAGCAGCACTTCTGTGGGAACTCATAAGGCATGGAGCTTCTGGCAATTTTTTGACTGCATCCCAGTAACACTATTTATACACACTAACTGTGTGCAACCATTAAAACCCACGGGTCATAGTAGCAACTGGCACATGTTAATATTTTTCTAAACCAACAGTTGAGTGGGTATGTGGAAAGGAGATATGAATTGCTAGCTCCATAATTACTCATTATTTTCAATTCTTTGTCTTTCACCATTTTTATTCTTCAGCGATCACAGGATTTATCTGAGGAAACAGATTCAGATGGACAAAAATGATGAAAATAATAATTATCATTTCCTAAATGCTCAACTTAATCCTCTGTTAAGAGACCTTTGAGTTCAGAGAATAAAATAATCTTAAGATGAATATGAAAATGAAAGTCGAAAGGAAACTTTCCAGAGCCACACAGAGACACAAGTTCTCTCTACAGTACCTGAAATCTATATGAATGTAAATCATCATGAACATCTCAGAACCAAAATTGCCACTTGTGAACTATGAAGGAGGAGGAGAATTAGGAGGACTAGGAGGAGGAGGAGGAGGAGGAGGAGGAGGAGGAGGAAGAGGAGGATCAAAAAGAAATTTCTGCTGTGTGAAACTAAACTAAATTGCTTTCTTTCTCCTATCTTTACTCCAAGTCTAAGATATATTGATATTTATAAAAAGTCCTTCTCTAAATGTTCACTGATTTTCACTTTATATCTTCATAGCTGAATACATCTTGACTTAATGTCCAGCTCTCCCTTTATTACAGATCTACACAATCTATATTCAAGACCCCACATTAACAGAACAACTTGTTTGACCATGTAAGGGGGTAAGTTAAAATATTATTTGAAATAATAACATGGCACAAACATTTTCATTTCCTATTATTTATGATGTCATTTAAAATATGGTACTGTTATGTGACTGTGGCCTATTGTGTCCCTTGAACTTAATTATTATAATGTGATTAGGCTTTTCTTTTAATGGTTGTTTTTATCCTTAATTTTCTACATACGGTACAAATCTCATTTTTATAAGGTTAATTAGAATTACTCTGTCTGGGAGACTAGCATTCTTGTTATTTAGGATTTTTAACCAGATTATGATGAGCACTTCACATTGTGCCTTTGAAATAACAAACAAGCCTGTACAGATTGCCACTGGAGCATTTTGAACCTTAAGTTTACAAGTAATACATTAAGGTTGAACTGATCCCGTGTCACAAGGGAGCTAGTGCATGAACCAGTGAGTTTCTTCAACTGTTTCATACATCTTCACAGTTGGGTGGACTGAATGTGAACGGAAACTTTAAGAGTGAAATGACAGCATTTTATAGTAGTATATAAAAACAAGCAACTCTGAGGGGCATAAGCAACACATTACACACACACTTCTTACACTGATTTGAAAACTTTAGCCTCTACTTTGGTGCTATGTTTATAGACTGGGATTTGTGCATTTGTTGGAACTCACAGCTCATCCTAGAAATCATTACAGCTGTGCCACACCAAGTTTTCATATTGCTTAGGCACACACTGCATTAATTCCATCCTACAAGCAAACTGCTCTTCCTAGTCATGCTGCTGTTCTTGTCTCACAATGCTCAGCAGTTGCCCATTTCTTTCCAGATGAAAGGTATAATTCCTACTCGTCATTCAGATGATGTCACACGTAGTCACAGTCTGTCGCTCTTGCATGGACTATTCTTCTCATTCTCCTACTTAACTTCACTTTCACCATTCATCGGGTTTAACAAATGCCCCATGCACTCTACTGTTCACTCGGAGAACTGGAAAGTCGCTGAATTCTTACCTCAACATGCATTTATTATATAGACTGCATCAAAAGTCAGTGAAAAGACCCTATGGTATTAATTAGGCGCTGCAGGCCATAGGTTACTCTGTCATATACTTCTGCTCTTGTTAGGGTAAGAGCAGCCATAGCCAATGAACGTACACATTGGTGCTCTAAGATGGGTCAGTATATGAACACTGAAATTAGATTTTTTTTTTTTTTAGTGCTGAGGTTGCGCCTAGGGCCTTGTGCGTGCTAGCTCCTTTCCATTGAATTACAGTCTTGGCTCTGAAATTTGAATTTTGCATGTTTCTCATGTCATGACACATTTCATTATTTCATTTTCCTTAATAATTTTTAAACAATAAAAGCCACATTTAACTAATTAGAACAAGAAATGGGTCAGATTTTACTCTAACTACCGTTTTCTGGTCTGTGTTTAATGCAATGTAATGCCAGGCTACCATAATGGAGAATGAGGAAGACCCACGTGCACTAATGCAGATCATATTGTTTATCAAACCGTGGAGCAAAATCTCATTATGCCATTCTAACACTGCTAATTTTTAAATATTTTAATATATAATTAACCTTCTAGGATATAAATTACTATGATTCATAGGAAAGTACATTAAAGAAAAATATGGTTTTCATAATGTTCCTGTGACGACTTGAATTGTCTGTTCTAGGTCATATAATACTTTTATTATAAGTAAAATTTAAATACAAATTTCTCACTCATGAATTATATAATTTTAAATTTTTCTATGATAAAAACCCATTAACATTGTTTTAAAAGTTTAAACATTCATTTTTTATGTATTCAAGAAAAACAGTGTTTGCTGTTTTGAAAATTCCAAATGTCTGTAGATTTTATTTCTTTTTAAATCTTTCTTCCTCACCATTGTATAGAAACTAAAGAACAGTCATGTTAAATTTTGTGAGTACTCTAATTTTTTTCTGCCAAAATACAAGGTATCTCTATGTCTACATCTATATCTATATAGTGACATGGTAACAGCTATAGGTTATAGGGCATATATTATCTCGTGCTACCTCCTTTTACTCACAAAACATTGAAATGCTTGGGCAATTTATTAGAAAAATTATTAGTGTAATACATTAAATGCACTCAAAATGTGAATAATTTCCCAAATCCTTGAGGTTCCCAAAAAAGGAAGAGCAGATGGCATACAAACAACAGCAGTTAAAATATCACTAGACGTCCCCACATTCACAATGACAGCAATCTGAGAATGACTCACGGCCTATGACCTCTCAAAGGAAATCCCTGTATAAGCTTAAGTTATAGAGTTACTTCTGCAAGTTTGAATGCAGAATAAAGGTGTTGTCAAATAGGCTGCCAGAGATAGTGCTCCATCAAAAATGGCACAGCAAATAAAGATCCTGGGAACCAGAGACCCTTGAAGTCAGATAGGTAAGCCACTCCTCAGGATGGGGTGCAAGGGAATGTTACAGAAGTGGGGTGGGTGCCAGGCACAGAAACCAACCAGGATATGCAGTGAGAAAAGGGGCTTCTCCAAATGCATGCAGAATGTCCAATGGCTTGGTACACATGGGTAAGTTTAAGGATGAGAGAGATGCTCTTCACTATTCACTGTGCTCATTCTATAAGACATAGAACAGGCAAATACAAGTGTGCTTGATATCCAGCCGATAGGAAACAGCTCGAAGCCAACTGTGCTCATCTTTTCTGAATAATATATTTAGTGGCCTCAAGATTCTGAAACTGACCAAGGCAAGACCTGATGTGTTCTCTTCAGATAGCCGATCACCACATTATTCCAATATAGATTAAGATTTTAACAGCAAGAAGGTAAGTTCTGAGTGTTGGGTTCAAGTTTGTAATCTATAATCTAATTTTTGAAAAATAAGGTATGAGATGGTAGAGTGACACATGCGATATACGAGGAGCTGAACCATAAACTTTCACAGGGTGGAAATGTCAAGACAACACATAACAACAAAACACTTAAAAACTAAAATATTTTAAACAATCAGATAAAGGAATAAAAGCCGGCTGCCTCAGGGGAAGATTAAGTAGGTGAAAGAAAGAAGAACAACACTTGATAACAAACACTATAGAATTATCTACCCTTTAAGCCGTGCTATTCTTTCAAAGAGAGAGAAGATAAAAAAGTTGAACAAGTAAACAGATTGTGGATATTTACCTAAATTTTTAATCTTATGTTAAACAGCTATAGATCCAAGTGCTGATAGTGTGTTTACAGGGTGTTTAAGTTGTGCCTCCCAAGTCGTGGCAATCTACTTCCTCCTGTGCTGTGTCTACCACCTCTCTGACACTTGGTCCCTCCCTGTGCTTTTTCTGAAAACTGTGTTGCTTCCAGAATGGTCACAGTCAGTTGTGTGTGTCCATATCCTTACAAATCTAAACTGCATGCACACTTACACACAACACTACGTGTACATCTGTGTGCACAATTCAAGGAGTGCTACAAATTTATCATTGAGCTTCAAATTCTCAACAAACACATAAAAGAAAACAGGCAATGTCTTAGGGTTTCCATTGGTATGAGCAAGGAAATTCTTATAAAGGCAACACTGAATTGGGGCTGGCTCACAGTTTCAGAGGTTCAGTCCATTATCATCATGGCAGGAAGCATGGCAGCAGGCAGGCAAGAAGTAGAAAATTTTCTATCTTGATTCAAAGACACCCAGGAAAGACTGGCATCTTTGGGCAGCTACAAAGAAGCTCTCTTCTATAATAGGCGTGAGCACAAGAGGAGACCTGCAAAGCCCACCCACAAAGTGATACACTTCCTCCAATAAGGCCACACCTCCTAATTCTACCTATCTCCAAGGGCCAAGCATAATCAAACCACCACATCCCACTTCCTGCTCCCCACAGTCTTGTTGAAACATATGAATGTATGAGGCCCATACCTAGCCATAGCTTAACACAGAATATAATTATTCCAACTTCAAAATCTCCAAAGTTTACCACAGTCTCATCAATGTCTGAAACTGCCAAGTTGAAAATCTCTTCTTCTATCCATGCAATCTCTTAACAATAATCCCCTATACAAATCAAAATCAAAGAGCAGATCACAAGCTTCCAATATATCATGGCACAAGACATAAATTACCATTCCAAAATATCACAGTGAGGATATATTGGTCCAAAACAAGTCCAAAACCAGCTGGTCAAACTCCAAACTCATTGTCTCCATATCTGATGTCAAAGTGCTCTTCAGATCTCTAACTTCTTTCATATTTGCTCATTGTTTTTGGCAGATCTGACATTCAGCAGCAAAAAACTTTATTCTCTTGGGCTGGGCCCAATCCCTGTATCAGATTTCATTAGATGATATCCCACTGCTCTGACATCTTTAATATCTTGGGCTATCCTAGGCAACCTAAACTTTATAGCTTCTTGTTCCAATGTTTGGGATCCACACATGATCTTTTGGGCTCCTTCGAAGAGCTTAGGTCCCTTTTCCAGCACTGCCTTCTGTAGTACTCTAGGATCTGATTGACTCTACTTCCCTGGTGCTGCTGTTCTTGGTAAGCATCCCATGGTACGGGCATCTTCAATTTGCTGGAGTCTTCCACTGCAACTAAGTTTTACCAGTAACCCCTCATGGACTCTCTTCATGGTGCCAAGCCTCAAATCCTTTGCATGACCCCTTAGGCAATCAACTGCAACTGAGGTAAAGACTGCACCTTCACCAGTGGCCTTCCATGGCCTCTCACAGTGACAAGCCTCAGCTGCACTTCATGACCCCTTGATACCTTCAAAACCAGTACCACCTGGTGATTTTTACACATTATAAAGTCCAGCTGCAACATGAGGTTACAACCTTAGCTATCTCTGGAACACAAGTTCATTGTGCTCCCAGAAAACACTTTCCAGAAGATTTTGCTTCAGTGACTGGTCTCTTCTTAATCACCACTAATTTCTTAGCTCCGGCTAATCAGCATCAATTGTCCCAGTAGTTCCTTTTATTCTTGTCTCCAAAGCCCACCTCCACAGTGACATACTTCCTTCCACAAGACCACACCTTTTAATAGTATCACTTTCTATGGAATTGGATTGGGACTGGCTTACAGTTTCAGAGACCATTATTCAAGTTCATTATCATAGCAGAAACCATGGCACAATACAGGCAGACATGCTACTGGAGAAGGAGCTGAAGGTTTTACATCTTGATTTAAAGACAACAAGGAGAGACTGGCATCATCAGGCAGCTAGGAAGAAGCTCTTCCATAATTCGTGGGGCCTGAATATAGAAAGAGACCTCCACAGCCCATCCCCACAGTGGCACACTTCCTCCAACAAGGCCATACCTCCTAACACTACCAATTCCTATGGGCCACAAATATTCAAACCATAAAAGATAAAATTGAGATTATTTTAATTTTTAAATTTTAATTGAAGAAATGGCAGTTGGATTTAATTCAGATTATCTCAGAAAACTTTATTAACTGTCCATACATATAAAGGAATATTTAGGTTGTAGGTTAGCTGTAAACAGATTCGGCTGTTTATACACACACACACACACACACACACACACACACACACACACACACCCCAAAACAAAACATCACAGCATCCTCACAACTCCTGCAACCCCACACTTCCCAACAAATTTCTGTCTACTTGGCTTAATGTTTATCATAAGCTATTTTATTTCTTTGAAAATAGATACTAAGAGCAAGCACACCCACTTCACAATTTGGAATAAGGGAAAAAGAGAAATAAAAGAAAGGGGAGGACAGAAAGGGATGGCGAGCAAGATATAAACAGATACACACTGAGGGACACACACAAACAGAAGGGGGAGGACAGAGAGAGAGAGAGAGAGAGAGAGAGAGAGAGAGAGAGAGAGAGAGAGAGAGAGAGAGAGAGAGAGAGAGAGAGAATGAGAGAGTCTTTTCTTAAAGCTGCTAGTGGTCTCAGTGATCATGTGAGTTTCCTGACCATTCCTAAGCCTGTTATTGCCACATCGGCCATTACAGCCATCAGTCCTACTTCCAGAATGGAGGTAGAATCAACTTCCTGCAGGACACTTGAACCTTACACAGGAGAAGAGATTTTAAAACCCTTTGGAGATCTGTCGGCTACGTTTGTGTAACACAATTGTGTAGACAGGTAGAATGTTCTTTAGAGATGGGCAGTGAGAGTCCCTTACCACTATCTTTTCTGGTCCTGCAATCTTGTTTCCAGATTATTGACTGTAATTTTTGGAAACAGATCTGCAATAAGTCATTAGGATGTTAATGTATTACGATGTGCCTTCCATGATTATTGGCTGATTCACTGCCATCTGGTCAGGCAAGAGACACATTATACAAAGTTAAAATTGAGAAGAATTAGATGATGGAATAAAAATATTATGTGAAGTAAGTTCTTTAAATTAAAAATAAGCTATGCAGAGTTATACCAGTGGGAGAGGATATATAGTAAGATGGCCTTTGCTATATTCATAGAAAATATCTTATTTTTTTCCAGCAAAGACCTGGATAGTTGATCATTTTTCAAAGAGTTTTCTTTCTCATAATTCCTAATTCTTTTGTAATAATGTTCATGTGGATTGTCAATTTCTTCTGCTATCTGTCTGTCTGTCTGTATATGATATGTATATGTTTGAGGAACAGGTCACATGTCATGGCTTGAGTATCATGTAGTGGCCAAAGGACAACTTGTAAGAGTCAGTTCACTTTCATCCACCTTGTAGGTTCTGGGGATTGAATTTGGGTCATCAGTCTTGGCTGCAAGTGCTTCCAGCCCCTGAGCTGCTGCCAGGCCCTGTTGCAAGCTTTGATGGGCCAACCCTTCTAGGCAAAGGACTTCCTTTAATTCCTTCTCTAGTCTTCAGCATTCAGGCTCCAGATCCATGTCAGTGATGTTGGTGGAACTGAAAACAAAAATAACTTCCCTTTGGTTAAAGCTCCTCTAAATGTTGAATCATTTGAAAAGGTTAGATTCAAAACATAAGCTCTGTGTGCTTGAGGAAGGCTAAGGGCTACTGCATTGTTACAAAGCTTGCTTGCTGTGAGCTCTTGAATGCATCCCTAAACATCCCTAAATATGCTAATGTTTCAGCTCTGGTTTGAGTAAATGCTGCTAGGATGTCAATCTCATGGCTCTCTGAATGCAGTCTTCCATGTCCCAGTAGAGTTTGATTCTCTAAACGTTCCACATTTACACTATGCTGACACACCGACTCAGTTAACTCGGTTCAATCAAATGATGCTATCATCCATGTGTGAGAAAGAACTGCCAAGACATGTGTTCTAAAGGATGGGCAGATCCCGTGTTCTATGTCTACAGTCCCATGTTTTTCCAGCGGACGGATGTTTTACAGTCTTAGATTTGAAAGTCAAAGCAAGTTTATTTTACCTCTGATAAAACCTTTTTCTGCATAACTACCTGGCTGTCCGAATCCTCCAATGGGAACTCACTTCCAGGCTCCTTTCTGCTTCAGGGTTGCCACTTTGTATTGGCAGGACTCTTTATGCACCAATGTGACTGTGTGGTTATTTCTGTGTTCCAAGTGACTGAATGTGATACTTCCCTAAGAACAGAAGCAACCCATGCAAAACGTATTCTGCCTTAACTTTTTTGTTCTCATCTTGTATAGATTCGTGGTCACTTTACAGAGACCTTCAACATGCTGCTTTGGTGTAGTTAAGTTAGTCTTGAAGGCAGTAGGTAGGGCTAGGTCTGAAATGACCATACTCCTGCTGCCATGGAGTAGAACAAACAAAAAATACCTATAATGTGTTCGTGTGAAAATAGCTCTTCAGCTCTGAAAAATAAAACACAGCACTGTCACTACCACAGAATCCAAGGCTACACAAAGGAGAACTATTCCCCTACCATGCATTATGTAAGTACATATGTTGGTAAGCTGCAGGCTGTCTGCACTGGAGAAAGAACATGAGTGATAAGGATTAAAGACTTTCTTCTATACCTATATCAATCCAGGGCCAGTTTGTAACACTTCAAATTATCTGCCATAATTGCCTTTTGCTACATTTATTTCTAATCTCCCAAAGCTGTTATGAGATAACAGATATGTAAATGCTTTGGAAAGTAGAGCATACTCAACAAATGTTATTAGTAATTTGATGCTTTTCTAATAAAATGAACATGTATCCCATAGAACTAAGGACTGAAAATTCCTCTTTATCATTTTAGACCTTCACCCAAATTTGCATAAACAAAGCAACTGACCACTTCCTTTTACTATGTATTAATGCCAACTATGAATACTCACCTATATGTGCACTGCTAATATTCTGATTTTGTATCCTGAGTTAAAAATGTGAGATTATTCTCCCCCAATTTAATGTTTTTGACAGTGAATATTTATACTAAATTTAAATTAAGTGTAAAAGAGCAGATTGATAAGAACACCAAAAACCTTGTAGATCAACCAATAACACCAGCTGTCCAAATTATCCTCCAGTACTGCAAAGGTTCCTCTAAACTGCATATTTATTGCTGGCTATGTTCCATCCATATGACGTACAAATTTGAGATTTATACTTTTAAACATAATAAGATGGAGTTCTGCCATGCCTACTGGGTGATAAGTAAATGCATACACAACCAATTTGGTTTAAAATCTCAGTCCATAATATTTTTGCATTAATCTCAGGCCATACGACAATTGGGTGTGTGTGTGTTTTTTTTTAAATATCAAATACTTGTATTTGTAGGATTCTCAATTCCTCTCTTCTGCCGGGTCTTCACAGAATTTTACACAACTTCAAATGGCATTAGTCTCATGAGATATGTGATGGTCTTCCCTTCCATTTCATGCCTTGGCAGAATCTGGATAAAGCAAAGTATGTATGTATGTATGTATGTATGTATGTATGTATGTATGTATTTATTTATTTATTGGCTGTAGGTGATA
Source organism: Micromys minutus (assembly GCF_963924665.1). Lineage (NCBI taxonomy): Eukaryota > Metazoa > Chordata > Mammalia > Rodentia > Muridae > Micromys > Micromys minutus. The sequence goes on along the minus strand of NC_137954.1, from coordinate 8,675,417 downwards.
GTTCACTCTCAAAAATGAGCTGATAGTTAAAATGTATCCCTTGGACCCTTTCACCCTTTTTGATGGTAGCCAAATATTTCCTGAAATACATCTTCAGTGGTTGAAACATAGCGAATCATCCTGATGTATATGCTGGTCACTTTCTAACAAGGGACATGCCACTATTTCACGTAAATGAGACACACGGACAGAGCTGACAGTCAGAAATCAATTAAAGAATAAATATTTCATTGTGAATTTTCTCTCAGGTTACACCATAGATCCAGTTCATCTGGAAGTGAGGAGCTGTTTATGTTCACCAGTAGAAAATACTGCTTCTATAACACACACTTACTAGTGAACACGTGTTTCTAAAGTGTTGATAGCAAGTCACCTGATTCCTGAACTCAACCTTCTGCACACTTCTACTATATCATCTAACAACAAAGGATAAGAAAGGAGAATGCTAATTGTCCCTAGCTCCAATTCTAAGAATTTTAAGAACTTATATTAAAAGGCTTTTACTATCCTTAAAAAGAGATGGCACTCAGGGGCCAAGAATTCTAACTTCAGGTATTTCACATGGCCAGTGTTTCTCTCTTGCTCGAGAACATACATGTAATCTTTATCTTTCTTCATGTTGGGGTTTCCCAGCAGTGGTAACATGGGTTGGCACTGAGATCTCTTTATTCATCAACTGGCAACACTGTCCTCTACTCATTGTTTTTAAACACGTTACTATGTGTGTTTCTTCTTACCAATACTTGCTGTTCTTTCTGAACATAGCTTTGTCTTTATCCAATTTTTATGCTACAAAATGGTTTTTAGGATGCAGAGCAACTGTGCCTTTGATGATGGGTAAGGTGGATAAGTCTATAAATATGCTATGAGTGTTGAGACTTAGCTTTCTTAGAACTGTGTAGAAAGTTTTGACAGTAGCAGATAAAATACACACACTTGTGCAAGATCGAGCACACACATACACATACACGCATGCACACACACACACACACACACACACACCTCCACATATTTAGTGATAGTTGATTTTTACTAAGGAATTTCATAGCAGGAAAGTTATAAATAATGAAGATGTTTTCCTAAGAAGCACTCAACATTCTGGTTATTATTTTTGTGTGTGTTATTTTCTTCCTCCAATGGTAGCAGAATGTTCACTGTAAAATGCTCCTCTATTGTCTTGTATCCTTCCATTATTGGTCTAACACACTGCCTAGTTAATCAGAAATACTCCCTTTGTTCTTGTTCGGCTTGTATAATGCCATGATCTCTTTATGACCCAAATGCTTTTTTTTTTTTTAATTTTTAAATCTTCCTACAATATGATGTTGACTAATCTTCCTACCCATGATTTTGAGCTTGTATATTTAGGCCATAAAGCAAATTGGAATTTCTCTTCTGTATGCCATGTGACCTTATGTAAGTGAGACACCCACCATGATTTGTTCCTCATTGGTCTTTTATTGAGTCAGCTCATCCCCAAGTCTTCCCTCCCAGGCTGCTGCAATGAATACGCACTGTTAATGTAGTTGTAGACAATATTTGGTGCATATTATGGTTAATGTTGTTCCTGTTGATGTCATTTTTATTGCTATGGACTTTTGACTTATAATAATAATCACAAAATGAACAGGAGCCAGAGCTGGGTAACTAGAGACTTTTTTTCTTTTTAACAGCTGTTGTCAGCTCTGCAGTGCAATGAGTAAGGTTCAGTCTCGGTTTCAAAACGACAGGATGTAGCTCACTAGAAACAGTTTGGCCAAGAAAACTTTCCCTACCTTTTTGATGTAGAATAAAAGAACAATGTATTTGTTTAAGGGAGGTGAGGATAGATCTCTTTATACATTTTCTTGGTTTGAATACAGATATTTTAGAGATGTATAGAAAATTCCAGCCATATAGTAGGTATTCAGTAAATGATTGAATAAAATTATAAATGACTTGAATAATAAACATTTTCTAATAATCTAAATTATTTCAGAGCATAAGCTATGAGTTTTATTGAAACATTCAGAGTCTGAACTGAGCAATGAAAATAGGAATGAAAAATGTTCATATATGGCACTGTGGAAGATAAGCAGCAATTTGTATAGAGTGGCATATTTTCAAGTAGAAAAATTTTAAATGTAATTGATGTATCAAAGCCTAAAATGGATAATGATTCAAAGCCACATAAACTTAGTATAAATCTGTATTGTAATTTAGACATCTAATTTTCCAACTCCTGTAAATAATCTAATATGTATTGAATGATACCAAAAAATATCATTAGGTCACAACCTAAATAGTGTGGGGGTTATTTCCCAGGGCTGATCATTGGTGAGGAGTGGCTTACAGTCTTTCAGTTCCCCCTGAGGCCAATGGCCTGTCCTTGCAGATGCTGTCACAGAAGTAACTTCAGCCTGTGCTGCATTAGTACACACAACACACCTAATCTGTGTCACCAAAGGCTGAAATGGCCCTGAGGTCTTCTTGACACTATTTCTAAATTAATTAAATCCCATGTACCCTAATTTTGAGTCAACTATCAATAGATGATGAAATAACCATGCAAAGTATTTTTATGGCTCACATGATTTCTTTACCTATGACCTAGTCATATAGCTTATCTTGATAGAGATAACTCAAGGTCAAGGTTACTCTTGGAATGCCTTAAGTGTTAGATCATCAACCTTATCTACCTTCATCGTTCCTTTATTTCTGGTTTGGTTTGAATAATTGTAAGTAAAGCTCATTTGGGCTTATATAGAATCTTGTAGTTTTTGAGTATCTGGTTTTAATATCACTTGGAACAGTACCATGAACAGGTATCCCAATGTGTTTTGGGATATTATTTCTTGGAAAATTTAGTCAAGAAGAACCCAAGTCTACAACATGACTGCTCACAAGAATTGTGCATTTCTAAGAAAAGTGTTGTTACTACTATTATATAATTTAGCAACTGTTGATCCAAATCAGGGCCATTTCAATTCTGAACCAAAGTAGAACTTGTTCAGGTTTACATGCTGCAAAGTGGGCATATAGAAATTTTGCAAATTGTAGTATTTTACAAGTGGGGCTTTATGTAGATTAAAGTTGACCTAGCACAAACCTTAAGTGTTTAAACATTTATATAGGTAGATACTATAATTATTTTGTGGCTGACTTATTTTCTCATTAATTTGACCTTAACCTTAACATCCAAACTTGCTATCCAAATTGTGGGTTTCTTTTAAAGCATGTGAAAATTTAATAGTTATTTTAACACCTTCAATTATATTTACTATCTAGCTCACTTTATTTTATTGGGTTGAAAAACATCAGGGTGCATGCATTTTTCAAATTACCATAGTAATAAGCATGTGAAAGTTATAATTTATTGTATGAAAATGTGCTTCCTACTCTTAAACCCAGTTTCTAATATTTTTGAGGATGCAGAATTCTCCTTTACTTTTCATAAGATAGCGCAAATTTTTTTTAAAAAAATTCAAAATTCCTTTTGTATTGAACTAGAACACATTTCAAGTATAAACAGTATTGAACCACATACATTAAACATGGCTTTTATTCTTTTAGTAAACAAAAATATAGATAAGCTAATTGGGTAGTTATTTTGATAGGGTCAAAGATTAATTATGTTTACTTGAAAACTGCTTATACTATTGCTTTGGATGTATCAAGCAACAAACAAACAAAAATGGCATTAGAGTCCCCATGAGGACCCACCCAGAGAGGAAGGAGGTGTTTTCCTTTCATTTCTAGATGCTTACAAATTGGATGGCTCCCAGTTTCCATCCTTTCCCCGTTCCTAGAACATCAATCATCTTCCGCATGGCACCTGGACCTGAAACAAGGCTTCAAATTAATATATGTTAAAAATAAAAATTTGAAATTTAAAAGAGCTACCCAAATGTCTCTTGGTTTCTAACAAGGGAGACAAAAATTGAATGTTTTTTATGTATGCTTTTTTTTTTTCCTTGTGCGATTTCTCTCTGGTACCCAACCTAACCTGCCAGCAATCCCTCTAAAGCTCCCTGCTCACTACACATGGTGAACTGCATTCTTGGCTTTGAGGGAGGTAGCTATGAGGTTTCTTACCTTTCTTTGATGACAATTGTGGTTGAATTTTCCCCCAAATGCTATAGTTTAATAAACTATTTTAGAAATAAACTTCATGCTTTTTCTTTCCCATGTTAATGAAACATCTATACAGTCATTTGGACGTGCTATGTGGGCCTTGCCTTTCTGAAATTTTGTTGTTTATTTTTTTCCACGTGGACTTGCTTCTAATTACTTACCAGTTTGAGGATAAGCCTATGCAGGACTGTTTTATCTTTTCTGACATGTAGAATTTTTCTGTGTACCCTTTCATATTCCTATTAAAGAGAAAAGATGAGCATATTAAGACATGCCCATGTTCTTAAGATTCTGTCTTAAGCCCTGGCTGCGATTATGGCTCCATTTTAGGTCGCTTGCTGAGCTTGCATTCTATTTCCATTGCTAAAGATGAAAAAAATAAAATAAAATTTAAAAAAAAAGCCTCAACTCTTCTATTAGGTGAAATTGTGAGGACATAAATCAGTGCTGTCAGATAAATAATAAAATACTGTGTTTCATAATCCATTTTGATCATTTAGATGCTTAATATATTTAAGGTTTGCCCTTGATGTTAGTAATGCTTAAATTCATTTATAGATAATATAATGATAAAACTGCTATTAAAATAATGTATGCCTTTAGAATATGACAAGAGTTAACACTAAAAGAAATAATTGACATTTATTGAGTGCTTGCCACTTGGCAAACTGTTTTTACATATATACTTTTACTGACTTTTTACAAGACTGCTTCAAAATTAATGTTACCATCTTTGGCTTTAGATTTGAGAAAGCTGATAGCTATGAAGTCTATACATGCTAAAGTCTATATAATTTGATCAGGCATCGAGGTACAGGTCCACAGTCTCGGCTAGCCTCAAGTAGAGGGAAGAGTTTGAAAATTCAAGGCTACACCGAGCTATAGAGTGAGTTCAAGGCCAGCCTGGACAACTTAGCGAGAACCTATTTACCCCCAAACAAAAGGGAAAAAGAGGGATGGTCACAGGACCACCCCTTAGGGAGAGAACTCTCAGCTCACTGTAGCATGCTCTGGGCTCATTCCCAGGACTACAGTATTAATGTTTAATTTCTCATGGTTTCTATAGCCAGGAAGAAGGAGGATCATCATTGAAGCTCTGCGTTGGTTTTGTGCACAGAGCATTCTCTTTCCACACGGGAGATGATCTTTCACACTTATACACAAAGCAACAGAGGCACTGAAGCTATTAGGACTTGCTCTGGGGTCAGAATCCGGGCTTTTCCCAATGCTCTGTGGCAGAATAACCAGAAGCCAGAGTCAGGCCTGCGTGCGTGCGTGTGTGAGCAGATGTAGATTAAAGTGCGATGCACGTGATTGGTCCAGTGCCAAGTCAGCAGTCCGGGATCAGACTCCAGCCTCCTGACTTTTTTGACCCATGCAATCTTGACTGTGTTGGTTAACGCGTGAAAACCATGTTCTCCATTCTTAATGTCCATCATTAAGAAATGAGAGAATATCTGACAATCTCCCAACTCCGGGCAAACAACAACAGAAATTATTTAACTCCAGTCAAATTTGGTCACCGTACAATAGAAGATAAGGAAGGCATGAGGTTCTGGGTGTCTCTGGACATCTCCAGAGGTAAAAGGATTCATTTTTCCTTAATATTATGGGGTTATAATTAGACTTCGTAGAGAAGACTGTGGAGTCTCTCAGTTTATACCAGTTTCTGTATAATTCATGCAAGAAAGGGACTTTGAGACGCTGTGAGGGAAACATGTCTTACTCTAGAGCTCCTGAACCCGGCGAGAATCTTTAGAACACCGTGTAAACGTGAAAAGTAAGCACACAAACACAAACTGGTTCAGTTGAGTGTCTGAAAATAGAACTCGGGACAGAGAGCCAGATGAAGGAGATGGGAACATCCGAAGCTAATGCTCAGTCTGTAGCTTCCATACGAATAAAGCGACGCATTGCCTTCAGAGAAGCCGAGCGGAGACGGCGTGGTGTTTTATCCAGGCCCTAAGAGGCCCGCTTGAACTTGCAAGCTAACTTTGTGCTTTAGAATTTTTTTTCCTTATTGTCAAGGGGCTTATGGTAAAACCGTCGGGTTTCTTTTAAAAGCCTGACTTTTTTAAAAAGTCTTCCATGCTCTGTTCAATCTTATAAACTCACTAGGCTGTGGAGTAGGAGTGTTTCTCTCCTAAGCACCAATCTATGCAGCTTATTGGAGGCGGGGGCAGGGGTCATTAAAGTTCTCATATATACCTGCTTGATAAATCTATTTATAATGCACGGAACAGCTGAAAACATGCTATTTTAAAAAAGAGAGAAAAAAAAAACTTGTTTATGTCAGTCTTTTATTTTTTTTTAATGTAAAATGTCAGAATCAAGCCACAACTCCTTTTGAATCTGAAGTTAAATCTTAGTTTAAAGGGGGCAAATGTGAAATTGACTCAAATTCTTTTGAGCTCAGATTGCAAAGTTTCTCTTCTAACTGAATGCATCTTCATGGCCCCTCTTGTCTAGCGGGACTGTCGGGAGTGCTGTTTTTGAAGTTCCATCAATCTATTACACATTAGACAGAAGGTTTTAGGAAACAGGCCATGTGTATTGTGACGTACAGTCCTGGAAAGAAAAATGATCAATCTGTGTATTTGCCTTTTAACTAGTTGTAGACAAGTTGGCCACATCCTTGGCACATTAATGAATTCTGTCATATCTCCACTGCTCTCTTATTATATGAATTCAGATCTCCGTTTGGCAATAAAAATAGAGTCTCTGATTTAAGTTTCTGCTTTCAAGCTAGGGCTCATCATCCCTAATAATCAAGAGACTGGATAGCATAAGGGACAAGGGGAAAAAAGTCTTTTAAAGTGATTTGTAATGTGTAACTTGAGCTAGACTTCAGAAGGGATTTTCTCTAAGATATTCACAGAGCTCCATTCTTGCAAATGTTTCGACTCAGGGGCTTTGCTATCCTGCACCTTTTTGGAGCCACTTTTCCTTCTTTAAAAAATAAATCCAAATATATGCAGGAATTTAGAATGTTATTGGAAATGCAGGGTCTTTTACATTTATTCATGAATGAATTTAAGCATAAATGATGGAAACTTTGACCAACATGAAACATGTATGTGGGACATTTGATTTTTACCAATTTTTAGAAAATTGATTGAAATAGGCCCTCAAGGCTCAACTCTATTTCCCCACCGTGTCGCTACTGAAGAAGTTGTTCTAGAAAACAGGGCTACTTTCCTTAGCATCTGGTCTCTTTTATCTGGCACATTGATTCCTGGCTCCTTTTTATCTAGGACAACCTATTTATAAACCAAATGTGGCCACTCAGATCCCTCCACTACTTGCATCTTTCCCGTGTTTAAATTAGTCTTTCGGATGCTCAAGTTTTTCTTTAATGGCACAAGTTTAGAATTTAAAGACGCCATGCATTGGACAATGTGAAAAGGACAAAGAATAAACAGGACTTAGCAAAAACAGAGATTGAAACGCGCATATTCTCAACATTTTGAGTTGAAAATTATGGGGATACTCTGAAATGTGTGTGTAAATCTGACCTAACTAATTCTCTGCGTTAGAGGTATGGTGCTATTTCTCTTAATTGGATTCTGCTGTTGTTGTTGTTGCTGTTATTATTATTATTATTATTATTATTATTATTATTATAAAAACTAACAGAAGAATCCCTGAAATGATCAATTTTATCTTTTCTGTATTTTGAATTTCAGATAGCCCTGGGTTCCTGATAGTCATGTCGCCATTTTTGTTTCACCGATGAAGGCGTCTTTGCCTGAGAATGATTATTTTTACTAATGACTCAAGAATTATCCCACTCTTCTTACAGCATCTGTTCCAGAAGAGAAGAGACAGAGGAAATGACTGAGCAGACTGTCTACCTGTGTTCTGCTCCTCCTTATCTTAATGTGTCTGAAGGAACCTGAAGACTGACGACATTTGAATGTCACTGTCAGCCTGGGGATGACAGCACCCGGGTACCGTTACCCATCATCAGCCTGTAGAAGCAGCGTGTGTGTGGTACATGTGGAGTGGTCTCTTGGCTACCAGACTGCACATGGAGTTGAGAATCTGGAAGATGCTGAGGATTATAATCGTCAGTCTTTCATCCGGAATGTTGTATTTGGTCTGTGGGCGACAGTTCTCACCTGATGGAAAGAGAAAAAAAATCAGATTTCATTCACTCAAAGGTTATCTCTAGCAGCAACAGAAATATTAATTCAATATTTCAATCCATTAGCTGATCATTGATGGTTTGAAGCTTCCCCAAGGAGTCTAACTTGCCTTCCATCCCCTGGGGCTTGGCTGGCAGAGCCCTCTCACGCATTGCCACTTTAGCTAGAGCATTAGGTATCAGAGTACAAACCTACTCTGCACCATTCATAGGTGATGTGATCAGATACGTGTTCCTACAGGAGGAGATTAAGGTTAATCTGAATGAAAATATGCTTTCACATACAATAACACAACAATATGGACACCGACTTTATTTGTAAGTGAATACTAATGATACTTTATTTCCCATCTATTTCTATGGTGTAAATCATATTGTGCATTTTTTAAAACTACCTTTTTTTTTTTTCCCAAACTAGAGAACAGTGGCAAGACATCTCCCTAGAGAAAAAACCCTTTACTCCCCACATCACTGATGATGGCTTATTCATTTCAGTCCTGGTGTGTAATCTCCATGACACTTAAATAATGACCCTGCCTTTGAATACATGGCTTTCAAGTCCTTATTTTGTGCATTAAACCCACAGCTGTTGTTTTACCATCGGCATTGCCGTTGATTTGGTAAGGAGCACTTTCAGAATTCTTTTTGTCCTTTATTAAAACAAACAAAATTCCACTTTCAGTAAGTTCTGCAAGCTCTCTCAACTGCCTTCTGTGACATTATCAGATGACATAACCCAGAATCTCTCATGAGCAGAACTTACCTTATAAAAAGTCAAAAACAAAAGAGAGCACTCCCTCACACAGCACAGGACCCAGCAATAACTTCATTGAGCATGGGGTAGCCCTGGGGCTCTGCTTCTACAGAGGTTCATGATGTTGTTAACCCTCTGACAAGGAAAAGGTATGAGTGGGGAGGGAAAGCCTGGCCTTCTTGGGAGAATTCAGGTCAAAGTGGAGAAGATATTACCAACAAGAAACTTCTCCAGTGTGTGTGTGCATGTGTGTGTGAGTGTGTGTGTGTGTGTGTATGTATGAATTTTAATTCAGCAACATGGAACATCCAAAGATCTTCTAGATCTATTTGATATGGCTGAAATGCAGACAGACCACATACCTTTAATCCTTAACAACGAAGACAAAGTTTGTCTGCAGAAAAAAGTAGCAATGTTTGAAAATGATATATAATTGAGGGGCAGACAAAGGTAAAGTAAATCTGTAGAAGGAAGCAGCCATATTTTAAAGTGACATCTAATTGAGGGGCAGACAAAGAAATAAATAAGAGAAAGATTTGACAGAATGAGACAGAGATAGGATATGCCCAACTCTCATGTGAAACAGGAGAGAGAAGGCACTGAGAGAGAAAGAGAGAGAGAGAGAGAGAGAGAGAGAGAGAGAGAGAGAGAGAGAGAGAGAGCAGTTTTACTGAGACAGTTTTAAAGAGATAGGTTACAGGTGAAGACAGAATGAGGCAGAGAATGAGAAGGAGCCAGAAGATTAGAACACATTGTCAGAGGTTGTTTGAGGCCAAGCAGAGCAATTCAGTTACAAGCAAATAGAAGCCAGTTTGAATCAGTCACCTTGGAGAAAGTTTGAGTCAGAAGAGCTGAGTTGAACTAGCCAGCCAGTGTTCAGAAAGAGATGAGAATGGTGATAATCACATCTGGTGAATAAAAGTTACTTTAAGATAATACATCCTACCCTTGAGGTGGATGTTGTGTTGAAACGTTTATTATGTTCCCAAAGACATTGAGTTAACCCTTGACCATATCATTTACTTGTCACTGTCCTTTTAAATTATCACTTATTCTACTGGTTATGTACTGTAAAATAGGGTAGTAGAGAGAGTTAAGCAACAAGTATAGCTCTAGCGGGTTCTAAGTAAATATCTTTTTAAATTTTATCTTCCTAGCATTATCTGATTAAATAAAATATTTGAACATTATATCCCCATGAAAAAAATGTTTTCTTCTTTATTTGAAACAGTTTGAGCTATAGAAACCAGTGTAATTTAATAAGAAATTATAACATAAGGGGGCTAAACAAAATGCACAAATTTTCACTAAATTGTAACATAGTAATAAATAATGTCTGGTTTTTCTGTTTCTCTTACTCAGTTTCTGTATTAATCCTGCTCATGTTACTCTGAGGACACAGATAAATTAAAGTCGCACTAGTAAAGAAACTGGACTGGAATGATGAAACTGAGTGAAACGTAGCAGGTTTTCATCAGGACACAGCCTGTCCCTCTTTGAAATGCTTGAGACAAATAGGTCCTCGGCTTTTGTTCTTGACCTCTTCTGTTAAACATGAGTTACACTGTTCGGTGATTAGACTTATTGGAGTTGGACAGTGCTTCAATATCAACAGAGTACCTGTCATATGCACACATAATGGAATGCTGTATAGTTGTCCAAGTCCTGAGCTGCTGTTTACATTGTTAGATGTTCCATCTTTGTAACATTCTCAGGCTGAGATTCTTCTCCACATCACCCACCAAACCAGGCATTCTATGCTCATCTCATTTGGCAATTGGCAATTGATAGCCTCTTGGCTGAAAGCTTGGTTCTGAGATCATCAGGGTACCCTTCTTCCTCTCTTCACAAGACTGTATCTGTCAAATCTGGTGGGATGGATAGTAAGAAGTGAGAAAAACAGTGACTGGCATATGGGGGTACACCCAAATGCCCAAGAAATATATTATACAATCTTTATAATGTAACTCATTCTAGTTCAAGGGGGGATCTGATGCCCTTGTGGCAAATAGACATACACGCAGATAAAATGCTTATACACACAAAAGAAAGCTATTAAAATATTTTAAGTAAGAGAAAACCCATTCTTTCCCACTAACAATAAAACAGAAATTGATGTTGAACACAGGCCATGCTTTATTCAGAATTGAAAATGCATGCAGTCTGCTCGAAGATGGGTAAATTTTACTTCTTATCATTCTATGTAACAATATTCATCCTATATATCTATTTCTCTGCCAGAAGCCTTAGATTAGACACAGACTTATATCCATGCTTGGTAAGTGATTCAGAATTTCTAACTTGAATAACTGAGGACAAGCTGATTTGCTCATAAAGTGAGACCAGAGTAAGAATACACAGGGCATCCACATGGTGAAATGTTTACATGTGGTTGTTCAGCTCTGGGGATCTTCAGTTATTACTGGGCTTGTACCTCTTTTCTCCCAATTCCATCAACCACTGATATTTTATCCTTGTGTATGGAGGACAGAAAAAGGAATCTAAGAATTTAATGCAGAACAGAGGACAACTTTCAGGAGTTGATGCTCTTACTTTAGACATTGAATTCATCCCATTTGACCTGCATGAGAAATGCTTTAATCTACTGAGCCATTGGGCCAGCCCAATTAATATATTTTAATTTTAAAGTAATGGAATTTTGTGTTAACTCTTTGTATTTTCAGACATTTACAAAACTATCTACCCTTCACCAGAATAACTAACACACTAGAGGCTTCATAAGATAGATTTTAGTATAAAACCTATGTGATTAATTGTAGACATCTGTGCAATGAACATATGGGTGACCAGCAAGAGACACTGAACTATGGTGTAAAGTACCTGCTATTCCTGTCAGTGCACTAGGGTCATCTAGAAATTCCCAGGAACACAGAGCTTTCAAAGATTTGTTTGAAGTGGAGAAAAGGTCTAAGACACTACAAGAGTAGCCTACAAGGTTCTACATACTGTAGAAATGACTTTTGGTTTTGTTTCTCAGCCAATCTGCCCTGTGATCCAGGGACAGAACCTACTTAAATTGCTTGCCACATTTAAGCACAATGTCCTTTGTCTCCCTCATTCAGTCCTCAGACACACACACCAATTTCATCTCAGACACACATAAACACACACACACACACACACACACACACACACACACACACACACACACCCCAATTTCATCTCAGAAACACACACACACCAATTTCATCTCAAGCTCTGAGGCAATGTCAAAGATCTTTCTCAAACTCCCAAACAGAATTCATCAATTTTTTTTGTTGTATTTTCAGGTTTTCTAGATGCTCCCTTCTTTAAAAATATGTTTGTGTATCTCTGTGTGTGTATACTATATAGTACCCCAAAAGACCAGTAGAGGGCTTCAGAATCTATAGAGACAGAGTTGCCTATGGCTGTGCACTTCCTCTTGTGGGTTCTGAGAATTAAATTTTCAGTTCTCTGAGAAAGCAGTCACCTTCTTAACCTTTGAAGCATCTAACCAGCCACAATAATCTTTTATTGAAGCTGTTTTTGGAAAAGTCACATATTGCAACAGTTTCAAGGGTGCAAATGAATGTAAGTAGATAAGAATAGACATTTCAAAGTTGCCTGGGGGAAGCTGCAATCACTCTTGCTAAGTTTTCTGTATAATTCTGGAACTATCCTAAGCCTACAAAAGTATAACATATACTTCTTTATTTTCTTAATCTGTAGGCAATATATGATGATAACTATTTTGGAATTCTTCTTTTATGTTTTAAACATATTTGGGAGGTTGTTCTGTATGACTATGCTTGCATTTTTATGGTTGCATAGTATTTCATTACGTAATATAATTCATCATAGCTAACCAGTGTTATGGTAAATATCTATTTAGACGGATTACACCCTCTGGCAATTATGTGAGAATGAGCCACCAACATCAATGCCATTTCAAACATACAAAAAAAATCCATAGAAAAAATTCTCAAATTTAACCTCCTGTGAGCTGAATTTTTGAATGAATGTGAAAATCATCTTGCTTACTTTCCAACTATTTCTTTTTCTATCTTTTTCAGATCCTTATGGATTATTTTAGGAACAACTGATGAATATATGTTGCATTGTTCTTTGATAAGCATTACTTGTGTTTTCTTATAAGGCTTTTTAAAATTATTTTTACCCCTAATCATGTGTCTATGTGTCTGCGATGGGCTAATGTGCACAGGAGTTGAGGTGCCCATAGAGGTTGGATGAGGCTGTAGGTTGCTTTGGAGTTGAACAGCCCAATATAGCTAATGGTATCTAGACTCAGGTCTACACTCTTAAGTGGGAAGACATCTTTCCTGCCCCACATGTTTCTTTCTAAGTCTATACTCTTTCACATCATCTGCATTCTGGTGTGTCATTGTTTCTGTGCAGGCCTCATTTCTACACATTTTCTGGGAATTAGTTCTTGTATAGACAGATAGTTGGTTTGCGCTTATTAATGTGAAGTCTAGTGACTCATAAGTCTCCTTTTTACGAACTGGTAAGTTTATATAGTGAACAACTGAGGTTATTTGTAAGCTTCACTTGGCTTTCACCTCCTCCAGGTTCTTGGTAGTCCCGTTAGAGTCTGAGTCAATAAACCTGAACATCAAGTTCCATACTCACCCTTTTACTAACATTATCGTGTTAATGCTAACACTTAAAATTTCTCATATTTCTAGTGTCATATTTTTCTAATTTCATTGAACTATAATTGACATACAAAAAAATGTGTATTTGAAAGCACCATTTATTGTTTAGCACCCTCTCTCTTTCTCCCCCAAGACTCCAAGACCAGCTTTTGCCTGCTGCATATAGCTGTATTTAGTTTGTAAAACTTTATTAAATACATGTGCATTCCATTTGATAAATTCCTTTTGACATGTATATGAGGATAATCACAGAATATTATGCTGAATTATAATGTTAATTTCCCAAACATAAAAGCTCTATTTTATCACTCCTTTATTATTTAGCTGGAGACTATTTGGTAACAGGCTAATTTATACCTTTGTATCAAAACTCACAACTATAATTAATAAATGATGCCTATACTATAAATTAGGTATTTATGCTTTTACATTTATTTAATAATAATTTTCCTCAGCAAATTGGGATAATTGCTTCTATTTTTAACTGTTCCCTAATACAATGTAAGTAGTACAGAAGTTTTGTTCCTAAAATTCTTGATTAGTATAATCCCTGAGGATTTCTTGGTGGGTAGGTATGGATACAGGAATTACACCGCTAGTAAAATCGGCTTGTCCATACATTTCTTCTCATCAATGGACTTAAATGTAATCTTTCTGTTGTCTTCCAAACATTTAAAAATTATATTCATTATTTAGATGGTTGTATATATGGGGGGAGGTGAATACACACCAAGAGGTAAATGTGTTGCTAAATGGACAACCTCGAGGAGTCAATCCTTCCTTCCACCACATAGGTCCTAGGATTCAAACTAAGGCTGTAGGGTTATGTATACAGACCCTTATGGCTATGCCATTTTACCTGCCTTCTAGTTCCGATCTTATACACCTGCAGGTCCTTTACAGATATCCAGCACAATTCCTTTCTACTTGCTATTTTTCTAAATTTGTTATATCCTTTCCCAGATTTCACGCTGGGTAGTTGGCTCCTACTACAGTGTTCGTGTCTTTTCTTGTGAATGGTGACATGTGCATACAGCTTCATGATGGAGTTTACATGAATGCACAGCAGGGGCCAGATGAACAACTTTCCAGAATGCAGAACACTGCCTCCCTCTTTCTCACACACACCGAACAATAGAGGATTGTTTTAACAAGCCATTCAGAAAAAGCCATATGGTCCTAGAAATTGCTCAATACCTATAGATGTACCCTGTATAATTGAGCATATTTTAAACTAGATTTTTAAGTCAGGATCATAGTGGGAATAAAGAGTCAAAAAGAAATGCCAGTATAAATCACTCACTGAAACGCAAAGATACAACTGTTCCGTGTGAAGGTATGGGGGCAGGGGCATGATGAAAAGGAGCTGAGAACAGGTCTGCTTACAACCCAGTGAGGCTTTTCTTTAAACTCATTTTTCCTGAAGGCATTTGGCTCTTTATATTCTTTGTATCCCTAATGGTTTATTAAATATTATAGCATGAAATTATGTAATTTATTATTATTTTCCTAATAACCTTAATGAAATTTTAAAGTACCAAGTGGTCAAGCATATGACATCAACAATTGTAAATCAACTTCTAAATAAGGACAGGCCATTACCCTGGTGTCTTTTAAAAGGGGCATTATCAAAGTTCTATGAAGACTGACTACAGATACTAATAATCTTTGAAACTTGAAGAAACAGAAGCAGAACTTTCCTGGCATCTGCCGAGGAGACTGGGAACTAGCTTTGTGAAGTAGACTAAGCAAAGAATAAAAGTAGAGTAGGAAGCGTCAAAAGAAAATGTCGGCATGAAAGTACTTGGGACAGGGTATGGCTAAGATGCTGTCACATTCTGAGTGCAAAGAATTGGAGAGGGGAGGCAGAGAGGCATTATGTAGTACTCATAAGTATGTAAAAGTGTATGTGACATAAGTTTAAATGTCTGTCATTTAAATTTAAAAGCCAAGTCAGTGTGTTCGTTCTCCATATCTTCTTGCAACCTCCCATTTATTACTTTCTTTTATCAATGACTCGTCCTTATCTTTCACACTTGAAGTTTTAAAACTTTTACTTACATTTAATTTTCTTAGTATTTCCATAGTTAATTCTCTAAACACAACTTTCCTAAACAAAATGGGGAAATTGTCATGTATTTATTTCCTACATCTCTTTTTCAAGCCCCATCTAAGCTTCCTACATCATGACCAAACAGCCTAGGATGAGTCAAAGTCATTTTTTTTCCCTGTAAAACTTAACTATCTGTGAATTCTTGAGTATGTTTAGTTTTGCTGTTTAGAATTGTTCCCAATGATATTTGTTTAACAGATAATTTTAATGTCCCATTCAAGTGCTCTCACTACTTTGTCTTGAATCTTACTGTTTTGAAATTTCAATTTTCTAAAGATGAATCTTCTCTTTTCATCCAGTTTAGCATTTATATTCACACAATCTAAAAACATGTATAGTCGTTTCTGTGAAGCACATACCTTTATAATTATTTTTGTGTTCCTTAGAATGTTTCCTTTCTATGAGTCTGAACAATAGGACTTCAGAAAACTAACTTATCATCTAACTGAAAATCTCTTATGTGTGAAATGTTTCTCTTACCTTTTTTTCTATACCCCGAGAAAGTTCATCATATTAACCTTTTAGCTTCAAAAACAATATTTTGTTTCCATTGGTGTCATATGATAGTAGAATTTGCTGGGTTTGAGTTCAGTTTCTTTTTTCTAACTTCTAAAATTTCTGAGTGTTCTATTGCTCTTATGTATGTTTTATTTTTGCAATAAAACTCATTTCCCTCTCTCCTGTTAACTTTTTTTAAAAAAATATCAGTCATTTTATTCTTTGATTTACTTATTGGATATATTGATATTTGATTATTTTTGCTTGTATGGTAATGTTTAAAGCTGGGGTTTCTCGTTGATCTGTGTTTAGATCAACTTATTTAGGATGCTTTTAGGACCAAAGTACATAGCTAATAAGTGAGATTTGCCAGTCTATAGCTGTAGTAAATAGAGTTCCCGGGTTAATTATTTTTAACTAGCTAAAGGCATGGGGCTTATTTTCAACCAACTAAGGTCCAAAACACTTTCTGCCTAAACGTTGTAGCTACTAGTTTGTTGTTTTTGTTACAATGTCACAATCAGTTGTCCTAGTATTCCCTCTGGTGACAGCATCATTTTCCAGCCATCCATGGCCCAATAATGTCACCAACCTTGAACTTGCTGCTTCTTACATTGAACATTTTGTT
This sequence comes from Micromys minutus, assembly GCF_963924665.1. Taxonomy (NCBI): domain Eukaryota; kingdom Metazoa; phylum Chordata; class Mammalia; order Rodentia; family Muridae; genus Micromys; species Micromys minutus. The sequence continues at coordinate 8,658,506 of NC_137954.1, read as the reverse complement.
GTATAGACTGTGATTGACATGGTTTTTATTTTACACTTCTTTCCAGGTTCTTTCTCTCATTCTACAACATCTCATGACGTTGAGTCAAGGAAAACACTAATTCTTGGTTTTCAATGTGCTTTGTGTGTGTGAGAGAGAGAGAGAGGGGGGGGGGAGAGAGAGAGAGAGAGAGAGAGAGAGAGAGAGAGAGAGGAGAAAGAGAGAGATCTTTATAGGTTTTAAGACTGTATATATTACTTTTCAAATAAGAATGTTTATAAGCACATATTTAAATATATAACAAAACAATCATTAATAATATCAAATAACATTTAAAGGAAGAAAGAAAGGAAGGAAGGAAGGAAGGAAGGAAGGAAGAAAGAAAGAAAGAAAGAAAGAAAGAAAGAAAGAAAGAAAGGAAGGAAGGAAGGAAGGAAGGATGGAAAAAAAAGAAATACTTCTCTTATCATTGTTTAGCAGGGAATTAGTTAATCTGCTTTGGCTCCTGGCAGGTCTCGTATGCTACACCTGCCCAAGAGCTCTCTGGATTCCTGAATGAAAGACACACATACACACCCCCCTACACACACACACACACACACACACGTACACACGCACGGCTGCAACAAATAATATTGGTTATATCTTGACTAGCTCAATGGCTGGGCATTCCTAACTTCCCATGACTAGCACACATTCTCCCCTACAACTTTCCTGACTCAACTTGCTAAATCAATATTTCATCACTGCTACCTCAGACCCCATCAGGGGATTAGCCCCTAGAGCCATTTTCCCGAATTTTTACATGGCTGGTTGCTTTCTTTCTTGAAGCTTTATATCTAAGCCCTCTGCCTCATGGTGATTTTCTTCCACTTTCCCAAAGTTCCTTGCCCATGCAGTTGCCAGATTTATTTCCCAGTGAGAGCGAACTGGGGGGAAGGTCATTTTTAGTGTCAGAATGGGCAGGTTCCTGTGTGATTCTGGGAACCAAATTAAGACAAAGCGTTAGAACCAATCCCTAACAGGATTGAATGCTTGTGATCTGATTACCCGAAAGCAGGTCTTAATTTACGAAGTATACTTTGTTGTTTAGAGTGGTTACAGGTCCACAGCACACTGAACGAGTGATGTAGATATATAGTTACCCTCTGCTGATAGTACAGGCCCGACTACTGACATCCTATACCAGGTAAGGCTCCCCTGACCAACATTATACCTCAGCATCTACAGCTTGTCTGATGGATCCTGGCTCTGCATAGTCTACATTTTTTTTCACAAAATGTACAATAGATTACATTTACCTTCATTATATCATAACTGTACTACTGCCCTAAAATGTCCTTTGTTCTATCCTTTGCCCCACAAGCCCAATCCCTGAAAACATAGATCTTTCTGAAGTCTATAGTTTCTGCCTTTCTAGCACATAGAATAGTTGAGGCAGACAGTAAGAAGCTTTTGCTAACGGGCTTTGTAAACCTCATTATAATTATGAAAATGACAAAAAAAATTCACCTGGTGGACACAAATGAAGAAACATAGTGTATATCTCTTTTCAGTTTATTAAATACTACTTTATAAAAAAACATGCCGATACTTGTAAACAGTTAATATCTGGATTCTTAAGAATTCTCTTAAAATAGAAAAAATCATGGCAATATATGTAAATTCATGAAGACACAGTACCAAATTTAAGATTGGCTTTATTACTTTCCTCAAGAGGCTGAAGCTGTGGCTGCTGTGACCAGGTACCGCTGTTCACACAAGGAGTCTGGACGGGTTGGCATGTGGCATTCTGAAGAGCAGAGAAGCTGGTGAACGTCCCTTGACGTTACCTCTCTCTGCCTCTTACACATATTCTCAGGCACACCCAACTTGTTCCAACATGCTTTGACTGGCCAAGAGATGACTGTGTACTCTAAAGTTAAGTCAGTTTCATGTCTCTTGAGGGGAGAACTTTATAACTTCCCTACTGGGAGACAGGCAGTCTTTTTTTTTTTTTTTTTTTTACACAAAAAGATTACCCTACATAGGAGCTCTTATGATTACATTAACGGAGAACAGAAGAAATTCTACAGTTGAAGTGTTATAATAAAAGGCTACGAAGTCATCAGTTGCTCAGAGCAACATATTGTGGTTATTGCCATAGGACAGACAATTGAGACCTACTCTTGGTAGTCACTGCAGAGGCAGCCTTTATACTGGCTGGAGCAAGCCTTTTTCCAAAAAGGCTCATTTACACAAGTGGAAGGTGATAGCCATATTATGACTGGAGACTAGAAATATTTTCTGCTTCTATTGGTCCTCGTCTGAATGTGGAGAACTAGCTGTAGCTCATCAGGTGTCTTTAATAAAGTTGAAAAGGTCCTTCTGCTGGACTGACACAGTCTCTCAATGAATGCATCCCTGTTTAGCCGGCAGGCTCTACAGTAGCAACTGAGCCCCTGTGATACACTTAAATGAGGTCTCAGTGACTGGCTGTGTATATTTATTTAGAGGCAATTGTGGGTCAGAATGCAATAACAGAATTTCTATTTCCTTCAAGAGGATCTATAGGCAGTTTCCACATTTTAAGTATGCTAGCTCGAAGAGCTGACTGTGGGTTCCTTTAGGCTGTCACGAAACGAGAACCAGATTTTACTGCCACCCCATGGCGGCCAATACTCTTGGGTGTAAGTAATTCAAATGGAATTGAAACCAACCTGAAGCAACAGAGAGACTGATTAAGGTGACTAAGGCAGAAGATGTCATTGCCAGTTCCACTAACATTGTAGGCCTGCTGATTCTCCATAATGAGGCTAAAGGCCACCTTGATTATGTGAGCTTCATTAGAAATATTCTTGGACTCCTCCGAGTGGTTGCCAATAGGACCATGCTTCTAGCTATGATAATTTAAAATGGATCAGAAAAGACCAAATGTTCCTCAGGGAATAAAGTCATTTAAAGTAAAAACAAACAAAAAAACTACTAGTTGGGGTAACTGACATGTCTTATGCACTGAAATAGCATAGAACCAGAAACCATCAACAGTCAAGCAAAAGAGACCTAAGGTAGGTTTATATTCCATCCTCTCAGCGCTGTCAGCCTCACACACTATATCTGGAGCTCCGTCAGAGTCACACCTATGCATCCTGCATACCGAGGGACGCACCTGAGGCAAACGGGGTGCCTGTTCCAGGGAAGAAGAGAATGTCAAAATCTCAAATACAAAAGACCAGCAAATGTTTCCTCAGATGCTACACATTAATTAATCAAATAGTTTCTAGAACCTCAGTGGGAAAAAAATCACAGCTCACAGATGGCAACTCATACTGACCCCGTCTCTCCTGATAGAGTTTCTTGTCATGTAGCTCTGGCTGGTAGTAGTGGTGCATAAAATCTGTGAAACTGTAGCATTCGGGCTACTTTGAGTGCTGGATTACAGGCGCCAGCCTCCACGCCTAGTGTACATTGTATTTCTCACACCTTCATTTGCTATATTTTGTGTTGCAAGTCTGTCACCTAGTTGCCTAAAATTTTCTAGAAATAGGGGATATAGACAAATTATAAATAAACACGCATTGAGGTAAATATCAGCCTTGAGAAGAAAATCAAATGGCATTAGTCATTTTTATTTTGTTCCATGCATTTTAAGACCTTGCCAGCTTCCTTACTGATTGGAACCATCAGCCATTAAATAGAATCGTCTCTTCAAGCAGACCAACAGCAGGAATTTAAAGTCTTGTTCTTGCGCTAATCCCCGTGGTTCTAAGTTAATTATCCTGGAAATTCAATGGGGTTTTCATTCTCTCCCTCCATCATCATTACAGTCTAAACTCTATCTTGTATGATTGGTCTTAAATGTGCCAGTAACCTCAATGCCACAATAACATAAATAGGATGGAACGTGCGTCCTGTCTCATGTGAATGTCAAAACTTAGCTCTCTAGTTCTTGAAGACTGGTTTACAATATTAGGGGCTTGATTGCTTCAGATATCTAATGTACAAGCCTTTGATAAACCAAATAATCACCCATTAGTTTCTAACTAAAATAAAGGAGAAATATGAAAAAGAACATTATTGCACACTCTCATGATAATTCCTAAAATTGTCCACACTGCCGGCTCCACCTACATGCCATTGAAATCACTCACATGGTCCTCTTTCACTGCAAGCTACTTCTTTGATAAGTGTCTAGTGAAGAATGAAACTGATTGAGGTCAGTCAATAATCTATGACTTAGAGGACTCATACATGGCCAGCTTCAGAAGAACAAAACAGATCCCATGTTCACAAGAGGTAAGAGGCATCAGGGGCATAGGAGTATAATTTCAAATTTTCTTGGCAACAGAGGACCAGTCTGTTTTTTAATAGGATAGAAAGAGTTAATCTGTGAATCAGAGACTACAGGAACATGGGAAGAACACACAGACAAAACAGGAAGTTTGCCTCTGAAAATCGGGGGCCAAGTCCAGAAGGTTCCCTTGGAATTCCCATATTGAATAGTTGTCAATGTTTTCCAAAAGTCTGTGAGAAAGTGTCCACTCAGCACGTCAGCCCATGTGGCCAAGTAGACACTTTGAAGGATTCTGGCCATGTGTGTTCCCATGAGATATGTCCCAGATTTCTAAGAAAAGAGTGTGTTCCTGACTTTCACTTTCAATCTCTCACCTGTATGAAGTTCACTGAGGAACTCATATATACAACATGGAAATGTGGGAATAGGATCCTCCAGGTTAAAACCCACACCGACTCGGGAGTAAGCAATGCAGCATTTGGGTTCTCGTGACCACTGACCCTACATTTGACTTCCTGAACAACTTAAGATGCGCCATGTTATTTTGACCTCTCAGATCCGGCATTCAACCTTTCTTCTTTCTGGAAAATTGTAAAGATTATGGCAGACTATGAGAATTCCTGACCCCAGGCAGGCCCAGGCCCTGTTATTTGAACTATTAAAAGTTATGAAGTTTGCAGAACATTCTGAGCATATTATTGGTCTTAAAACCTGGGACAAATACCCTACCTTCTTTCATTCTCAGTTCCTTTTTTTTTTTTTTTTTTTTTTTTCACAAAAGTGATCCAATGAGTCCTTTCTAGGGCTCTTTTCCTTATGTTGGTCTTTCTTGTCTGACGTAGATGTGATAGTTTTTGTTTTATCTTATTATGTTTTGTTTTGTTATATAAAAAATAACCATGAAAATACATGTGTCTGCATATGCTATGCAGTGTTACATTTAGATGTGCATTGATGCATAGACTGGAAAAATAACAGAATGATATTGACATGTACTTGGGAATTATCATTTTTGGTAAGACCATTTTAGCTGAATTTTACTTCCTTTTTTGTTCATGTATTCTACAAAGAAAGTGGATTATTTTACAATCATAACAACTATTTGAGTTTTTAGTCACAGACTAGTTAAAAATATACACATAAACACTCATGGAGGCCCGTGACTCACATCCAGGAAAGGTTCCATTTCATCTTTTATCTGACAGTTTGCAATCAGTACATTGACACAAGGCGAATCTTTCTCACTCCCACTAAACAAGCCCTCAGGTAAGCCCTTCGTTACAAAATAATATCTTCATATAAATATTTTAAGCACTAAACCAATTCCTTCCGGTGATGTTAACTCCTTGGCACTGGGAAAAGTCTGGCTATCTGAGTACACAACATAGATATGGTTGTACTAAGCATGTTCACTTGCTAGTGTGAGGCTTTAACCCTAAGCCCCAAATCCTAGTGACTTCCTCCCCACTCCATTTATGCTGAATATGTTTTCCATGCCATTAATTAGTTTAATGAATGTTTCATTTCATTGATGTAAAGAAGGATAAAAGAGTTGTATGAAAGAGTTTGAGATGGGGATATACAGAAACATGTTCAAAATAATAGTAAATAAATTAAAAATAATTGGGCTGGAGAGATAGCTCATTGGTTACGAGCACTGGCTGTTCTTCCAGAGAAGCTGGCTTTAATTCCCAGCACCCATGTGGCAGCTCACAACTGCCTGTAATTCCAGTTCCAGGGGACCTGATACTTTTGCTCAGACACACATATGGGAAAACCATTAATGCACATAAAATAAACATAAATAACTTTGAAAAGAGAAGATGTTAGATAATAGGATAGACTTTCCTTGGTGAGTTGTGTAGTCTATTCAGTCTGAGAACATGTCTCGCCCTGAAATGTATAGGACCAAAGGCAGCAGGAAGGAACTGCATAGACCATGCACAGTTAATAGTGGTACCTGGTTCTAGGGGATTGTTGTCTTATTAAGACTGTGTGCTTAAGACATTTTGCTGAAACCAAGACAACATTAAGATGCTGCAACTGTGAGTTACATCAGGAAGGTAGGTCATAAGACAACAAGAAATGGCTTCAGATCTAACCCAGCAAGTGTAATCCCCTACTTTTTAATAGCTACAATATAGAAAGATATTTAATACTAGTTTTCTGGTCTGAATAAAAATGACCCCCATAGGCCCACAGGGAGTGGCACTATTAGGAGGGGTAACCTAATTGGAGAAAAGGGTATCTATGTTGGAGAAAGTGTGTTACTGGGGCCAAGCTTTGAGGTCTCAGAAGCTCAAGCCAGGCCTATTGGCTCCCTGGTTCTTCCTGCTACCTGTCAATCCAAAAGTAGCACTCTTAGCTCCTTCTCCAGCACCATGTCTGCTGTGTGCCACCAAGCTTCTTGCCATGACAACAATGGATAAACCTGTGAATTATAATCCAATTAAATGATTTCCTTTATAAGCATTGCTGTGGTCATGGTGTCTCTTTACAGCAGTAATACCCTAACTAAGACAGAAGTCTAGTCTAAAATCATTTCTTAAACATTTCCCCAAATATGTAAAAAGATAAATAATCCAGGACCTATCAAATATTTTCCCTTTGGGAAATTGTAAAACAGAGTGATTTTATAAATGCTGCTGGATCGGAGAGGAAAATTGGGGAAGAATTACTGTTCCCTGATGTGGATCACAGCTGCATCAAGAGGTTCCTTAGGATGAAACAAAGCTGGCCTTGTAAGAATCATGTGCCATGCCTGTCAAGGTCACTTAAGATGCTGTGCTTGGATTGTCCCCATACATGGGGACCCTGTGGACCCCACTGCATAATTATGAATATTGTTCTTGAACTAAACATAACAGGTATGGCTCTTCACTGTGCCTGGGCGATCAAATGTGTTTGTTGTTTAATCCTGTTTTATAACCTATTAAATTTAATGTCTCGTGCCTCATAAACCCTGCGTGTTCTTATGCAGTGGCTGCTGATTTTGGTCTAAGTGCATATTTGACACAGCATGCGCTGACTTCTTCAGCTAAGGTGTACCGCTAAAGTGATCACCTATCTGAATGTCAATAGTGGACCACACCAACTTGTGCAAGGGTAGGTTTAATAGAAATAATGTTTAATCTCTGCACTTGAATATATATCAACTATTCACATCTACCCCCATGAAGAGATCCAGTAGCTAAAATATCTTCAGCTGCCACATTCAGTTCTCAGACTTGTTCTGTAGTCAGAGCCAAGCAATCAACCAACCACCCCACCTGAGCTGTTGGCTGTGCTGCCTCCCGACAGAAGAAAAATATGTTTCTCACAGGAGACTCTTGAGTCCATCTGTTCTTCCTTTCCCCTATGGTTTTCACTGGCAGTGGGCGATGCTTCCTTGATGTAGTCAATTAGAAACTGGTTTGGTGGAACAGTTTATCAATGGACACCACTTCGTGACTAAATCATGCTCGAAGGCAGTGGGTTTTGTTGCACATTAAATACCTGTTCCTCCAATGAAGAAATGTATGCCTAATGTATTTAACGTGGCTTATTCTCATAGGCATTGGACGATAAAGATAAAATATTTAGATTAAAAAACTGTTGTCTAATGAACTCTGTGAAATTGAGGCCAGCCTGGTCTAACATAGTAAAACCTCTACCTTAAAAAACAAAGAAGAGAAAAGAAACAATTGTCACGTTTGATAATTCAGATTTACATAATTAAGAAGAGATGTGTTTCAAATTTTAATTTTCTTATGCATGTTCAGGTTCTGTTTAGCTGGCTTACCACATAAAATAATTAATATTTTCTATCTTATAATTATAATTATATTTTGTGTGTGGTGTGTGTGTGTGTGTGTGTGTGTGTGTGGGCACTCATGCACACCACAGCCTACAGTTTGAAGTCAGAGCGTATCTTGAAGGTATTCCTGTCTCCTTCCACTGTGTGGGTCCTGGGGTTAGAGCTCAAGTCACCGGACTTGGCAGCAAGCACTTTTACTCTCTGAGCCATTTTGGTAGCCCACTAATTACTGATTTCCATTAGCAATTTAAAAATGTTTGAAGTCTACGCAATGCTAGCAAAGATTGGATGAAGTCTTACTTTTGAGGTTTCGGACTTCATAAATTAACTTCAGATACAATTAGATGAGTATTTCTAACTTGATCATAGAAAACATCTAGAAGGGAACAGTGTTAGGGTCATGAAAACTGTAGGCAAGAGAGAGAGAAGTGGAGTTGCCTCGCCAGTCACAAACTCTGACATCATGATTAGCTAGTGAATGATAGCGGTTACTATTACTCATATTAATGATACTGGATGTGTAGTGTTTATGGCGCACAAGTTGCAATAACCTACAACAATAATACATGTATGAATGTGTGTGCATCAAAGTCAACCTCTAGTGTCCCCCCTCCCCATTCCACATGAACTTTTAAAAAATAAGACAAGTTTTTGGCTTCCCTGAACTTACCAGATAAGTCATGCTATCTAGCCAGAGAGCCCCAAGAATCTACCTGCTCCTCCTTTTCCATAACTAAGATTGCAAGATCATAGCTGATATTTAAAATATATATTTTAATGTATCTTATTTTTGTATACATGTGCATTGCATGTATGCTGTACATGCTTCATGCTTCATGCTCATGCAGTGACAGAGGAGGTCAGGAAAGGGCCTAGGATCCCCTGGAACTGCAGTATAGGCAGCTGTGAACAGCTGTGTGAGTGCTGGGTCTTCTGTAAGAGCAATGAGTATTCCTAGCCACTGACTTATTTCTCCATTCCAGAGAGAGAGAGAGAAAGAGAGAGAGAGAGAGAGAGAGAGAGAGAGAGAGAGAGAGAGAGAGAGAGAGAGAGGGAGAGAGAGGGGGGAAGGGAGGGAGGGAGGGAGAGAGAGGGGGGAAGGGAGGGAGGGAGGGAGAGAGAGAGAGAGAGAGAGAGAGAGAGAGAGAGCAAACTTAGGTCTTCATGCTTGTATGGCAAGCACTTGAGTTATACCCAAGCCTTTCCAATAGCATTTTAATGAAACAGAAATATTTCTCTTAAATGTGACTTGAGACTCATTTAGAGACAACATACAGGCTTTGAAAGTTTGGAGAATGGCAGCGCAGTGCCCTTGAAGGTACTAAGGGTGAAAAGGTAAGCCTGCTGTGTACTTTGTCCCTGTTTTGCCACTAAGAACATCAGCTAGCTGTGGTGTCTGAAGGCATGTAATGTGGCTGCTCCTTTTGTGCTGTGTGGGCTGAGACTAGCAAACAACACTCAGATGTTTGCAATTAGGGGTCAGATTTGAACTGGTGACTCAGGGGGCAAGTGTTCTATAGCCCACCGGTTCCTTTAGTCAGCTCCCGAGTCTCAACTTCATTTTCTTAAATAGAGGGAGATTACCCCATGGGAGCCAACTTAAATGAATAAAATATAGTGTTCTCTTGAGCAAATTCTATATTAGCTAACACAGTTAGAGTTTCTGGTTGTTCTAAAGTGACTGCAATGATTACTGATTTTTCAAGGAAACAAGAGAGTGTTAATGCATTTGTCACTAAATGAGACTGTGGAAATCAACTATTTGTAGTTTCCTAAGTTCACTCAGAATCTTATAGGACCAAATGGATAACCATAAATTATGGGTGTACAAGAAGGTCAGGCGTTGGCAATATCTAACAGGCAACCATATAAATCTGCTTTTGCTACATTTGATGATCAGCATAGAAATGAACAGAGCACTAGCAAATTGTAACACTAAAAATATTAACAGCTATAAGCAGGCAAACAAAAGTCAGGATGGAGAGGCAAGAATGTGTATTTTTAAATTGCTGTATCACTAATTCCTATTACATGGTATAGGTCCTGGGTCCAGGTCTCTTAAATATTCCCTCATTTGATTCTATGGCAACAATGAAGACACATACTGTCATAGTCAGAGTGGAAAATAATCAAACAGTGGCTTGTCAAGTACACCGTAAGTACTTGATGTCTAACAATAAATATGTGACAAAACAAGAAATAAGTACTCTTTTCCCAATGAAGGCCCTCCTTTCCCAAAAGATTGCCCCACCTTTACAAGACAACTGCTCCTAAAATGGATGTGATAGTTTAGAATTATTGAAAGGGCTTATCTCTCCTGCTTTTCCAACCAAATGTGTGTGTATGTGTGTGTGTGTGTGTGTGTGTGTGTGTGTGTGTGTGTGTGTGTTTATTTTCTTCTAAATGACCAGAGACCTCCACTTGCCTAAGAAGATAACAGGAAAGAAAAAAAAATATGTTTCAGAATAGTGCAATAGTTCTTGTTATTGAGGTGTGCTTCTTATATACAACAAAATGCTGGATCTTGTTTGCATATCCAGTCTGTTAGTTTATGTCCTTTTATTGGTGAATCCATTAATATCGAGAGATATTAAAGACAGATGATTGTTGGTTCCTGTTATGTTTGCTTTTGTAAGTGGCTTTATATGCTTGTGGCCCTCTCCTTTAGGCTTTGTTGTGACATGCTTGGTATCTTATAGTTTCTTTGGTGTAGATCCAAGAACACATTCTGCTTTCTGCCCACAAGCTGACTGTTTGTAAGAAAGGCGTAAATGGTTCCTTAAGTTCATAGAAATGCTTCAGTTTCTTGTATAGATCAACTCTTCCTGATTGCTATTGAAGACATTCTGCCCTGTTAATCTTTAAGCTGTGCATCTGTGCTTGGTGAACTTATGATACTTCCTTGTCCCCCTCTTCTTCTTTCCCCCCATTCTCCTCTTCTCCTCTTCTTCTTATCTCCCTCTTCCTTCCCTTCCCCCTCTTCCTCCTCTTCCTCCCCTTCCTCCTCTTCTTTCTTCTTTCCCTCTAACTAACAGTTTTTTTTTCACAGATACAGTGTCTGATTAGCTCTAACTAGATGTAGACTTTATTAACTATGGTTGCTATTTTTACTCCTCCCTAGATCACTAAAGAGCCTGTTTGTCCCCCAAATTCTACCTTCTTCTTAGATGTATCTTCTCTCTGTTGAGATGGACTCTTCCTTCGAAAAGTACACAGCTCGAGAGTACATCATGTATCCTTAACTATTTGTGGTCTCTTTGTGTAAATATCGCTTTCATTCTTTGGGCCAAAGAAATCAGCATTCTGAATTTGTGAGAAGTTGCTGGCACAGGGAAAGTGTTCAGAACTTACTAGTAATTCCTCTGGGGAAGCCATTGAAAACCACAGCTTACTTCATTATGATGAAGACAGCAGCACAAAGGGAAAGACACACATTTCATCACTGGTGACATACTAGTTGGTTAGTGGGTGTGTCCTGGGCATTATTCCTATTCTGCCAGACATTTCCCATTCAGATTATAGTTTTCTTTATTGTCACATAATCTCCTCTGTTCCAGACTATTTATCCAAGGAGGACCTTGCCTCTCTGACTACTGTGCCTCCACCTCCTACAGCTGGATTTAGAGACAGAGGCCACCACACTGAGTTGCTAGGAATTGAACTTGAGACTAACTGCACTCTACCAACTGAGCTAACTCTCTACCCTAAGACTGGACTTTCTGGGTCTTAAAGAATGAATGCTAGTATGACAGAATCACTGAGATCCTTACATAGAGGCTTTGCCTTCCCACAACGATGTTCAGCTACAATTTGAATTGTTAGCACTAACTTTACTTGTGTTCTTGACAGAAAATAAATCAAGAACTATTTAAGAGAAGGAAGACTCAAAGAAGTTTATGTTTTTAAGTCAAAGATCAGAAGAAGTTCACTAAGTTTAAGAGGAAAGATGCTCTTAGCTACAGTGAGTGTTTTATCATGCTGAGCCCAAATCTTAAAGAATATAGTACTAATAGGAAATCAGCAAAAAGTCTATATTCGACCATCTGATATATTTTGGGAATACCTTCGCTCAACAAATTGCATTTAATATTGTAAGAACTCTGGGGTATGAGGCTCTGAGGTATGAGGCTCTGAGCTTAGAACTAGAAGTAAGACATGTAGCGTAACTTCCAACCTTCAGGAAATGTATATTTGTTGACTGGTTCATAACTAAATTTATTAATATCTTTTAAAATGATTAAATCAATACAATAAATTTCAAATATTTTATCTATGGGGTGGGAGTAAGCAATAGCATTGTTATACTTGTTTCCAATTGGGTTCGATATAGTTGCATTTATTTTACATATTTGTCAAGATAAGGACCCTGTTGTCAATTCTGGTAAAGTGTGTTTACATAAAGTTGCATAAAAAAAACAAATGCCCTTAGCAGTTAGTCATAAATTTCTTTGTCCCAGCTCTTGGATGTCTTGAGAGCAGATTACTGGATATAATTTCATACTCTGAAAAGGTTCAAGGTACAAACTCTCTATGGTTTATTGAAGTAACTAAAGCTTTTTCATTTAATAAAAGGGGTAGGAAGCTGGAGACAGAAAGGATTAATGCATTAAGAAATGCAAACACAGAGGAAGGACCTGAATGAATTGTGCTTTCCACTGAAAAAGACTTTGAAATGATTTTATGCTATTCATGAAAATAGATATAGATGTGAGAGAAATGGAAATGGCTGTTGCAGTAAATATTAAAAATGAAGGGTTATTTCTTTATCGGCTCCCGTGGTCTCACTCAGCCTGTGCAGATTTTAGTATGGAGCCCCACGTATGGATTCTGTCACTTGGTCCGCAAGCCACCCTCTCCCCACCATTCTCTTCCCAGGCCGTTCCCTCTGCCTATCCTGCTGTTTCTGTTGTGGGTGGTGGTTACTACCCGATGTCTTCTTTCCTCCACCATTGTCACAAACATCACTTCAAAGCCTGGTAACTTTTCAAACAGGTTTATATAATAGATTCTCAATTTACAAACCCTCTACACAATAAGATCACATCCAATAGACAAATATACAAACTGCCCTTCCATATGAGATGAAGACCAATAGAATTCCTTTAAATATTTATATCTACTGAAGTCCAATTTCAGTCACCAAGATCTAAGTCTGCTTTCCCTGGCTCCATCTTGATTTTTTTTCCCAATCTCTGTTTCTTTTCAGTTTTTCTATCTTTTCCCCACCTACCTGTCCACTGTCCAATCATGTATCGCCTTAACATCAATCCACAAATAGGTCTACCAGAAGACCTAGCTATACCACTACTGGGCATATACCCAAAATATGATCCAACATATAACAAAGACACATGCTTCACTATGATCATAGAAACCTTATTTATAATAGCCAGAAGCTGGAAAAAAAATACTCAGTTGTCCCTCAACATAAGAATGGATTTTTTTTAAAATGTGGTCTATTTACACAATGAAGTACTACTCGGTGATTAAAAATAATGACTTCATGAAATTTGCAGGCAAATGGAAAGAACTAGAAAACATCACCCTGTGTGAGGTAATGTTACAAAAGAACACACATGATATGCACTCACTGATAAGTGGATACTAGCCCAAATGTTCAGAATACCCAAGACACAATTCATAGACCACATGAAGCTCAAAGAGAGGAAGACCAGAGAATGGATACTTCAGTCCTTCTTAGAGGGGGGAACAAAATACTCAAGGGAGAAAATACAGAGAATGTGGAACAGAGATTGAAGGAAAAAGGGCAGAGACTGCCCTTCCTGGGGATCCATCCCATATACAGACACCAAACCCAGACAATATTGCTTATGCCATGAAGTGCTTGTTGACAAGAGCCTTATGTGTATGTCTCCTGAGAGGCTCTGCCAGAGTCTGACAAATACAGAGGTGGATGCTCGCAGCCAACCATTGGACTTTCAATGGGGTTGCCAATGGAGGAGTTAGAGAAAGGACTGAAGAAGTTGAAGGGGTTTGCAACCCCATTAGGAAGAACAACAATATCAACCAAACAGACCCCCTAGAGCTCCCAGTGACTAGAACACCACCCAGAGAGTATACATGGGGGGACCCATGAGTTCAGCTGCATGTGCAGCAGTGGATGGCCTCGCTGGACATCAATGGTCCTGGGAAGGCTCTATGTCCCCAGTATAAGGGAATGCCAGGGAAGGGAGGCAGAGTGGGTGGGTGAGCACCTTTATAGAAATAGAGAGAGGGACAATGGGATAGAGGGTTTCTGGAGGGGAAACCGGTAAAGAGAATAACATCTGAAATGTAAATAAATAAAATATCCAATAAAAAAGGTTCTTAAAGTAATATCTAAGAAGTTGGTTGGGTATATAAGTAAAGGGACCTGGGAGCAGTTGTATAAGGATAAACCCTGATCAGAATATAGTGTATAAAAACTAATTTTAATTAAAATTCTCTGTGTCAGTTAAAAATGAGTCTAAGGAAGTTGCCAATATATCATATTCATAGAGGAAATTATTTCACATTAAAAACTTAATAGCTAGTAAACAATTATAGATAATTATTAATAGTCTATTGTAAAAGATTGTATTTTTAAGTGTGTGTACATATGTGTCATGAGCGTGAACATGATTGAAGATGCCAGAAGAGAAGGGTAGATACCCAGAAGCTAGTATTACAAGCAGTTCTGAGCTACTCTATGTAGGTGCTGAGAACCAAGCAAGTTATGTTCAAAAGCAGAACAAAAAAGTTCTGTTCTTAACTACTGGCCATCTCTCCAGACAGTTAGTACCTGCGCTTGATGTTGAGAATAAAGTGCTGAATTTGCTTTCACTTTGGAAAGTGAAACTGTGTCTATATAGAGGTTGAAAAAAAAAGGAGTCAAAAGCCTATTATATGTTTCCAGTGAGTAATCTCCGTAATCTATTTGCACACTACATTTCAATAAAGGCAGAAAATCACGCATGCATAGCAGGCATCGCTACAGTGTGGAATTGTTTAACTGTCCCTAATGGAGCACACTTATGTGGTAAGTTCCATGTTATTGCAGATCCATCCCAGAAGTGTTTGTGGTGTCCTTTAGCCAAACTATGAAGCCCTAGGCACATGATGACAGCAATAAATGACCATTATGCATGCTCTGAAGATGGTGGAGGAATATCTAATTAAAAAAAAAAAAAACAAGGAAAGACAATATCGATGTTAAAGCCTGCCAAGTCTCGCTTCACAATTCATAGTAACAACGATGACAAAAAAATTCAGTACTGTTCTTGTCTGAGTTTTCTTCAAGATCCCCAAGAGTGTAAACTGAGCATTTCATATATAGTCAAACCAGGAATGATATATATGTTGTTGGAGTAATGAATAAGAAATTCCAAGTCACAGTGGAATGGAGCAGTATGGTATCATCTGAGGTAAGGTAAAGCTTTCTGGCTGTCATTCTAGTTTGTCATTTCTTGAGCCTCTCTCATGAAAACATGTATTTCTTTCTTTTTAAAGATTTATTTACTTATTTTATGTGTATATGAGTACACATATGCTGTCTTCAGACACACCAGAAGAGGACATCAGATTCTATTAAAGATGGTTGTGAGCCACCATGTGGATGCTGGGAATTTTACTCAAGACCTCTGGAATAGCAGTCAGTGCTCTTAACCAGTGACTGATCATTCCAACCCCAACATGTATTTCCTATTCTCCTATTCACTCTTGGTTTACTATTGTATATAATATTGCAATTCCATCATAAGAGGTACTAGGTACATTTGTGAAAAGGCCCTAAATGTAAGTAAAAAAAAGTCAAATCTTTAGAAACTGAATAGAAGTTAAGAATATTGTTCTAAACATTTTCCATGGACATGTGGGACAGCATGGGTTAGTTTCATGACATGTTGAACACAATCTCCTCTCTTCTCTCTCTCTCTCTCTCTCTCTCTCTCTCTCTCTCTCTCTCTCTCTCTCTCTCTCTCTCTCTAGGTCTATAACCATTACATCATTTTTGGAGACGCAATGGGGAAGGGGAGATACTCTCTGGCACTGGCACATACATGTATAATACTTTGTGTATAAAAACAATACCTGCATATATTTTTTTCTTAAATTAGCTCAAAAAGGCCTACTGGATTGAATGAATCAAAAACTGGAGCACTTTGTAAAAGCAGGTAACTCAGAGCGTGAAAATCTATATATAAAGTACATGCCACTGGTTTACACAGAAGGCCAAGTTACAACCTCTAGTCACAAACCTACTCTGCTTGTATAGAAGCCTCTGTGGGTATCTCTCGTGCACTGACCATCTCCTGCTGGCTTAGGTGTGTGTCTCTGCTTCTGGATTTGTTTAAGAGTGCAGACCTAATTCATACCTGTGATTAGTCATTGTTATAACTTATAACAGATGCCATGGAAATTATTTTATAAACAAAAGCCCTTCACTGTCATTAACCTTAGGGCCAGCAACACTACCTCTGGGTTTTGCAATGCTGCATGTTCATGAATCATCTACCAAACTCTACTTATTTTCTGGAGACTGAAATTAGGACACAATCAAATATGTTATCACATTTTGGTAAAAACACTACAAGCCATTTGCCAACAGTCAGGACATATTCACTATATTGATAGATTAGGAGCTATGGTGAACTCATTTGAATGGGTTTCGTTATGATTTTAAATCAAGGGAACATATACAGGCTGGTATGATTATATTTTTTAGGAGTCAGTGTTTAGACACGGTCATTCATCATGGTTCAGAAAGATGGTGGGAAGAGTTTAGAAGACTGTTGAGCATCTTGTGTTACAGACACAACAGGATGCTGTGTCTTAGTCCCAAGTTTATGTAAATCCTGGTGAGTTCACAGCAGAGAGCGTAGCTCTCCCTTGCTCCCTCCAAACAAGTCAGTTTTGAAGTTTCTGTAGTACATGGACAACTTTTCTCCTGGTTAGAATTCAGATAAAAATGGGCAAAGTGTTCTCACATTCCATGAAGACAATTCTCTTCAAGTAGAGTGTTACTGACACCTTCCAAGTAGACTAATTTTGCTAAGAATCAAGGCAGGTGAAGGGGTAGGCACAATTTTTTTTCTTTCTTCTTCTTTTTCTTTTTTTAACTTCCCACAATTTCTTTCTTTATTTGATATTCTCTGTATTTACATTTTAGATGTTATCCCCTTCTCCCCCTCCCCCTCCCATTGCCTCCATGAAGGTGTTCCCTCTCCCACCTCAGCAACTTGGAGTTCCCCTACACTAGGAAAACAAAGCCTTCACTGGACCAAAGGTCTCTCCTCCCACTGATGCCAGAAAATGCTATTTTCTGATACATATGCACCTGGGCCATGGGTCTTTCCATGCCAACTCATTGATTGGGGTTTTAGTCCCTGAAAGCTGTGGTGGGTTTGGATAGTTGATCATTTTGTTCTTCCCATGGGGTTGCAGACACTTTCAGTTCTTTCATCAGTTCTTTCTCTAGCTTCTTTATTGGGGTCCTCATGTTCAGTCTGACGATTAGCTACAAGCATCCTCAACTGTATCTGTATGACTTTGGCAGAGACTCTGAAGAGGCGTCCATACCAGGCTTTTTGCCTGATATGAGTGAGTGGGTTACCTCACTCAGGATGATAGTTTCTAGTTCCATCCATTTGCCTAGGAATTTCATAAAGTCATTGGTTCTAATAGGAGAGTAGTACTCCATTGTGTATATGTACCACAATTTCTGTATTCATTCTGTCTAAGGACACTTGGATTCTTTACCGCTTCGGGGTATTATAAACGTAAGGCTACTAAGAACAAGTGGAGTATGTATCTTAGTTAGATGTTGGAGTGTCTTTTGGATATATGTCCAGGAGTAAAATAGCTGGATCTTCAGGTAGTACTACTTCTAGTTTTCTGAAGAACTGCCAGACTGATTTCCAGAGTGGTTGTACCAGCATGCAGTCCCACCAGCAATAGGCACATTTCTCAAAGTGAGTTAAAAGATGCCACAAGCAGAGGGCACAGATTCCTCACGTCAACTTTAAGGGTCTCCTTTATTGAGCCTTCCTTCACTACTAATTAAAATGGGAAGGTTCCGATAAAGTCCTCAGTATGTAACTAGGCAGCACTTCTTGGGTAAGTGGAATTAGCATTAAAATACAAACAGCTTCCCGACAATTGACATGTCTGATGTCTGAGTTGAGAAAGTAATTCCAGAATGAGAATAAACTGCTAGGGAAAGCCTGTGTACCGTATACCTGAGAATAAACTCTTGGAGAAAGCCTGTATACCGTATACTTACTGTTGAGTTAAAGGGGAGGGTTTGTTCTTCAGTGTATTCTCCATATCATCACATGCTTCCTCCTCTGTGTGCCCCTTTGTGTTCTGAATTCTCCAGTCTTTCTGCTGTTTAGGCATAACCTAGCTTAGAAAAACACCACACCCACTTGGATTTATTTATTTATTTATTTATTTTTGAGACATGTCCCTCTGTCAGGTGATGAAACTGAGCCTGCTTCCTCTCATTCAGGAGGGTTTCCAGAACAGGTCTCTCTTTTGTTTTCCTTGGCCTCGGATTTCTGTGAAAAAGATAAGTGGAGTTCTCTATGCAATATCATTCTACTGGTTCCCTTCATATTACATGATATTTCTCTTTACCACCATCAGTGTGAAATGTGATAAACTTAAAAATTAAATCTATGAAGGAGTCAGGAAAGCTATGAAGAACACAAACCCCGTCTGATTATTTCCACAGTCTGTCGCATGGCTCACGGTTGTCGAGACAGCCTTAGAACTTAATAATTATCAGAAAGAGAGAAGACAACAAATAACCCTCCAGTGACTTTTCCATCTTGGATTGAATGCATGTTTACTCAATATGGTTACTTTGATTACAGGGCATCACTGACACATTCTAGTTGTCACACAAGTCTGTGTACACGTGTGGGTAGACGACAGTGATACCAACTAAACATCAATGTTAAAGTATTTATCCCTGCAAAATATTTTGTGGCTACAAAATAATTTCGATAAAATATTTATTTAAATTTAGATACAAAGGTTTTTTTCATGCCATAAGTTCCTAAAATCTCAAGACTTATTACAATTATATATTTTTTAACTAGAAATTCAAAATGGGGTGATAGAATAATACCTTCTCAAAAATGGATAGGACAGGATTTACTCTATTTTCACTGGGAAAAAAATGAGATAATGCCATTGGAAAGAAATACACGATATAAATATGATGAGGCTTAAGGAAACATTTTAAAGTTTGAGTTTTTAATTTACTGCAAACAAAAATATTGCCTCAGTGAATTTATGATTTAAAGGCCCTCAATATCTAAGATACATAACTTTATCCATAATTAGGAGAGCAGAGAATTGGAAACAGAAAAACATAAGTATGCTCAATTAAAATATCTGACCTCTGGTGCAGATTTTTTATTTCTTCTATGACACGCAGGAGTTCGAAGGGGATGCGGTCTCTGAGGTCATGTGTAGGCCTTCAGATATGTGAGTCACCATGACGTCACAGTCATCACTGTCCTGCCTACCACTTGCTCTGTTCCCACAGGATACTCAGGTCTTTGCCCCAGCCTCCCACTTGATGCCAGCCCTCAGCGAACTAGAAAACCGGTTACTACTTAAGCACATGATTTTCACCTTTGGAAAAAATGACCAAGCTGCTATCCCAAAAGGAAATTAATGAACACCTGCAGAGCAACCAAGAACCACAGCTGGAAAATGCCGCACTGTAAAGGCATATCCTTTCTCTCATCTCAGTGCAGAGGGTGCCAGACCGCTCTTCTGCTCTGTCCGGGGCTTTTGATTTCTTCCTTCTTTCTCTGTTGCTATTGTGCACCATTGAGCTGCCCCTTTGCAACATGAGAGTCTGGTTTACTGTTATTTTACGTGTTTCTTTTTACTACCAACGTCCTTACCATTATCTGTGTCAGCACTGACTTCTGCCCCATGGGCTGACCTGTTTGTGGGGCTTGTGGTGTCGGGGCAGATGAGGGCTACGACGTGTGGGAAGCAGGCAGTGAAATTTTCGTCCGGTTTGAGTTCAGCGCTGGAGATTTGGAAACTCTCATGTTTAGACTCAGTTCTGTCAGCAAAATCATTTGTCCACATATTATTTTTAAGGTCAGCACCGATATCCTTTTCATCCCTTCATTCTAAGCAGCTTATAAATGTTCTGCTAATACATCAGAGAATAATACTTCCTTAACTTTTTAATGTCATATAAATTCTATCTGGGGACTAAAGTTACTCTGAACAGTGGTAGGGAGGTGGGTGTGGAAATTGATCATAGTAGATTTAAGGTCTTCTACCTAAATTTATCTAAATATAACCATGAAAACAACTTTCACGAGCAAGTTAGTGTTATAAGAGTAAGTCACTCAATATTAACTAAATACAGACCCAGCAAGAATGCTGACTAAGAACAAATGTTTAAACAAATTGTCTCCTTTATATTGTGGATTGATAAGAAAGATAAACTTTAAATCAAAAATAACAAACAAGGCCCTTTTGTTTTTCAAGACTTTGCCTAGAAAGAAAGTTTCACGGAAACATTAATGGCTGAAGGTTTGTCATCTTTAGTCAAGGGCAGTATTCAGAGAGCAGGAAAATCAAATATTCATTGTTTAAGATGGGAACAAAATAGGGACTCTTAAATTATGATTGGGGTTAACATGTGTTGGGCACACTGTTTGCTTAGGCTTGACTGAACGCTTCCATGCCCTCTGTCTCTCACAGGGCCAGGGATACGGCAGGACACCAGACGAGCAATTACAAAGCCAGTGTCAGCTAAAGTCTTCAGATTTTCCTTTTTTAGCCTCTGCTGAAATGTACGGGTATCCCAGGGCATCCTCTGTGAACTTCAGAGGGGGGAAATGCCTTGATTTGAAATTCCAATAAAGCCAAAATTGCAACAGGACAAAAGAGAGACTTTGAAAGGGCCAATTGACACAAACGAAAACAAACTAAATTATAAGGAGCCGTTTACAGGAAGATATTGCAGACACTGAAATGTTTTCATTAGAAGCCTCACTGTGTCATTTATTAAAGAGAAGGAGTTTAGAAATAATAATTTAAAGTTTTGGTGGGAATTGACTCCAAAAGTCAGAGTAAAGATTTGGGGTGTAGGTGGCTTTGGTGTGAAATATCCCTGGGTATTTATCCTAAAGCCTGTGCTTCTCAGTGTTGTCTAGATACTGGTGTACTGATATAATATGTGTGTGTGTGTGTGTGTGTGTGTGTGTGTGTGTGTGTGTGTGTGTGTACATGTACATCTACATCTACAGAGAAGTGCATCCTGGCCTGTACATCTACATCTACAGAGAAGTGCATCCTGGCCTGTACATCTACATTTACAGAGAAGTGCATCCTGCCCCGTACATCTTCATCTACAGATAAGTGCATCCTAGCCTGTACATCTACAGAGAAGTGCATCCTGGCCTGGACATCTACAGAGAAGTGCATCCTGGCCTGGATATCTACAGAGATGTGCAAAAAATGTTTATTCACCACAAACTCTACTGCTAGAATGTGAGTCTTTGGGGACACAAATAATGTATTCTCCTTTATGAAAGGACCTTATTGCTTAGAAGGTTTGTACATTGTTCACCACTGTAAAGATTACTAGAAATTGCTGACCATGTCTTTGTATACTAGAATGTCTCATTCCTAATTTTAATGCCTTATTCCCTTAGATTAATATCAGTGTGTTCTCAATAGTGAAAATTCTGGGGCTATTAGAAACATACATTGAAGACAAGCTAGGGAAAAAATTTTGCTTGCTGTATAACTTGCTTGATTAGCCCTATATTCAAGGACAACCCTAAACAAGGGGTTCCTGGGTCATATCTGAAGAACAATTATTAACTTAGTACATGTTCTAGTATTTGGGATCTGAGTTGTCCTTTTATATAAAAATACATGGCATTCCACAATACCTGCTGATGTGTTATTCATCACAAAGCACCCCACTAACACCTGACTCATTAGTAAAATAACAACAACAACAACGTTAAGTAGATACAAGTTTGTGCTATATGGAAATGAGCTCCATTAGCTCCCCGAGTGGGCTGTATGTATCTTCACTGCATCAGAATTCAGCTTTGTTCACCTTGTTAGAATTACAGCATTGTACACCTCTCTAGTCCTCTCCCAAACACTTTTGATTATTAATATAACAAATGTGACTGCTATTTTATTTCAAGAGAGTATTCTGAAGTTATAAAGCATTTTCACATTTAATTTTTCTTTAGCCATGGGTATATTTTTGCAACATTAGACTTGGTCATGTATATATATATCCCAATATCATAAGATCTTTAAAGCAAATAAAAATTCTCTAAGGAAAAATTACATGGACATATAAACAAATGAGGTAATGCAGTGATTCATATATTTTCATTTATATAAGTCACATAGATATTCCAAGTTAGGAGAATGAATGGTTCATTGCCATTAACCTGGTTCTTATATGACTCTCCTATTTGTCTGCTATACAATATCTCTCTTCATGTAGTAAATCTTATGTGCAAAAGAAATGTGTTCAGTTCATAGGAATCTAAAACTATGTCCAATTCCATTCCATAATAGGAAATGGCCATACATACAGATTCTGTCAGCACATCCAAGTATTGCCTTCTTTCCTTTGAAGTAAAAATGAGATTTCAATGGTTCAATTAAAAATACAGTAGCTTATCTGTGCGGAACAGGTTGTAACCTATCAGAAAGCCATTCATGGCCTGGGAAAGCTCCTTCCTCCAATTATGCCATTCAGTGTGTCTAATCATTAACCTGAAGATACTAAATTCGTTAAAGAAGAATCATGAGGCCTCATGGCTGTTGCTACATTTCCTGTAAACAGGTATATGGAAACATCAAATGCCAAGGGAAGCTCAGTAGTTCTCATTCCTTAGGAAGGGAACTTTCTCTCTGCAAATAAGATCGAGAAGTATAGAAAATTGAAATTAGAATGTAAGGACTCAAGTCCTGGTATTTTGTTTGTACCCCTTTTAATGTAGGGCAATAAAGTGTTTGGGTTCCCTACCTTTGGGTTCTCTACCTTTATGTTCCCTGAGGTTTTTTCCGAGTCCCATATAAATGACTTTTATGTCAAGACAAGTAAAAAGAGACACATTTATTTAATTTTCCTTTGGGCTACATTGTATCACAAAGAATAATTGAAAAGAAATACTGGTTCAACTTAAAATGGTATTGAGCACATTTTAGAAATTGGTGGTTCCTGGCATAAACCATTAGTGATTAAGACAAAATAAAATAAAATCAAAATTCAAAAAACAAGAAAGATCTCAAGGCATCCTTTTCTTAGACATGTAGTATAATGTATAATTTCAAAGGTAATTATAAAAAACAATATCCCAGAGGTGACTATAAGCTGATTGGCTCTGGGACAGCCTGTGGTTGGCTACACTCTGTACCTGAGGTGCGTGTGGGATTCCTGCTCCCTTGAGCTCGCTCGAGTGGGCGAGGCAGACATCTACTACGTGGGAAAAGAAGAGAGGTGAAACCAAACTACAGGAATGCTCTTGAGAAAAAAAACAAAAAACAAAAAACAAAAAAAAACCCCCAAAAAAACAAAAACAAAAACCTCAAGGCTCACTTTTATGTGTTCTCCTTAATGAGTTCTTTTTAACAAGCAAAAACTTCTAGTCGCCTTTTTATATAAACAGGGAAACAAACACTAAATTCTGCTTGTCCTTGCAGACAACAGATGAGAGCTCTCCAAGAGACTGCGGATCGGTATCTCTGAGTTTCCTTTTGAAGCCAGGTTTTAAAAAAAAAATACTAGGCCATAAATAGATTACTACAAATGTCTGAAGAAAACGGAATACTCTCTTTCACACACACCCCCCCCCACCCCGGCCATTGTTCCTGCCTTCTTTTCCCTCTGAATGGTTGCTTATTATACACATTTTTATATAGTTATATATGGGGGAAGATAAGCCTGAAAACATCTCGTGGAACAATTATAAGATGCCGTAAAAGCCACACGGAGTGAGAGAGCTTACGAGAAAAAGAAAGCTTGAACTGAGTTTTCATTTTTCTTCTACAGTAATTCAAGTGCCTTGGGTTCGGTGGGTTGCTAAGAGAACAGGTGTACGCTTGGGAGAGCGTGGCTGTCTCCGAATGGAGCCCTCTTAGGAACCGGAAGATGTGTGTGGGAGGATCACTTTGAATGTTGTTAAGAGACTGCGAAAAATCCCCGTCTTTTTAATGTGGGCAAATGATAGTGTATGTTTTACACCCAGTTCCTTGTATTTTATTTTATATGCTTTTACTGCGATACTTTGAACCTTGCCTTAACCTCTGATGAGGGCTCAGAGAGGCCAACCGACACGACCTAATAAACCCTCTCCAAATCTCACCCTACTGAAGTTTGCTGGAAAGGGTCTCTGGGTAGAGAGTGCATGGGGGGAGGGAGGGGTTAGAAATAAACGTGTTTCTCTAAGCAATTTTCAGTTCGTCAAAAAAGGTGTTCTAGATTTATATGCATTTGCACTTGAATTATCAAAATGTTCCCTTGTAAGGATATTTTCCCTTTGAGGTATCTTAAGTCACCCTTCCGGAAGCCACAGTTTGCCATAAGTAGAAAAAAGCCGGAGCTTTGTTCCAGACTCTAACCCTACAATTTTGTGTGGGTTTTGTACTTGGCAAAACGCATGATCCCTTCCCTAATCACAACTCACAGTAGTGCAGTGGGTGAATAGAAACAGAACTGTTGAAACAGCCCCAGGCAACCTACTGGGGAGAATCAGCTGATCCCAGGAGAGTTTCCTTCCAGCCCTGCATTTCTTTGTCCCCAATTCATTAGACACATGTGGAACTGGAAGCTTGAAAACAGTGTAGCTTATGTTTCATGTTACCGGCCCAGTTTTCATCCCCTCTCACTGGTCACTGTTGGTTCTGCTCAGGCAGCTTACATGCATCTTGTCTTGATTCTCTGGACATCAGACACAGTTCAGTTATACCTGCATGCACCACACTACCGTCTATAAGGCCCCTAGGTTTGTACACTCAAGAGAGGGCGTATTAGTAAGTTCTGCTTGTGCAAAGGCAGGACATAAAACAGAGACAGCCCAGTAGGTTAGAACAGGGGTTGTTATTTCTCACGCAACCCTTTTTATTGGAAGGAAAGAATTATTTTTTTCTGAGTCCTCCCAGCTAAGGCAAGAACTGTTTCTCCCTCCATGGGCCTTTGATGGAGGCCTGGTTAATCTTGACAGACTCTTAGCTTGGCTAACTTGGATTCCTGTAAATGGAGTACCACCCTGCCTTTTATATGGCGATGTGCTCCACCCTGAGTGATGTGCCGAAGCCCTCCTCCTCTTCATTATTATTACCGAAAACCTCCTAACCACACGGGGCACCACCTGGGTCATGTGCTACTTCTTACCACCTTTGTGCAGAGCATTAAATATTCAAAATATTGAAAGCAGCAAATATACCTCCAAAAGGCATTTGTTAGTACTCACCCCATACACTGAACTATTATTTAGGAGAAACATTATAATTGTGGCCAAATTACAGATTAGAGTCTTTCTCAGACTTCCTACAGTTAAGCTCCACCATTATCCCCTATAAGGTCTGGTCCACTGAGCTACTTGGAGGACATAGCACAAGGAGAGTTACAGAAGGAAAAAAAAACAACTTCCACAAGGATGCTTGCTTTATAAAGTGTCATGTTATTTATAGAAAAGCAAGACAGTAAAGTGTGCTTTCTTTTAAATCTGGCCTTTACTGCACCATATAATTTATGGTGATATAAGAAGTGATTTGAAAATAAAGATTTGAGACATTTTAGCATTAGTGTTTTCAAAGACAAAACAAACATTCAAAATAAAACCTAAGCCACCAAAGTGAACTCTGTCATTAAATGCCTACTTCCTTGCTATGTCTGAGCCCAGGCGGCTTCAAATCTCAAACTCCTCAATTGTGATCTCTCAGAAAGTAAAAATAATTGTATTATTTTCTGTGGTATGAGGGCATTATGGTTCATTATTTCTCCCCTCCCCAAAGTTCAACTAGATCCGCTTCAGCTGCTATTAAATGGGATTAATGAACTTGGAAGAATTTAAATAACAGTATGAGATTTCAGAGATGAACGAACAACCTATAATATTTCAGACTCCTGACGAGGAATTATTTCAGCTTTGTCTCAACAAGGCTCATTGAATCGTATGCCATTATGCAAGTATAAATCAGTCTGAACTTTGGAGCTTGCATGAAATAAATTCAATTCAAATGTTCTTTTCTTGTCTATACTATGCAATCTCTTGGCAAACGATTGTGCCAGGAAGAAATGTGAGGAACACTGTAAATAATAAATGTCAGGCAATTCAACAGAGATCATAAAGACTGTGAAGCCACACTGTCACCTCAGCTCATTGGTGTCTCTGTTGTCCAGGCAGGGAGCACTGCACTTCTGAAGACTCACCGTATGAAGTAATAGGGTGATAAATCCCTACAGTTAAGAATATAAGGTTGCTTGTGGCAACACAAGCTGCGAATCGGTGTATAAAATTTACTGGCCTTCCTCATCACCTGGTCTACTATCGTATCATGTGTGAGTGCCTGTGTGACGTCAGGCCACCAGGTAAAGATCAGAGAAGAATCTTAAAAGCAGACCATCTATTTTTGCATGCTCTCTTTTAAGATAATATTCAATGTAAATAGCTAAAATTGCAGGTTGAAGAGACCTCGTTCTTTATTTCTTTCAATTTGCTTTTGGTTTCCTGTATATTTGCTTACTGTGCTGTCCTAGTGGTTATAGGGTAAAGACGCACTGGTGAGACAGTTGTAGCACCGACAGAAGGTGATTCCAGTTGTATATGTCACACAGCATTCTAAGAGACTGTGCACGCTCTAAAGACCACAGTTGCTTCTAAGCCAGATTTCATTTCTCTTCTTGTTTTATGTGCCATACCCCAAAATGCACTGGGCCTGAACACTGTAGACCCATTGGAAAGAAGACTGTTCTGATCGTCACAAATTGTAGTACGTGAAAACATTTACACTGATTGTCAAGAGATAAAAGCCCTCCAGAGGTGACACAGGAAAATACTCAAAATAACCATGGTTGAAATGTCTGTGTTCCTTGGGAACGCTGGGCTCTCTGTATTCTCCATCACTGGTGCAGTTCGAACGGAGGAGTAGAGGTCAGAGGTCTTCATGTTCACATTTAAAACTGGATAAATGACTTCCCTTTTCAAGCTTAAATTCATGTTTAATTTTGATTTTATTTTATACAACATGTATTTGATTCCCTGTTCTCTGCATTTAGAAGTATACACAGCACAACTCTGTTAATTCTGTATGGTTTTTTAATCATGGTGTAACTCCATCTTTCCTTATAACATTCAAAATGAACCCTTTATGTGCAACTTCAAAAAAAAAAAGTACATAAGGTTGACTTTTAACTCTCTGTCCCAGCATCGTCTCCCTACTCCTTTGACTAAATAGAGGCGCTCTGAAGCCTCAAAGCATTATATATTCACTTTATTTTTGCTCCCCAAGTTGTTCACTGGTCTTTCCCACATTCTGAGTGATTAGCAAAATATATAAAAAAAGGTCAATGGGAAATCTCATGCCACACAGAAGCCTTGATTGTTTCTAGGAGGCTTGTCACACTAAGGGTGGAAGATGCCATCTCTGCTAATAGCTTTTTTATTGATTTTTATAAAACACCAAGGTAGCATTTAAAAGAAAGCCTTTGATTGGGCTTGTGGTTCTAGAGAATTATGGACATAAGCATAGAGCAGAGGCATGGCGAGGGAGCTCACATCTCAATCTGCAGTCAGACAGGAGACAGAAGGCTAACTAGGATAGCAGCAGTCTTCTGTCACCCCAAAGCCACTGCCCATGATCTGCTTCCTTCAATAGGCCACACCTACTAATCCTTCCCAAACCTTTCTACCAACCACAATCCAAGACACTGATGTGTACCGGGGCCACTTTTACTCAAACCACCGCATCATCCAGAGGCGTTGTGCTTCAGTTGATTATTCCACAATTTAAAGCACATATCCCGAGTAGCCAAACAGTTAATACCCCTATTCCTGAAGGTTCTTTGAGAACCCAGGGGTGTTGCTGGGTGATGAGGCACATTCCTGGAGACCACCATCAAAGCAGCTAAATCAGAGCCTCATTTTAACACAATTTCTAGGAGGAATCCACACACATATTGAAGCAAGAGAAGCTTGCTTTGAAGCATTTGTTCTCAACTTGTGGGCACAGCACACCTTACCAGTACCACCTGGGCTGTTTTGTAAAAGTCCCAGTCTAGCTCACCATCTGGCTCTCATGGAGATCTTCAAAACAAAGCTTTTTTTTTTTTTTTTGAGAGTGAGGCCCAAGAATCTGCATTGTAAACAAGCACCAGAGGCCCTTGATGCTCAAAATGTGGCCTAGAGCCAGAAAGAATAACTGAGGACTGAGGAGGCAGGTAGAAATGCAAGCTTGTGGGCATTACTGCTGACTTCCAAATCAGTGCCTGAATTGTAACATGACCACAGTGATGTCTGTATACACTAATGTTTGAAAAGCCATTGTCCTGTGATATTTTCATATATAATAGCAACATTTTTTCTTAACTATCCATTACCCTATACATATGGTTGGGAGAAAACTTAAAGATGCAAGCCCCCATAACCAAACCAAACTAACAATAAAATAACTCCATAACTGGGATAACTTGTAAGAGACACAAGGTCTTGTGTCTCAAACAGTTGAGGCCCATATACTATATGAACAAGCTTTTGACAGCTTTAACCAACTGCAAAATATTCTTCAGCTTCTACTATGAGAAAAGCGTCTTTATCATCACCCAGAAGGCAAGTTTTAGAATTTATAAACTGCTTGGGTATCAGGTCCTAACATGATATAGACGAGGATCCAGGCTGTCTTTCCTTTCTGTCTGGCACAGTCCTGTCTCAGGCATGAAGCCTCTAGAACCCTGTGTGAACCTTGATCTTACACCACGTCAGCCCCCGGGCTGAGAGCAGTGGTTCTCAACCTTCCTAAGACTGTGAGTCCTTAATTCACTTCCTCATGTTATAGTGACTCTCAACCATAAAGCTACTTCATTGCTACCCCATAATTATAATTTTCCTACTATTTTTAATTTTAATGCAAATACCTGATATGCAGGACATCCAGTGTAGAGCCATATAGGTTTAGAAAGAAGTTTGGTTTCTGACTGGTTCATTTCTTCTATAAATAACAAGAAGAGAGGTTTGCACATGGCCAAGAAGTCCAGAGCATGTCTTTTGAAAAGTCAGCTCCAACTGAGGGTGCTCTTGGAATTCTTAGAAGAGATGCATGGTGTGGCATGAACTTTTGCAACACAGACACTTTGCCCTGGGAGAGGGATCAGAAGATGGGTTGATATTAAGTCTAGGGTTATTTTTCTTCCTTAATATAAAGATTATCTTGTTGACAGAGACACTATAGTGACAATATAAATATACTATACTAGAAGGCCATGTTTAATTTCACTTCATGAACCTGACATCATACAAACCTACTGTCCCTTAAATTTACTGAATGTTCTCTATGCACAGCAAACACATCATCACCCTGAGTTTTGTGGTCAAGAGTGAGAGTAATAATGAAAATGTGCCCTAGAATTGTTACAAGAGTTAGAATAAAATTTTAAAGTACTTCACATAATGCCAGAAACAAATTCAATGCACAGCAAACATTATCCATAAGTCTAGTCTTATCTGAAACATTGCTGCTTTTGCATGACATGTTGATCAAAGCATTTTGATTTTTAAACATCAGCTTGTGAGAATTCATGTTAAGCATTGCTCCTAAGTAATGGGGAAGCCAGGTATTGTTTCTTCAGGATACTACTTTTAGTAACTGTCCGAAAATGATCTATTATAAACAAACACACAAAGAAAAACCAAACCAAACCAAAACCATAACCAAAACAGAAACCTGGGGCCACAAAAGTGCTGGAACACAAGCAATGGAGTTAATCCACAGGACAGCAAAGAGAGTGGAGGGCCCCAGTTCTGGAAATGTAATAGAACTTAAGAGGACACTGGCAGGGTTTACAGAGACATTTAGAAGAGCTGTATGTAGCCATGAGACAAGGAAGGAAGCAGAGAACATTCCAGCAAAGGCCAAAAACTGAAACATGGTGAGTGGACAAGGATGAGGGGCATAAAAATTAATCCTTCGTCGGTACAGTAAGGAGGTAAGTAATGGTACTGTGACGGGCTGCTGTGATTGGATGGTGAGGGCTGACGGGAGAGCACTCAGAACCTGGAAAGCTGGTTTCTCCTTCCAGAAGCACAATTCAAGTGAAGGAGTAAAGAGAGAGAGCGTACGCCAAATAGGAGGCAGAGTTGAGAATCGATGGTCAGAGGTATCTTGTTTTTAGCTGTGTCAGCGGACAGCGTTCCTCTGCCGAATTCACAGAAGGGCCATCATTTATATCAAATTTATTATTGTTAGATAGTGGGGAATAATTGAGAACTGAGAGAAAATAACTCAGAAGAGACAGGTAAGAGGGTGAATGTTATGTAATCCAAAAGAAGTGGGGTGAAATCAGAAGCTGCTTCACATACATTTTCTTATGAATCGTATTTACTCTGTATAGAATGAAGAAGTCTATTGGCAGGGCCTGAAGAAAGTGGGGGGTGGAGTAGGGGACAATCTTCTGTAACACTTAAGGCACTAAAAAATTGAAATAAGCCCTGTGGTTAAAAACCCACTTAGGTTATCAGGATATGTCTGGGTGGCCAGGCTTTTTCATAGCATTGATCATGTAGATAATTGCCTCAAATTTCCACTGTCTGGTAGATACTACTTGTGGTCCTTAATGTTTTCCTGGAGCCATGAACTGCCACCACAGTTCATGAGTTACAATAGAAACTAAACAAGGCTTTTGCAAAGACATGTTTTGCATCAAACTTCCTGACATTCTATGCTGATACGTTTTGAAGTCCACACTTCAAAACATCTGGTAAAGCTCCCATGGCCCATACAAACATTGAGAGCTTCTCACTCTAAATTTAGTTAAATAAATTGTTAAGAATGTGTTTTTATTACATAAACACAGGCTCCAAGTAAGCCTAAATACTCTTAGATATTGTAAGCACAGGTCCCACAAATAGTCGTAGGGTCTTGGGGGGTTAAATGATTATTTGACAATGATTTTAGAACAAAGACTACAATACTGAATGGTTGCTTTCATTTAACTATTATGAATATAGTTTTCTCAAATCTTGTAGTAATCAATAATTGATATTTTGCATGGTTATTTCTGCCTTACAAGGAAATATGTATATGCTCAAAATATTTTGTTGTGTTTTGAGTAAAATTTAAACCTTGAAACTTCTGGCACTGTGCCTAGAGTAATTGTTTTCTAGTGAAACATTTTCCATAACAATAATTAACTTTGAATTTATGAAAGTGTTAAGGACATTTTAACATTAAAATAATAATTAACTACAGCAAAGCTAATTTCAAACTTAGTCTAAATGCCCAATTTATAAATTATTTGAATTCATTTCCCCACAGGACCTAAAGTAACACTTCTCAAACTTTGATGAGCACAGACTCACCTTGAAGATCTTGATGCGCAGCAAATGCAGATGAATCAGGACGAGACCCAAGCCTCTACCTACCCAACATCTTCCCCTGGGTGGCCACCCTCAGCCCACCTCTGGAATATTAGGGAGTCAGTCTTTTTAAATGTAGAAATCACAAAAATTTACAGAATCTCTAAAATAATAGCGCCTTCAGTCAACTGAAGTAACAGTAACCAAAACGAGATGTCATGACTTAGAATGATTTATATCTGAAAACTGTTGATTTGGATGCTTTATTTTTATCTGGAAATGGCAACCTCCGGTCAGTGACATTGAAGCCTCAGAGTCTCATGTTTTACTGCCATCACTTTCCAACTTTATGGCGCCCAGAAAAGTCTCCCAGCATCCTCTGTTTATAAGCAAGCAGCATCTTCTTTAGAGGGTGTGGTGATAAAAACATCATTGTCTACTGATTGGATTTAAAATCATCTAGTAGACACTTTCAAGGTTTAACTGAAGAGGGAAGACCCACTCTGAACCTGGCCACAACATCCATGATTTGTAGGCCAGAGCTGAATAAAAAGGAATAAGGGAGAAAGCAGGTGAGGACCAACATATAACCGGGCATTTCAGCTGTAAATACAATGTGACAAATCATGCCTTGGTACCATAATGGACACACTTTATTCCTTACTAAAGCTATTAGAATTTTTTCTCAAAATGTCAACAATGTATATTTTTTTCTTATGCATCCCTCTGTATGTATGCATGTTTATATGGAATCAGAGAAAACCTGAAGTTGTTCCCTTCCATCACTGACCTCTGGGCATCCAACTTGGTGCCACACACCCCGAACCACTGAGCCATATTGCTGGGATTGGTATTTTGTCAATCAATAAGAAAAGCCATCAATATATAGTTGGTTTTGATTGGTAAATAAACTTAGTGGCAGTCAATGGCTGGGCAGGACTTTTGGAAGGGAGAGGAGATTCACTATGCTGGGGGAAGGTGGAGGAGAGGAGACATCGTGCCTGAGAAGGTGCAGGACAGAGAACATAGGTGCCATGTAGGAGCCAGGGGAGAAAGGTCCTTAGAGAGCTGCCCTGCTGAATCCAGGACAGGAAATATGGAATACAGATTTTAGTAAGTTAATGTGTTGGGAGTATTGGAGGGAGGTGGATTAGCCACATGGAAGTTAGGAAGTGGCCCAGCCTTTAAGCTGTTTAAGGCATATCAAACTACAAAGAATGTGTGTATGAGTCTTTCACTCAGGAACCCAGAACATTGAGACAGATAGCGGGAATGCACCACCGCCAGGATCAATTTTAGTAGTTTATTTGGGTACCATTACAATTTAGAAAAAATTAATTATCAACTCTTTTGTATGTATTTGATGACAGAGTTACATTCTTTTTCATTCACAGTGAGAGTTCCTTTTCACCCCTTAGCGTCCAAGGGCTATGAAAATCCTATCGGCAATCCAATCTGGATTCCAAACCTTATGTAGAAATATTGTTCAATAGTACAGACACCAGCAAAGAGAGCGTCAAGTAGTACAACCTTACACAGGAGTAGAACACACACATCTCTTCTGTCTCCTCAAGGAAACTCTAAATTTAAAAATTACATTACTTACCAATTATTTAACTTGTGTCTTGCTTTAGCATTCCTGGAAACTCTACCTCCAAAGTGCAAAA
This sequence comes from Micromys minutus, assembly GCF_963924665.1. Classification (NCBI taxonomy): domain Eukaryota; kingdom Metazoa; phylum Chordata; class Mammalia; order Rodentia; family Muridae; genus Micromys; species Micromys minutus. The sequence continues at coordinate 8,625,221 of NC_137954.1, read as the reverse complement.
TGATGAAAAAAGCCAGGCAGTAGAGCCCATTTGTATCCGTAGTTGTAAATAAGTATTTGGTAGGTTAAAAAAAAAAAAGCAACTTAGAGAAAAACACATGGATTCCACATCAGAAAGCCTGGAAGAAATTAGCCAAGGCTTCATATGTTACTTTACAACAACCCCAAAATACTGAATGCATTATTGAAGAGGCTTCATAATTAAGTGATTATTTTTATTATTAATTTCTCAACCTGCTTTGGCCTAGTGAACCAAGACTCCGACTACAGAAGGTAAGGAGCATCGGCTGCAGGCCAAGTGCTGTCAGAGATAAGAAATGGCTCCGACAGACATCAATCTGTTACTGTTCACAAGGCTGTCTCCTCCTCCCTTCCCTTCCAGTTATTAAGCGATGGTGTCAGTCATGGGCCTGTTCCTCCTTTCTCTTTTTATTAATGATTTAACATGGATATGTCATTACTGCTCTATACATCTTTATGCAGACGGCACGACTGTGCATTTTAATGGCAAATCTGTTTCTCACTTAACTACTGAACTGCAAAAAGACTTTGGCAGACTGGTTCCAGGAAAACAAACTGGTTTTAAAAGCAGCAAAAACGAAAACAATGCTTTTTGGCTCCACAGCTCATCGGAGCTTGAATAGTGATTACTTCAAAAGCCAGAATCATTTGAGAACATGGCTTGTAAGAAATTTTAAGATATAGGCTCAGCTTGAGTACGTGGTAAAAGCGTTAAGAGTTAGACTGGACTAAAAAGACACGTTCCTTAAATTAACTCGTAGTAAGTTTTAACTATATATGATAATTCTCACTTATTAATTAATCTTCAATGAGTATTTCCATTATTCAGCTTTTAAACACCAACCATAAAAAGTGAATTCGTTTTGAAAAATACTAGGGTTTAATGTAAGTATTCAAAAATATCAAATATATGTATTTAGTAATTTATAAGAATATGAAACACCTGAATCAAATATAAGTCCTGGTTTCACTTATAACAAATATAACTCACATTATAATTAATAAGAATTGTTTTTAAATTTTATGTTTTAAAAACTATAATTATATTGACTTTACATTATATATGTTTCTTTCTGTTTTTCTATTCTTATTCCTCTACATGTTTTCTACATGAATGTTTTTATGTTTCAAGTAAACTTTCTTTAAAGCTCATAGTCATTTAACAACTGTTAAACTCTATTGATTTTAATTCTTTCTTTTTAAAACAGGGTATCAATAAATCTCTTGTATAATCTTACCACCCAGAGTTTTTAATTTTTCTTCCTTTTCTGTTTGGGTCTACAGATCAAAAATATGCCTTAACACATCAAATGGTGTACTATAAAGCAAGAGTTTCTGTAGTCTCATTCAGAGTTCCAAGCTCATATGAATTTTGGGATTACTTTATTTAACAAAAATTCAATTTATATAGCAAATAAAAGAGTATCTACCCTAGTGAGCCTGGAAAAGCCCAGGAACATTCATTCACTGATTTCTTCCTTTGCTCTCCAGTTTTCTGGGAGAGCAGTTTCAAGTCATCTTTGGACAACACTCTTCATTAAACAGGTAACAAAATCCAGTTCCAGAGTGGCCATAGACTTGCTAAGGTAAGACAAATAATTAAAACAAAAACAAACAAACAAAACAACCAACAAGTGAACCTGTGTACCAGGTGTAAAGCCAAGCATCCCCTGAAGCTTTGAAACAATGAAATCCCTCTTCCTAAAGTGCTCAGGACAGAAGAACAATCCCTGCCAAATCTAGAACATGTAACAAAATACAGAAACACCATGAAGACTGCTCAGAGCTCCAAGAAACGGGACCTTCTGTATCCCGCAGATTTAACCAAATCCCAGAAATTTCTAGAAGTATCTGGTCTTGTGTAAGCTGTGACCTGAAGACCAGAAAATACATCTGTTCTTTCCTCGTGACCGTAGTAATATAAATTCAACAGTTGCAGTGGCACAGTCTTTGACTTGGTGTGGAAGTCCCACACACATGTCCATTTTGGAGACAATAGTATTCAATCACAACTAGGGTTACTATGGTTTTAATATCACTTTGAGAGTCCATAGAAGACATGCTTCAGTGCTTTCCCTCTCTGAACACACGCCTTGTTTCCTGGACACGTGGTAATAGTCTGACAACAAAAAAGAATAAGAAACAAAAATCAAGATGACCTGTACTTATGTGGCTTCAAATATCCAATAATAATATGAAGCTGAGAGCAAAGGTCCTTCAGAACACCAGAAGAGCAATCTCCTTGTACAGCACATGTAGACCCAATATGTTGTGTCCCAGATACTATCTCACACATCCTGTCACCTAGATTTTATTTCAGCCAGATCAGAATGACTATTTCCAAAGATAAAGTCATAGTGTTTATTGAGAAAAGAAGATGAATAACATTATTAAGATTTCTAATCTAATGAGGAATAAATTAATCCTAACTCACATGGCTGCTGATCACAACTCTTATGTATTTGCCAACCAAGCATGCTCATAACAGCATTTACAACCATAAATCAGGAATGAGTTGTTTTGTGAACAGTGTATATATTTTTTAAAGTATCACTTAAGGTAGTCGTTCATGACAAAGTATAATGTCACTTTCATTTTATCATAAATAAAGGGAATGCAAGATCAATTCTTGGCACAAAGTTATCTGCCACAAGTAAATGTTGTTTGAATATATTACAAGTGATTTATTGCCATTATTATGATTCTTCATGCACTGAGTTGGTTGGTCTCATCTTTTATAGCTACAATGTCTTCTCTCCCTGCATCGTCCCCAACTTGTGTCATGTGACCTCTCTACTCAGTAGTATAAATTTAAGAGGATGAGTGATAAATGGTTTTGCAGAATGAATGAGTTTTTTTTTTTTTTTATTTCTTTCCACATATACACTACTTATTCTTAATGTGGAAGAAAATGTAAAGGTAAATGTGTCGATTTTTTAAAAATCAGTTATCCATCAGATAAGTCCATTCTTCCACCATGTTCCAGCTACTGTGGCCGCTGGTGATCCAACCAACAATCTACTCAACTACAACAACTACTGAAACAACCTGTTCTTGAGTCCTTTGCCTTCAGGCAGAGGCACCAATGAGCCCACAGATTACTGTAGATGTATCTAGAGGATGTCAGTAGCTCCTGCCATCTTAATCAGAGCCTATCAAGATGAGAGAGCAGTGAATGAAAAGAATCTGGTTCATGTACTTTGGGCACAGGCACAAGCTTAGTTCAGGGCAAACCATCACTGATGTGAAAAAAGATTCTTGGTGTTTCTAACATGCTGATAAATTTAATTTGAAGCAATAATCAGGAAAAGAAAATGATAAGAACACTTTCTGATGAGGTCCACTTTTGCTTTATTAGAAAATTTGGAGAATTTCATTTCTAACCCAGAGCATATATTGATATGTAATTTATATTTATAACTATACAGAGACCCATTCTGCATTCATCTCACTGTTTTCTAGTACAATCACAGAATAGTAAAGTCGTCACCATAGCTAGTTTTATGCCTCCATCACTTCAGAAAGAAATCTCTTGCCTATTAGTAATAACTCCCCATTTTCCAAACCCCTGAACCCAAGAAACTGTCAACTTATTCCTAATGTTTATATTTTGCTTGCTCTTGGCATCTGCTTTAAGTGAATCATACAGATGATAGTCCTTTGTCGCTGTCCTTCTTAGCTCACTCAAACTGTTCATTCTTTCACAACTAGTTCTAGGATTGTACATGTTGTAGCATGGACCAAACACAGAAAAACAGTGTAACAGCTAAGGGGCTACACTCCAAGTATATAATATTCGGAGGAGAAATAAGGACAAATATCCAAACACATATGGCAAATGTTCAGAGCTTCATAGTAGTCAAAATGTGGAAATAAACCAAGGGTCCATCCACTGATAAATGACTGAAAGCCATGCACATAATATGTTAGAACATGATACATTATAAACACAACAGCAAACGACCAGCTCTGTTCTCACACAGGATTCAGATGTTAGAGTTTTGCATTTTGGAATAAGGAATAAGGGTACTGGGATACAGAGCACTATACAAAGATGCTACATCTCAAGGAGACCTTGTTCCGGATTTTAAAATTTGTCTCAAGTAGCAATGATGTCTTAGAAAATAAGGGGAAACAAATATAGCATTCTACAGAGGTACCTCTGAGCATCTAACACTAGGCTCTTCCCTTTCTGCAAAGAAACTTTTGTGTTAGTACTCAAATGTAAATACTCTCAGGTTTTTGGAGGGAGAATCGGGTCTTAAAATAACTCACTTTAAAGATGATTTCAGAAGAACAGTCCGAACTAAGTAAAATTTATCTTTATTTCTAAAAATCATCATTAATAGTAAGATATTTGACATCATAATTGAATAATCTACGTGTAAATTTGAAGGTTATAAATCTTTTTTGTGTGTTTAGTGCCTCATTCTCACCATTTTATTTCTTTTGATGGAGAAACACAGAATATGATAAGCTTAGGAGGTTTTCCAAAGTAGAAAAACTAGAATCTATCAAAGTTTCATTTTTAATTGCATAGTTGATTATATATACATATTACTATGAATATATTAAATAGTAAGTCCCATGAACAATTGTTTTCATTTCCAGAAGAAGCACCATTAGCTGAGCTTGTGAGTAGAGATACCATCTGCATCTAGTGAAATCATCTTTGAAAGATTTGGATTTATGACATCTATGCAAAGAGAGTATCACTGGCCAACATCCAGCCAAGTCATTAAAATTTAGAGGCGGATCTTCTGAAATGAGAGAATAAAATCTTCTTTGTGTATAAATTGTTTTATTAGATAATGTGTTGATACTGCAATATTTCAATTCAGGAGGGAGGCATTTTAATTAATATGTAGGTTAAAGTATCTATAAATCTTGAAGAAAAAAAAAAAAAACCTCTCCTAGGCTGGATGCTTCTGAATCACACATACATGAAGTCAGTCCTTGAACCAGACTGTGTGTCAAGACCAATACAATCCTGAGATTGGCTCAGAAGCATAGGCTCACTAAATATTGCTTCTGGCCTTCAGAAAGTAGCCAGAAGTAGCCTCAGCAAGATAAAACACCTGGATTGAGTACCTCATTTAAGGTTGGGTGTACTCAATGTGTCACAGATGAATAGCACCAAATCTGATATTTTGAAGTGTTGTGTGGCTTTAGAGACACAAGTGTTGGCCTCAAGGCACCATTCTCCAGGATGGGTTTTTCTCTGGGTTCTAAAAGCTAAGCAATGGTGGCTAACTCCCTGGAACTGTAAGTCTCACTGAGTAGTGTTTGCATTAGCACAGAGAGCAGCAGTACCACCACACTGATGATGACTTCCTCTAACATTTGCACTCAGGAGGAAGTGTTCATCTTATTCACAAGTGGCCAGTATGAATTGCTAAGGGATCACATTCAAGGATGTTTTTAATGCTTAGGGAAGAAGTTTAAATAAAGTCAAGAAAAACTTCCAGAGAGGTAAGTTGCGACTAAACTAAATAAAAATTGGGAGAATAAAAAAAATGTATTTAATTTCCAGTAGTCTAAATATTACCTGATTTATGAAGCAAGGCCAGCTAATGTTCTGAAGTCTGTAAAACCATTTACCTCAGAACAAATGGATTATGGGAACTGTTCTTTAAGGCCATTTGCTTTGCCTTTCTTTCCTTTTATTTCTTTTATTGAATATTTTTTATATTTACATTTCAAATGTTATCACCTTTCCCAGTTTCATCTCCAGAAACTCCCTATGACATCCCCCCACCTGCTCCTATTTGAATGCCCCCCACCCTGGCATTCGCCTACAATGCCTGCTATTCCCCTACACTGGGGTATCTAGGTAACAGAACAAAGGGCCTCTCCTCCCATTGATGCCTGACAAGGCCATTCTATGCTACATAAGCTGCTGGAGCCATGGGTCCCTCCATGTGTACCCTTTGGGTGGTGGTTTAGTCCCTGGGAGTTCTAGGTGGGATGAAGGCATTGGCTGGTATTGCTCTTCCTATGGGGTTGCGAACCTCTTAAGCTCCTTCAGTTCTTTCTCTAATTCCTCCATGAGAGACTCCATTCTCAGCCGAATGGTTGGCTGCAAGCATCTGCCTCCATATTTGTCAGGCTCTGGCAAAGCCTCTCGGGAGACAGCTATATCAGGCTCCTGTCAGCATGCACTTCTTGGCATAAGCAATATTGTCTGGGTTTGTTGGCTGCATATGGAATGAATGCCCAGTTTGGTGCAGTCATGGCCTTTCCTTCAGCCTCTGCTCCACACTTTGTATTTTCTCCTGTGAGAATTTTGTTCCCCCTTCTTAGGACTGAAGCATTCACACTTTGGTCTTCCTTCTTCTTGAGCTTCATGTGGTCTGTGAATTAAATCTTGGGAATTCCGAGATTTTGGGGCTAATATCCACTTATCAGTGAGTGCATACCATGTGTGTTCTTTTGTGATTGGGCTACCTCACTCAGAATGATATTTTCTCATTCCATCTATTTGCCTAAGAATTTCACGAACTCATTGTTTCTAATAGCTGAGTTAATATACCACATTTTCTGTATCTATTCCTCTATTGAAGGACATCTCAGCTCTTTTCATCTTCTAGCTATTATAAGTAAGGCTGCTATGAACATAGTGGAACATGTGTCCTTGTTAGATGTTGGAGCATATCTTAGGTATATGCCTAGAAGTGGTATAGCTGGGCCCTCAGGTAGTACTATGTCCAATTTTCTGATGAACTGCCAGACAGATTTTCAGAATGGTTGTACCAGTTTGCACTCCCACCAACAATGAAGGAACATTCCTCCTCTTTCTCTACATCCTCGCCATCAGGTGACAACAGATGTAACATGAGTTTTGATCTTAGCCAATCTGACTGATGTGAGTGGAATCTCAGGGTTGTTTTGATTTGCATTTCCCTGATGACTAAAGATGTTGAATATTTCTTTAGGTACTTTGCAGCCATTCAATATTTCTTACGTGAGAATTCTTTGCTTAGCTCTATACCCCACTTTTAATAGGGTTATTTGATTCTCTGGAGTGTAACTTCTTGAGTTCTTTGAATATATTGGATATTAGCCCTTTATTGGATGCAGGATTTGTAAAGATAGTTTCCCTTCCTGTTGGTTGATGTTTTGTCCTATTAACACTGTCCTTCCTTTGCCTTACAGTAGCTTTGCAATTTTATGAGTTTCCACAATTCCTAACCTCACACTTTCTTACAGAGCAATAGTGATTAAAAACTGCATGGTATTGGTACAGAGACGGGCAGGTAGATCAATTAAATAGAATTGAAGATCCAGAAATGAACCTACACACCTATAGTCACTTGATCTTTGACAAGGGAACTAAAACTATCCAGTGGAAAAAAAGACAGCATTTTCATAAAATGAAGCTAGTTCAAGAGGTGTTTAGCATATAGAAGAATGCAAATCGATCCATTCTTATTGATTTGTACAAAGCTCAAGTGCAAGTGAATCAAGGATCTCCACATTAAACCAGATACACTAAAACTAATAGAAAAATAATGGGGAAGAGTCTCTAGCACATGGGTACAAGGAAAATTTTCCTGAACAGAACAACAATGGGTTATGCTCTAAGATCAAGAATTGATAAACGGGACCTCATAAAATTTCTCTGTCTTTCAACGAGTCTCCTGCAGCCTCCAGTCTTCCATTGCTGCAAAGCTTCAGGCAGGATTTCCTTCTAGCTTACTTTTTTTTTTCTCAAAAACACTACTGGAGGTGCCTTTGAGCCCAGTTCCTCTCACTGTACCTATTTATTTGTGAATATTTAGCAATTCCAATTTTCAGTGTTATTTCTCTGTGATGGAGCTTCTTTCCTGGCCAGGCTGACCTATCCTTGCATACCTTCTATCCTCTGTGTGTGCAGAATGCTGATCTCACTCGTTCGCCCCAGTCCGTGATGTCCAGGCTCCATGAGCGACCATACCTTGATGTAGTCCACAATCCCATTTCTCCTAACAAAAATAAACAAATAAATGTGCTTTTTTTCCCTGCTTTGTAAATAGCCAATGTCCATTTACATTCACTTGTATAATTTCAGATTAAATCGTTAGTTTAACTTTAAACATTCTTTAAATACTACAATCAACGTGACCCTTCACGCCATCAGGTTGTCACCTTTGAGTTGCTTTGCATGTCCAGAAGAATGGAAGGAAACTTATATGCTTTTAAGAGCCTGGGGCCTGGCAGGTCATGCATGTGAGTTATGTAGTTAGTGACAAATACAACAGAGGGGACATAGCACACCAGAGCGCAGGCATTGTATTGTGTGGAACAGGACAACTTTTTTTCAAGCTAACCAACTGGTTATATGGGAATGCCCTCCTGTTGTCTGATTTTCCAAAACAAAACAACAAAAACACCAAGACTTTTGCCTGAAATATCCCTATGCTTAAACACCATGGGCCAAAAAAAAAAAAAAAAATATAGCTTCATGTCTGTGTTTGACTGTAAAACCACCAGCTTGTGGACATCATACCTAGAGTCCTTGTGTTCTGAATACATGATTGATTATGTGCATACACTCAAGCAAACACACACACATTCAATATTTATTATGAGAAAATAAAAGCTACTCAAATTTCCCATGGAATTAATAAATGATTTCTTCAGTTTTCAATAGGCCAATGGTAAGTGTGTGAACATGACCTTTAGCTGTGCTATGGAGCAAACCATTGTACATCTTTGAAGACATTACATACATGTAAATAATATTATATGGCCTGAGAAGTTTATTTAGGAATGTGTGTGTGTGTGTGTGTGTGTGTGTGTGAGTGTGTGTGTGTGTGTGTGTGTGTGTGTGTGTGTGTAATAATAATGAAAAAAGAGGCCATGAATTTGAAGGAGATTGCAAAGGGGTATATGGGAGTGTTTGGAAGAAAGGAAGAGGAGAGAAAGATGTAATTATAATTCAAACATAAAAAATAAAATAAAGTACTGCTTTTGGTACAGGAAACTTTATTTAGAAAGTGTACTGTCCTAAGAAATAGAAATCTATTTTCTCTGAGAATAGCAAGATCACTGAGCTTTATTGAAAGAAAAAAATCATATTAGAATACATATTTAAACTCTGCCTTGATCTTAGTATTAATACTTAATTAACTTCTTTTGTACCCACCAGCTAATGTGAGATCATCGTATCTTTTAAGATAGTGCTGATTATTTTATTAGTGCCACATGCTTAGTATATTCTGTTTCTGACATAGTTTGCTTCCTTCAGACAGAAGGTAAGGAGTAAATATGTCAGAATTAGGAATGTTTAGGACCATGTGTGAATAATGTGGTATAAAATATAAGCCACAGAGTAATGCTTACAAATCTTATTTATGAAGGTAGTAAAATGTAAAAATATTTTAGGTTAATTTGTTAATTAATTTTAATATTTGATATCTGTATATATATTTTAATATCCAGCTCATCTCTCTATTCCCAGCTCCTTACCTGTATAGTGGTCAATAAGTCTGGACCACAAATAGGTTGATGTAGGAGGAAGATGCAGCTGGATCATTTTCAGGAGAAAAGACTAATAAACATGGATTTATAGGAACAGAACTGGTTTCTTAGCAAAAGATTTCTCACCTGCATCACAGCCTTTTTAGATCAATGTTAATCTAAGGCTAAGGAAAGCCAGGTAGCTAAGTCAGTCTTATTCCTAGGCCCACCTGCCCAGGAAACAAAGTAACCTGACGTTAATTATTAAATTCTGCTTTTACTTTACATTCTCAAACTAGACTTCCATCCTCAATCCTCCAAAACCATGTGAGGTGAAGCAAGCAGCCCTGACTTTTGGCTGACCAGGGAGATGAATCTGGGGCTCTGAGCCCCGAGAGTAAGACCAAGAACATCCCTTTCATGTGGGCAGGGAAGGTCTGGCTCACCATCCTTTCTTAGCAGATGCCTTTTTATGTCACATTAGTTTCCTGCAGAGGAAACAAAGAATAGATGTATGTCTGTCTTTCCAGAAGTTTCTTCGTGTTATTCTTCATTGCTGTGATATTATCTGAAGTGTGTACAATTTTTTTTCTTTCCTACTCTTCTGGATCTTTTGCTAAGGTCAAGCCACGATGTGCTTATGAGGCAGGTTTACTCTGGCAAACCAAGAGTGTGTGTTCTTAGCACGGCCAAATTGCAAAGCTCACCCTACAGACGTTGATGAGTTATTTATTGTTTAACCTTGGAGAAAGTTCTGGATTCCAAAGCTTCATCTCTGTGTCTTGGAAGTAATCATAAAGGCAACCTATCTCTCAGAGATTGTGGGAAAATTAGTTAATATAAGAATATGGCAAAGGTATAGAGATTCATGTGGTAGTTGGTGCTTTTCATTCATTGTCAATTAGGCATTTTCAGGCGTAGACAGGAGCTGTGATTCCTGTTTCCTTCTCCCAGTCCTTCGTTCGATAGTCCTTTGTCTAGCCCTTTTTTTTTTTTTTTTTTTTTTTTTTTTGTCTCATAGTTGACTTTTAAGGTAAGGAAATGTTGACAGCTTTATAAAAAAAATCTGGCCATGAATTTTAATATTTAACTCAGGTCCAAAATGCTTTAGAAAAAATGACTCTCATAGAAGAGAAGTTATATTCATATTGGGGTATGACTACTAATTCACATAGTAAGTCGTCTCTATCGATATAAGTAGGAATGTAAATCTCAAGTATCCCAACATTGCTCTGTGATAAAAACACAGCTCCAAGATCTCTGGTAATACATCTAAATGGTTGTGATTCGCTTTGCTATTTACCTATCTTTTGAGAAGGAATGGCATGCTTTCACAAGTGAAAATGAGAAAACAATCTTAAGGGGAAAAAAAATCTCCTCATGTTTGTTAAAATGGGCTTAATTATCAGTGTCAAATGCTTATGTGAAAAGAGACTTCTGTACCATATGTACACCATGAATGCCGTAAAGCCAGTGCGTGCTAAGGAGGAAAGGCTGCTTTGTTTTCTTTCATTTACTTAAGAATGTCTTTAAAAATACACTACCCACTCATCCAAAGCAGTTTTTAGATATGACAAGTAGAAAGAATAGACCCTAAGATAATGATTTGTAAACTCTAGGAACTTGAAAAAGTGACAAAAATTATATAAAGATAAAACTATTAAATTATTTGTGAGTAGTAAGAAACAACATCCACAAATACATATTTACAAATATATATATATAATATTAGTATATATATATACTAATAAAACTAGAAAAAAAAGTGCCGATTTGGAAATAGTAGAGTAAATAAAAGAACTATATTGCATGCCTATGTAAAAGAATAGCATATTTGGGTTAAAAAATCACTTTGTAAAATACTCATAAACGATGGCACTCAAGTTATTAAGTTTTAACTCATTGGCAAAAGAATAATGCATATATTGCTAAAATGTATGTACACATAACATGATACCACAGACCTTTACCACATGGTGGAACAGATCGTGGTTTACAACTTCAGGTTTATGTGTAAGCTGGTAGAGTCCTGTGGCTTTTGTTGGCTCTCACTTGAGGTATTCTGGAATTCTTCAAATTTCTCCTGAGTGAATAACCAGGACTATCCCGAGCTGCATACCTGGTAAGATGCTGTCACCCGCAGACATAGCTGTGCAGGTCTTTGATGGGAGCAGTGCTGCCTTTTTGTGTCGACCAAAGATGAACCGAGAGAGGTTTGAGTCATTTTAGGCCATGGCAGATACCCTTAGATCTTCATGGATGGCAAGTTCAGAGCTTCCTTTCCTAAAGACAGAAACGGTGCTGCCTTCTTGCTAACGATGGAGCAGTCTGCTAGCTCTTGGTCTCCATATGTGTTTTCTCCAGCCACCATGTCTTCATCGATCACTGCCAATTGCCAAATTGGTATAGAATCTGAGTTTACAAGGAAGACATTCCATGATGGTTGGTATTCAGGAAGAGCCCAAGTAATAAACCAGTCCCACATTTAGTAATCTAGGAGGTTCTTCTCTCATTCAGAAGTACTTCCTTCCCTCACATACCTGAGGGACAAAGTCCATAGTGTGCACTGGGGTTCCAGCACCCAGAGAAGCTATTTTCTGTGCTCCAGCCATCAGCTCCCCTCCACAGAGCCCCCGGGACATGTCTAGCACATAGCTTTAAGTTGGGTTGTCACTATCCTTTGAGTATTTCTTGTCCTGTCCACTTTGAACCACAAACTCATGTGTGTAATTGTCCTCTCAAACTCTGGAGGTAGAGCGTTATTGGTCAGTCAACCAGTTCACATTTTAAGAAGCTTCTTTTGGATTATATTTCTAATATTTTAGCTTTGTTTCTCTGTGTATGTGTGTGTGTGTATGTGTGTTTGTGTGTGTGTGTATGTGTGTATGTGTATGTGTGTATGTGTGTATGTGTATGTGTGTGTGTGTGTGTGTTTGTGTGTGTGTGTATGTGTGTATGTGTATGTGTGTTTGTGTGTGTGTGTGTGTGTGTGTGTGTGTGTGTGTGTGCTGGGCCCTCTCCTCAATAACATACATGTTTGTGTCCTATATGGAATATATAAGTAAGGATTTTTTTAGTGTCTTATTTTTCCTTCTTTTATATCCTTCAGCCCTGGAAATCTATAAAGACATCACTTCTTATATCCTCTAAACAGTGAATCTGATTTATCCATGATGGAATTTTAGTGCAGAAACATGTTTTCAGAGTTCTAGGTAGGAAAATAAACGGAGCGTTTCATTTGCACGTAGAGCACTCATTCACTTTGCTGCCTATCCTTTTTTCTAGTATCCCACGACAAACTGAGGGTTCACTTTATTCCTCAGCCTGGGTGTCACTGTCGTGAACTGTTCATGGATTCAAACCAGAACACATCATCTAGTTAAAACACAGATGACCTTTGTGGCTCCTGATTCCTCAAAGTTGGAGTGAAGCATGAGAGAAGCCAGAATTCACTGCCCTCAGAGAGGATGAAAAGCCTGGACTCCGGGATTTTCCGTCTACTGGATGCTCTTGAAGTGAGGGGCAGGAAGGGAATGTGAGCACAGGCCTCTTAGATAACCCAGAAAAAGCATTTGTGCAGATTTGGCCCCACAGGAATCCAGTCTTGGGATGCTGCCATCCAGACTTGTCACCTACTGGGCTTGAAGACTAAGAACCTCATTAAAATAATCCCAGTTTAAAGCCCCCCCCCCCCCCCCCCCCCGTCTTTGTTTCTGTCTGGGTGCTGAACTTTACATTTTTAATAATTATGAGAAGTAAACGGAGGACCCCACACACCCAAGGATAAGCCTTTAAGTCTAGCTTTAAAGGGCAGCAGTGTGAACACTCCTGCTGGAGGTGGGGGGCACTCTTATTCCAGAAGGCTAGGGTGTATATTAAAATTTACATATGCACATGGCAGACAACTCTGAAAAGAGCTCAGAATACGGAGTCTGATAGGACAAATTGTTGGGATTAAAGCAGTATCCTAAAAATGACACAAGAAACTATTAGACAAGACTTCATTAGTACCCAGGTTCCCATTGCTGATGCTCTCGGATGCAGGGGGTTTATGCCAATTACCTTTGGCAGTGGTTAATGTGCTTTCAGCCAGTAGAACGGAAGACATTGTGTCTGTGTGTATGTGTGGTTAAAACCCCTTCTAAATGGCTAAACTCAAATATACTTAAAGAAGAAAGGGGGTAGGTGGAGTTACCTTTGCAATAAGAAAAGTCTCCAAGTCATGGAATGAATAGGCAACTGAGGCAGCAGAGAGGCAACATCCCGATTCTAGAAAGTTCCAAGTTCATTCAGTTTACAATCATTTGTGCTATTTAAATGTCAAAACTTGATCAGTGTATATTGTACGCTTAAAAACTGAAAAAGACATTGATTTTCTCTGAACTAAAGAATATTGTTTTGTGTTTTTCTCTGCAGACTTTAAAGCAATTACTACCAAAAACAGAAGTGTTATAAATGTCATATTTTGATTACATGGGAAATTGAATTTCAATTTTAAAACTAAATATCTGAAGTTTTACAAAACATTGATGTGCATGTGAGAGCAGTGTTGATAAGAATAAAAATGCTTTTCTTATAAATTAGTTCTGACAAGCTACCCATTGATTTATCTGTATGAGTTTATACTTTACATGCCTTTACTTTCTTCTGTTGATGGAGTCTCACTTTATCAATAACATCTTAGAAGTCCAAATTAAAAAACCTGAGGTAGTAAATCCCATGAAAACTTCTTTTTCCCCCAGGACTGTATATAATTAAAATGACTATATATACATACATGTCTGTCTGTATGTATGTATATACATATTTGGGTATGTGTGTGTGTACTTATACACTATATGTGTACACACCTAGAAATAATGTAAACACATGTATGTCATATCAATAATAATATCTTTGACTATTGTGCCAATAAGGAGACATTTTATGGCATAAATAATCTGTGGTTTTGTACAGGGAGCCAGGTAGGTTTAAAAGCTCTAATATCAGGATAGGATTTTAAATGTTGCTCTATGTTTAGGTCCATGAAACTATGGAAGCTCTAATATCACTAGAAATTAAAAAGTAGGAAGCAGATTTTCTTCTTTTGTGTGCCAGCCAGAACTGAAATACATAAATCTTGCACTTATAAATATACATTATCTCATTGTAGCTGAACCAGATGGCCATGAAATGAGACTCGTGGACCGAATTTTGGAAGCCTAGCTGCCTGTGTCCCCCATGCTCCCAAGGTGGAAGGGGAAAGAGGCTTTGCTCACATTCATGAGGTGAGCTCTGTCAGAAGCTGAAAGAATTTGCCCCCTATGAATCACAGCATGTGCACTGTAGACCACAGCGGCTTTACATTGAACCTGCTGAACTGAAACAGCTCCCCAGGGAGGCCCTTTAGAGAGTGTGCTGAGTGACAGCAGAGAGAACTACACACCTGGTGTCCCGCAGGGTAAGGGGAGGGGCTTGGGCCTGAGAGACAATAGTTTAGTCTAGCCAGTGTCCTCAGGAGCACCTCCGCCAACCCCAGCAGGTTCCAACAAAATAACTGAGTTGATCCTCCCTTTGCTGAGTATATCACTCCGATCCTCTGACGGGAACAAATGTGCCCATTCCCCCCATCGACAGATGGCACACCTCCCGCTTTGGTAATCCACGTCTAGTGGTGCATCTTGAGGACAGAAGGGCAGCAGCGAGGAGCTTGAATTTCGTTCAGGACTGTTACTGTTTGTATAGTTGAGATTCTTTTAAATATCTTCAGGTAAATAAGTACTTTTTTTTTTTTTTTACTTTGCCAGATACTCGATGTTTACACTGGGAGGAATGGATATCAAACTTTAGAATCGAAAGCATGGAAATGCTCCGTTGATAGAACTAAGTAGGAACTTCAATATGGATACACGTCCTACGTTTGGCCCAGTGATATGGACCAGAAATGGTATTTTGCAATGCTTTCTTTCAGTGCGTGCATCATTAATCAGCATCCCCGATGCTATTTTTTTTCCTCCTCAAACACGGACTTAATCTGGAGAAATGGCTAACTGCAAATCTGGAACAGGGACAAACTACAGTTAAAAAAATAAAAAAGCACAAGAACACAGAATATTTTCCAAAGATTACTGGGGCTGTATCAATAGGTACAAGTGCCAACCCTAAAGGGATTCCTCGCCAAACCTGTTACAATATCAGCACAAAAACAGTACTAATCCTGGTTGGTGGGAAACCACAGGGGGAAGCCAAAAACTCAAATATCATATGAAGAATAAAAGCCAATTTAAACTATAGTTGAATAAAATAATAAAATGCATTCTTGTTGAATCTTTACTACTTCACCATGTTGAGATTTTTTTTTACTCACTTACTTTAACAGTATACAACCCAGGAATTAAAGACTGCCAAAAAAAAAAAAAAGTATTCCTGAGTGAGTCATTTATTTTTTAAAAACACATTGTTAAGTGATCACCTTCAAGTAAAGCCATTGGATTAAAATTTTGTCAAATAATCAAACTTTCGCATCAGGTGGTGCGGTTCCAAAGACAGTTTTTAAAAGTGGAAGACTTAAGCTCAAAATTCAAATTATTTGAAAATTAGTGCAAGTGAAAAGGAAAACCACTTTGCCTAGTTTAAGATTCAAAATGTGATACTGAAGTAAATGGTCACGTGGGGCAAGTGCTTCAGGACTGAGCTGACAGAAGACAGGGGGACATGTTGTAGCTTGAAGCTTGTTTCTTTGTGAATTTCAGGACCAAAGTATGATAATTTCTACGTAGACACTTGGGGATCTCATGAAGGTACTAACCATGTCAATTCACAGAAATGGAAGTTTGTTTTCTTATATAAAGTACATACAGAGTCTTTGAAGTCTTGTGCTTAAAAACATAAACTATCTCTTAAAAACTCAAAATAGGGCATTAAGAAATAATATATACATTTGGAATATTGCACAGTTATCACCTAACAAAACCAAACCAAAAAACTGGTTTTTTCACATTCAATCTACTGTGAAGTATTAGAATATTGGTTTATAATTAAGATTTAAATCTAATCCAATTATGTTTATGTTCAGTGTTATAGCTGTTTTAAAAATTAAGCTCAATTGATAAGAATTACCAAAAAAAAAAAAAAAAAAAAAAAATTGAAGTAACCAAAAACATTGAAATATCTATATAAGAAGTGTGTTAATTGATGTAGTTTAAAATATTTGAGTATCCATTATACTTCCTTGTACACAGGACAAGCTATTACTTAAAGATCCCCTAGAGATTCTCAGGGACCATGACAGAGGAGGAGGAGGAAAGACATAAGAGCCAGAGGACCAGCAAGTCTGCTACAAAACTGTGAGTCTCAAAAACAACAGGGAAGCTCCACTCATGTTACTGCAGCAGTGTGGATCTAAAAGAGGACAACATAAATGGACATGCTAAAGTATAAGAGGAAAACATCTCTCACAGCCCACCTTACACAAAAACAAACCAACAACAACAGCCTCAAAACAAAACAAACATACAAAGCAACCCTCCAGGTCAGTAATGATGGTGGGAGAAGTCATCTTCCCCAGGGATAAGCCCTTAAATTGGTTATCCAACTGCCCAGCCCTAAAAATCATAAACATACAAGCAAAGAGAAATAAGCTGGAGCGAGAAGGAGAGATGGAGGGGAGAGGAGGAGGGGAGGGAGTGGGAGGGGAAAGGGAGAGAGACAGAGATACAGATAAACAGAGAGAGAGAGACATAAAAGGATGCCTTGTATTTAAAAGGGAGTGGGGCAGGCAGGAGACATGTTGGAGCAATAGGAAATGGTACAGGTTAAATAGACAAAAAGGAAGAGGTTTGAAATCATGCAATTATATTCTAATTAAAAATTAAATTCCTTAGAAATTATCAAACTGTGCCTAATGCTTTCTAAAATAGAAAGCACCCAGCAGAGCCTGTATATTGTACTTTTCTCTCCCTCTGATGGGGAACAGCAAGAAGGTCACAGAAAGCCTAGAACTGCACAGAGACACATGAAAAACACACAGCACACCTGTACTGTAAAGATGGCCAGCTGCATGCCTCTTCTTCAGGGACATAACCCTAATCCTGACTACAACTGGAGACAGAATTTGTGCTGTAAGATGCCAATAAGAAAAAAATAGCAGCTCTCTGCCAAAGAGCCATTCTTAATATCTTCCTGGACCAGCAGAGTGTCTTCTGTGAGCTGGTTTTCAAGGTGCTGTTTGGAACTTGCTATGTAAGACTCCTAATTTCCTCTAGGTGCTTGTCCTTAATCTGATGCAAGTATATAAAAAGCCTGAAAGTTGAGGGGTGCATTAAGAGACTAGGCTGTTCCTCAAACGTTTCTCAAAGTGGATATTCTTCTTCACTCAATAACACCATTTTTATTAATTTTTTTAATGTTTGAGACTTTTATACATTTGTCCCCTTCTCTCTTTTTTCAACCTCTCCATAATCTCTTCCACTCTGGCTCCAAATGATTGTGTTTGTGATTATTATTATTATGCACACACGCACACACACACATGGTAAAATCCACTGAGTCCATTCATATCGTTTTTATGTGTATGTATTTAGGGTTAATCTATAAGATAATCAACACTAGAGAAAAGTCTGTCTTCCTTTCTCAGCAACCACTGGCCATCTGTAGCTCTTAGCTCCTCTCTATGTGTGGGGCATCGGGAAATTCAGTCTATTGATTTCAGTCTTCAGGGTATGGTCATTGTGCAGGTGCAGTTTAGTCAAACATGCCATTGGCATTCTGTGGGTGCCAGTCCTCTGCCACACCTAAGGCATTACCTCATAGCTAAGTCCTTGACCTCTGTCATTCCTTATAATCCTTCTGTTCCTTCTTTTGTCTTTACAAATAAGTTTATGGGAACAATAAATTCAGGCTTTATTCTCGGAACTTTGATAATTCCACACAATAGCACCAGTCTAAAATTACATGCCTTTGTCCTTTTCTTAATTTTTAAATTAGGGTCACTATGATCTTGTAATGAATTGTAAAAAACATTACACGTGTAGCTCACTTTCTGTCTCTCCTAGGCAACACTGCCAGGGTGGTGTCCCTGATAAAATGGCCAGTGGTCCCAAAGTTCTGTCGCTATGGCATTAAAAGTTGTAAAGGCTACCTGTGTTATCTTCATAAACAAATTTTAATTTGTAATTATGTCAGTGTTCATAGAACATTTTTGCAGATAAAGCCACACAGGTATTGTACTCTCCACTGTTCCCCACACAGTTGGAAGGTCCAGTTATCTGTCCAGAGTTTTTGCTGTTGTCATTTCTAGCACTGAGTGCATATTTGCTTTCTGCTTGTTGTGTTAAGCTAAGCAGTTAACTCATTAAATATTCAAAACTGTAAAATAGGCACAGTTATTGGGTTTACTCTGTACAAAGGGAGGTAAAAAGCTTAAGAAATTATCTACCTAATCCATGGTCCCATAGCTCACTCCAGACCTTCTATTTCCTTAGATCATGATATCCCGTCTCGTTAATAATCATTTTCCTTTGTAAAATTAAGAGCAGTGTGAGTTTGGTTAAGATGCTGTAATCATTCACCATGTGTGAAGTTTCTGGATTGATACTGCAAACAATCTTTTCAGCCACTGTCTTTTGTCACAGAGACAAGTGCAGTCTCTCCATCCATACCAAGGACCAATGGCTTGTCACAATTCACAGGCTATGTGCTCTCTAATCAAAGCCAACTGATACAATTTAGAATCATTTGTAAAAAATGTTTAGTGTCTTTAACAAAACAATATCTTGACTTGACAATATCTTGACTTGATGGAGAGCTGAATGACAATCTTATTTGCATTACAACATTAGAATTTGATGACAACAGAAATACTGTCAGACTGTTTTTCACATCAGGGTTGGGTGGTACTGCTGCACATGTCCGTCAGCACGACACATCCTGCAATAAAACTGAAAACTTGGTCAGGAATCAAATATAAACTCGGTGCTTTTTATTTACTTTTCTCTGTTATTCTGCTATTTCTTATCATCATTGAAATTATATTTTTGGCATCTTAAAAACAAGGAATCTGGTTCCTATTGCTTTAGGCTATATAAATATATCCTGTTTATATTAAAATGATAAGCAAATATACTTAAAGTTGGAAAACATGATGACAGAAAACATTTTTCCATCTTTTTTCTAGATACATGGATAAACATTTTTTTTCTAAATTCTGCCCAGACTGCAAGAACCTTTTGTACTCTGGAGTCCAGAACCCTTTTATGTAACCCGAATATATTCTTTGGTGCATAATATTGTAGTTATAAAAACATCTATACATAGTTTTTAAGATGTTCTTTTGCTTTAAATTATGTGTATATGTGGGCATCTGTGTGTGGGTTTGCATGTCTGAGTACAGTGTTCACAGAGGCCAGAAAGAGTCATTAATTACCCTGGAACTGGAGTTATAGGTGCTTTTAAGTTGTACCTTCTTTATGGGTGCTGGAACTGAACTTGCGTTCTCTGTAAGGATAGTACATACTCGTAAACTCTGAATCCAGACCTCACAGTAAACACTTCAGAATCATATAATACTGCTTTATATGTTTCAGTATGCATGCATATTGTAAGATTCCTTCTTTAGCTCAGAATCCTGTTTACCATGTTGTTTTCCATCTTTCCATCCTCAGCTCACTGGTACCTCCCATCTCCGAAGCCAAATTAGGTATTACTATGCCTGCCACATTCTTCTACCATGTTACCATTCTTGTTTTACCGTGGCACAGCTTCTGATCTAAGAATTTGAAACATTTGGTAGGTGATTTCCAGGCCTCCGTTTCTGGACATTTTTAATGATAAACTAACTCAGTCTGAGGAGAGAAAAAGGACTTGAACTATCTTCCCCCACTCTTTTCAAAGAGAAATCCTTAAATTTCAGACAAACTACATTTTAGGAACAAGCATGTCCCCCACACATTGGATAACATACCCTTACACTTGCAATGCACTGCTGTAGAATTTACATCTCGCTGAACAGCTTATGTCTCATCTGCCGTTCGCATTCAGAAACCTAAGAACCATGGGCATATTGGTGTAAGAAGGATGCATAGTTTCAGGCTTTTACTCTGGTATCTGTTACTTGGAGCCCCTGAGATGAAAGGACTTCAGTTCAAACAGGGACATAGTTTAACAGAGAAAAACAAAGAACTCCTGTTAGGTAGTTGCTTCTGGAGCAAGGGATAACACCAAAACTTCGTGACTTAGGAAATAGAGACTGTCCAATTGCTATCTCCCAATAGACTATGAACTGTTAGAAAGCCTATTAATCATCAGCTTGAAGGTTATTGAGGTAACTCTCCCCACCCTATAATCAGTAGCTTGTTAAACCAGGATGCTGGATGCTTAAATTGTTAAATTTAGGATGATGGCTACTGTTGGCTAAAGACCAATGCGGCCCTCTTCTAGACATGCTATCAACAGTATAGTCATTCAATGTACACAGACACCCAGACACAAGGGTCTCTTTGTCTGCTCCCACTCCCCTATCCTAAGAGTACGGGAATGCTAGAGCAGTGAGGCCGGAGTGGGTGAGTAGGTAGAGGAGCACCCTCATAGAAGCAGAGGGGATGGGGGAAAGGGAAGAGGGGGACTTCCTGGGGTTTGTGGAGTGGTAACCAATGGGAAGAGGGATATCATTTGAAATGTAAATGAATAAAATGAATAGCAATAAAAGAGTGGGTCCACACAATGGTCTCCTCGCCACTGCCCACTCTCATCCCTTCAGAATGATTTCTTGTGCTCTGAAGTAAACCTTCCCTACCTTACACAGCATGCTCTGCTCATGGGATTCTTCAGATGAGGTCACAAGGTGCATCCCTCACTTTTCCGTTGCTATGATGAAGCACTCTGACCAAGAGCAATGTCTGCGGGAAAGAGTCCATTGTGATTGTGAGCCGCAGCAATAGACAGCCACAGGGGTCGGTAGAGGCAGCAGTCTGACAGTGGGGTTCTCAAGTAGGACTCAGAGAGGGCGATCTGGAAACAGGCTAATCTGCATACTCTCAAAGCCCTAGCTCAATGACACCCTTTCCTTAGCAGTGGCATACCTCCTTCCTTTGCCAAATCAGTACCAGGCAGTGTTCAGATTCCTGAGCCTATTTCTACTCTAAACACCACCCAAGGGCTTGAATTGAATAGAGGCCAAAACATCCAGACCACAGTCTTCAGAACAGGTGTAATCCAGGATTGTTACAGATCTCTACCATCTACTGTTTTGCACATGGTAGGTATTTTATGTATATGTAAATCAAGTACTAATTTACAATGTTATTCTAGGGCTTATGTACATATATTTCTACGTAATTGATTGAGGTCAAGCTGTCCCCTGCTCTAAGTAGCTCTACATTGTGAATAATTACAAAGTCCAAGCTGTGCCTTGCCTAAGAGACGCCCATTTTAGAAAAACTTTTGACTACCTTCTGTGTGAAAAGGGAGAGGCCAGGGGACTCTGTAAAGCCACCATTTCTGTCAGGCACTATGTATGAGGCACAGACAGCTAAACACATTATTACAAAAACATAGGAAGGGCACAGCACTATCAAATCATTAGAGTCGGTTAGGGTTATATGAGCATATAAACATATTGAATTTTATTGGGCAAACCAGGATCAAAGAAATATTGGTTACACCAGATCAAGGGAGAAGTCAAATTTTTACCTGGACTTCACAAAAACAAAACAAAAGCCCCGAGGCACTGCAGTGGAGATAGCTCCGCGGGGTTAACATTTGACTCTTCAATATGAGTGTCATAGCACCGACAGGCAGAAGATCCCAGGTGTCCTAGGGGTTTCTGTACTTCATCTAGGAAGAGGCCATCATTCAACTCAACCCCAAGGCTAAGCTCATGAGGAAAACATGAGTTTCCTAAAGTCAGGGTTCTTGATTTTACTTCTACACATTCTTATTGCACCTCTGTTGGCTTTTTCTGTGGCCTCAGTAAGGCCTCTTTGAAGTCTCTGAACTTTATTGTAGTCTCTCTAACACTTTGGTCATTCTCTCTCTTCTCTGTCTCTGCCTCTCTCTCTCTCTATCTCTGTCTGTTTCTGTCTCTCTCTCTCTCCCTCCTTCCCTCCCTCCATCCCTCTTTCCCTCCCCCCTCCTCCCCTCTCTCTGTGTATACTTGGATTAATATTCTCATCACCCACATAAAAACTAGGCACAATGACACATGTCTGTAATATAGCACTAGTGGAACAGAGACAAGAAGACCCCAGAAGCTCTCAGGTCACCCAGTATAGAAGAATCAACAGGCTCTAGGTTCAGTGAGAGACCCTGTCACTCACTGAAGTGCTGAATGCTAAAATAAAGCATCCAGAGTCAAGCTGTGCCCACGATATGTGCACATATATGTACTTACAGGCATAGAACACATGAAGCAAGATGGAGAATGAAAGAGAAGAAAGAGGGCTTGTATTTATCAGCTGGAAGCTATCAGGAGTGATCTGGGTGAACTTGTCATATTGTGTCCAACAAAATCTATGTACCCTGTAATTTATTGCTATTCAATAGATTCTGATTCATCTCATGGTTTAGAAAGAGACGGACACATCCTTCCATGGCTTTGACATAGTATATTCATACCCTGTGTAACAGCATATCAGAAAACAACTCAGAATGTGAACATGCTGCTTTCTGGAAAGCTATCAATTTGTAATATTGTTTCTGATCAGGATTTGGGTTTCCTGCTTTGGGGGGTCTCCATTTTAACACCAATTCCAAATAATTCATTTCTACAATTTAGAATTTACCCATTTTAAAGAAAATATATACATTTCCCTTTTTCCTTTTATTATGATAAAGTTAAACGTTTAAAATATGTAGTCTGCTTAAATGCATAGATCCTCCTGCTGCCACCAAGAAATGTAACTTAAATACCTCGTTAATTTCCTGCCATGGATTTTTACAGTAGACCTGGAGAATCTTCTTGTTCATCTCCTTTGAGTTAAAGCATTCCTGTTCCTGGTTTAAAAGTCCTCCAGATCTGTTTTCCGTAATAATTAGCCAATATTAGAAGACTAAGAAGTTGTCTAGCAACTGACTCAATGGATAATTCATTTAAGAGTGAAGGTATTAGTCACAACTGTTCAACTGTCTTCCATAAAGTCATTATACAGATTGTCAATCTCCTTTTGTCTTTTGGGAAATGATATCAGATTTTTCAAGGTTTCCAAGAACAACATTCCGGTATGCTCAAAACTGGGCTGGGGCATCAGAGAAGAGGCATTTGATTTGATAGGTCAGAGGTATTACTTTATGTCTGGGCTCAGTTTTCTTTGTTCTTGACACATTATTTAACAAGACGCAAACTCTTAGATGAGTTAAAAACATACCTTGGGATAACAGAAGGACAGGTAAATTGTGGAAAGTTTAGAATCACACCTTCTATTTTATCTGTATGTTTTCCCGATGAGTGTCAAATTCTCATTTTAAAAGCTTTTGTCAAACAGTAAGGATAACAAATGGCTCCCCTTAATTCCAAAATTTAACTTTTTAAGTGTTGTCATTAAGAATTTGATTATGATCAAATCAGTTTGCAAATTCAAGCTACAAAGTGAGAAAAGGAATTAACTATTTTGGAGCAACAGGGCTCTACCTCATGTTCCCCGAGAAATACAACGTATTTGGGGCAGATGTGAATTTTACCATTTTTATTAGGCTCTGAAAAAAAAAGTCTCAAAAATTCCCCCAGTTTTATCTATTTGGACTTGGTCACACTTTGTGCTCCCGTCTGACTTTTCTGCTAATAGAAAGGCTTGTAACTGCGTCAGTTCGATCATAACAGTGGATTCTGGAATCAAACAGAAGAATAATATTTCAAATCCATCATTAGTGCTTCAAATAACAAAAGCTGACATTTTGTGCTCATTTGCAGTCGGCACGAAATTGGCAGGAAGATAGCAAGGAGAAGATTTCAGAAAAAAAAATCACAGAATTGAGGCAATGTCTGTACAATACTGGCTCTGCTGAAGAGTAACTGTGTGTAGCCAGTATTGAACAGCAAGATTAAAGCCAGCCAAGCACCTAACCGATGCTCATTTGTGTTGCTAAAAGTTAGTTAGCCAGTACTGTTCTCTGTGCTACTCAGGGCTGCAGATAGATCGGTGCCATTTGGTAGGTCTGATTACTGCATTTTCCAGCTTTGCTTTGTGGGACACTTTGAGTAGTAGATCAGGACTTACCTCACAGAATTTCATTTCTTTAGCTTGATATTTTCTTTAGGAAGTACATGCAAGAGGCCATCCAAAAGTATGATAGTCAGCCTCTCTCTAAATGTAAAAACCTTCTAAACTTTTTTTTTAATGTAAGAAATATTTACCAATTGCCTATTTTTCATTAGCCAATTAGGCTATTAGGATACAGCGATGAGAAAAACCAGATATTTTCATATATAGATGCTAATGGAACAGACATAAAAGAAGAGTAAGAAGAAGGGGATGAGAAAAGAGGAAAAAGAGGAAGAGAAGGAGGCTGAGTGATTAGGGAAGAGGAGGAGAAGGGAGGATGGGAAGAGGGGGAGGGGTTATGAGAGGAAGAAAATCATGTTCCAATTTGCATGAGTGCCGTAAATAGCTAGGATGGAGACATCTGTAGAGACCAAGTAGGACATAATCACGTGGTAAATCGTTATGTGAGGGGTAAGTTTTGTAGCCTTGGGAAGAAAAAATGTTCTGATATGTTGGGATCAGCCAAAGACAAGGACCTTATACCTGGAGTGTGCTCAACTTCTGTGAAAATTTCCCCTGACACTGAAGTATAACATGTGCCCTAAGAGATACACAGGATAGTAACTAACTAGACTGTAGGGTAAGTTTTGGCCACAATATGCAACTACAAAAACAACAACAAAAGTCTTTTTTTTTCTAACCAGAGACAAATGTAAAGGACAGATGGTTAGCAGTGGTTTGACCTGTGATATAAAGAGTTGCTTTGTCTTTTATGTTAATAACAGACTATAGAAGAACAGGTGTGGTTGGTAGATGATATGAATCTATAGGACTAAGACCCTGGCTTTGACCATGTGAGGATCACAAGGCTTAGGAAGTAAAGAGGGGACTTTGTACATAGTGCCTGCGTAGAGCATAAAAGCTTGTGGGTGTGATAGCCCATTTGTAACTCAAGCACTTAGAAGAGAAAAATGTCCTCCCCAAACAAGTTGGCTTGCTGGGCTGGCCTGTCAGAGTAAGCTCCGAATTCAAATGAGAGCTCCCTTCAATGATTAATGGGTAGAGTGATCAAGGAACACTTCTGATGTTGGGGCTCCACTCCTGTGCATGCACCCATAAACATATGCATGTCATATATGTACACTTTAAAAGTGACTCCAACGCTTTTTAGAGGAAGTGCCCCCCCCAAAAAAAAACCCTACTCCAAATTATGCTATACTGAGGTAGAAAAAGATGCAAAACAGTATTTGAAAGAAGTATAAAGATCTGAACTTTTAAAATCTGAAGCTGGAGTTGAACTTCATGCCTGCATGAGGAAAAGTCAACCAGTGAGTCAATAAAGGGGGGTTCATAGTGATTGAAATATGAGATATTTTAAAGATATGGTCCATGGTGAATGTGTTTCCTGAGCATGTGAAGGCAAAAAAGACAAAGAGTTCTGAAGACTCAGGCTCAGTCCTTGAAGGAACATCAAAAATGTGAAAGTTAGAAAGATGAAAAAATGATCCATGAAGAAAGAGTCAGCAACCAAGAGAAAAGTCTTGAACCTAAATGAAGAAAAAAACATTTCAAGAAAGATGGAGGAATCAAGACACGTGAAGTATGATTGAGAGGCCTGTAAAAAATAAATAAAAATGCCAATTGGATTCAGCACCTCTGTGGTCAATGATGACCGTTCAGTGATGGTGGATGGTGGTTTCTATAGAATGGCAGATAAACAGTGCTGATTACCTTTCATGGATAACAGTATTCACCAAAGGAAAGAAAGAAAAAAAGAAAGGAAGAAAAGAAGGAAGGAAGGAAGAAAGGAAGGAAGGAAGAAAGAAAGAAAGAAAATTCTCTCTCTGTTTTCCAGTTTTCTGATTTTCCAATTTCCATGTTGTGAACACTCCTACATGGCTGGCTTCAAACTGCCAATGCCATACTACTGAGCAGAGAATCCAGAGCAGGCAGTGGATCTTACAAAGAGAAGTCAAGGTCAGCAGAGCATAGCCTGGTAAAGAATTACAGACTTCATAAAATATAAATCTTTTAAAACATACGTGTGATAAAACAATAGCGAGTTAATTTGAGATATATTGGATATATTTAC
Organism: Micromys minutus; assembly: GCF_963924665.1. NCBI lineage: Eukaryota > Metazoa > Chordata > Mammalia > Rodentia > Muridae > Micromys > Micromys minutus. Next base: position 8,598,495 of record NC_137954.1, on the reverse strand, counting down.
AATATCTACTTGAAAATTATTCTTATGGGGCCAACAAGATGAATTAGTAGGTTAATGTGCTTGCTTCCCCCCCCCCAAAATCAATTGACCAAAAAAAAAGAGTTGACAATCAAGAGAATGCCCTTGGAACTCAAATAGTTTCAGAATGTATAAGGACCAAAGTTTAGAGCCAAAATACATACAAATGCTATCAGAGCATGATGCTTAATTGTAATTCCAACATCAGAAGGAATTGGATCTCTACAACAAACAAGCTATGGAGACTAGCCATGCCAGTGGCTGTGAGTTCAGTATGGAGACTCTGTCTCAAAGAATAGAGTATGAGAGATATCTTCCTGACAACTTCATACTTCTGCATATGACCACATACCACATGCATGCTGACCTATTGCTCTACACATATCTACCCATATGTGAACATGAATATACTTATATGTAACACCCAGGAAAAAAAATGCTAAATGTGCACAAATATGTTATACATGCATGTATACCTGTACATTCATGTATATCACCTCACATGTGTAGGCATACATGCACGTGCACCCACGTCTGTGGAAACTGATGTTGAGCATCTTTCTTGGTAGTCATTACATAACTTATTCAGCCAAGGTCTCGTGATGGAGTCAGAGTGGGCCAGTTCAGTTAGTCTATCTAGATTGCTTGGGACTCTCCTGTCTCCTCTTCCCTCAACACTGGTATTCTACGTGGGTCAGCAGGTTCTAAGACGTTTATAGAGATTCAGGGGATCTGAACTATGATCCTCAAGCTATTCCAGGAAGTGCTTAATTTACTGAACCATTCATTTTCCATGCCCCATTAAAACTTATTTATTGACATAAAATCTTGACATTGGCAGAAGCCATAATTGGACTTAGCCTTGGCTGTGGAACTTGCTGACTGGTATTAATTGGTTTTGTTTTTATATATTTTTAAAGTTTCAAAGGGGAAAAGATCATTTGATTTAGCTTTGAATTTCTATAATGATATTTATGGATAACTGTTATTTATTTTTATTTTATGAGTATGCATGTTGCAAAATGCACATGTATCATGTGCAGAGGTGAGAAGAAGGCTTTATATACCCTGGAACTGGAGTTGTAGATAAGTGTGAGCTTCCCAGGTAGATGTTGTGAACAAAGCTCATGTCCTCCAAGAGCCGATGCTCCTAACCACTAAAGCAGCTCTGCAGCACTATTCATGGGGAATTTTGAAGCATACCTGGATTGTGATCCTCTTTTCTTTTTTCACATGTGTTAGGTAGGGGTGAGAACAAATTTACATTTTGTTGTGTAATTATTGTACTTAGGCATGAAATATTTTAGTTTACAATCTATAGTAAATTGTATTTAAATTACTTGTAATATATGTTTTTGATAAAGAATTAATAGTGTGAATGAAATAGATATAATTGTATGCATTAAAAATACAAAACCTCTGAAGCATACAGACACTAGAGTAATGATACACAGCCCACAGAAAGGTAGAGAGAATGAAAAGACCTGTAGGGATGGATGCTCAATTTAATAATTAAGAAACAGAAATTACAACAATGCAAGTTCATTTCACACATAACTTATTGACAAACACACACACACACATACATGTACAATATAAATCACCATAAATACTGAATGAAAATTGATTGTTTTTAATCAGTAAAATTAAATATGCACATAGTTCATTATTTGGCATTTAATATTCCTCAAAGAAATGTCCATGTGTGCATTATAAAACATTTGTGGAAATTTCTTGATGGGTATTTATGATATCAGAATGTGAAGAGCATATATTGAATGAACAAAATGATATAAAGTCATATAATAGAATATCACTAGCTGAAGATGAACAAGATATAGCTAGATACATCAATTTAGATGAGTCTCAAAATGAAAAAATAAGTTAGTTATGACTCATTATATATAACATGATTCATATACATGATAAATTTATATATAGTATGAATGAATATATTCATATATGAATGAATATATCTGATATATATGGTCTGAATATGTATAGTACAGTTATATATAGTACAATGAATATGTATAGTATCACGATGAATATATATATATACATACATAGTATGATTCATCTTTTAAAAAGTTAAAGAAACAGGAAAACAAACAATATGTATGCGCTAGTGATTAAAAATGTAGAGAACCGCAGTAATCAGTGACTACTAAATTTAGGATACTGGTGACTTCTAGGTGTTGGAAAGAAAGCATGAGACCAAGGAGAGTGCAAAGAAGACCCTGTGTGTGTGCATAGGTATGAACACAAGTGTACATTCTGCTGTCTGTGTGTGCGAGCACACACACACACACACACACACACACACACACACACACACACACACGAGAGAAAGAGAGGAGGGGGAGGGAGGGAGTGGCAGAAAATGCATGGATATTAAAGAACAGACGCGAGTGTCAATCTTCAGTCTTCCCTTTGCACCTTGTATAAGGCAGCATATCTTTGTTGTCTGGCCACTGAGCTGCATATGCCAGACGACCTGGTTTGCTGGGAATTCTCCCCTCGTCTCAGAAGCACTGGGATTGTAGATGTGCTTTACAATACCTAGATTTTACACGGGTTCTGGGGATGAGAACCAAGGTTTTCACGCTTGTACACCACGGGATTTTTACTCACTAAGTCCTCTCTCCAGACTCCTATGCTACGATTTTTAAATCATAGGATGCTTTATATATTTTAATCCGTTAATTATTTACATTATAAAATATTATTGGATAGTATTTGTAACAACATGAACACATGAATGAGAAAAAAAAATCACAGACTTAATTAAGATTCCTTATCATTAATTAAGACAAATTATTCAGGCTTGAGATACATTTGCAAGAAATGAATTAGAGAAGATAGAAAAATGTGTATCAATCTAACTGACTGAATCCTTAACAAACAGACAGAAGATACAGAAGCTGCCTAAGTTGTCTCCGTGCTGTGAAGCCCATGATGTCATAGAGGGAAAGTGACCTGACATCAGGCAGGATTTACCTTGTTTGGGAGCAAAGCCAGATGTAAGAATTAACATTGAACATCCTCCAGATACTACAATAATTGATTACACAACAGGGATATATTCCTATAGAAAAACATATAAAATAACTTTATAGAAAACCAGGCTCTGTGGACTTTTTCTTACCAGAGAAGAAGGAAGTTAAGTGAAGACTTGTCTTCCTCCAATTTATTCTTCACATTGAAGCCAGAGTAATATTTCTAAGCCACAAAATTGATGATGTCAACTTCACTGGCCAAAAAAACTCTTTATAGCTTCAGGATAATTTCCAACTTCTATAGCCTGCCACAAAATGCTATTTATGCTCTGTTACATCTCTAGCCAGCTCCATCTTTGTGACTGCCACCCAGCCAGCCTTCACACCAGCCATATTGGAGTGCTTGCCTCTTTCTCGTGCAGACCTATAACCTTGTGATCACTTCCCCTCTGCCCAAGTAAAGCCGATCTACAGCACAGCAGCATCTCTCCCTGTTCCTTCTCCTTCAAATTGATCAGGAGCTCCTTCCTGCCACAACCCAAGCTGCATCAGTCTCCCATCATTTTACCTTTGTATCCTGCGTTTACTTCTTTATCCACCCTTCTTCGCTCTGAATAAAGTGAACCTCGAATAACTGTTGGCTAAGTAAATGAATTGTGATCTAATGGGTCAATAATATTGGAAGAACCGGAAAGGAGATCAGGAAAAAAAGCCATCAGAAGAGATTTTGAAATAGGAATGCATGGTCAACAGCATATTATTTCTGATCATGGACACAGGAAATGATTAAGTAATGAGACAGACAGAGACACAACCCCAGTGGGCTTCTGCCTCTGGCAGTGAGTATCCCTGCTGATGTCTAGCACTTCTTTTTCTTGTTCTCTCTTCTCTGAAACAGAATCTGGTTATGTGTTTAAAACTGCTTTGAAATCACAATTCCATGCACATAGATAACAGAGTTTTTTTTTCTGATGGCCTTCTGGGCTTCAGTCCTTTTCCCCCACCCAATACCAGATCATGTCCCCCTCTCAACCCTCAAATCCCCTTTTCCTTTATGTTGGATCACATTGTAAGCATGGTGCTCAGAGATTGTAAATCTTTCCTTTCTCAAGGTCTGGATGCACGATCAGGAGCTGGTGATAGACAATACTGGATTTGCAGAATGGTTGCAACAGAGTCATTAAAATGGGCAGCTGAGGCTAGCTATAGTCATCAGCTACATGTAGCTCTTCCAGGGAATCCTGGCTTATACATTATAATGAACCATAATGAATGGCTGACAACAAAACACCAAAGACAGTGTCTGGGCCAACAGTGGGCTCCAGGGTTTTAGTTGCAGCCAGTAGATTGACCAGAAAAAGCCCCATGAGAGATGAGTGGGCATATGAGTTCAAAATTATGTGAGAAAAATAGAGATAAAACATCACCAATTCTAGTTAAATAGTCTATGAAATTATGACAGCACTTTTTAAGGTACTATACAGGTATGCTGTATATAAAGAAATAGCTACCAACAAGTCAAGGCGAGCCTAGCATTGTTTCCATTGGTCAGGAATGGGTGGACAAGTATGGTAGAATAAAAGATAGGATTCTAATGGGAGAAAGAAATTCAGAGGTAAGTAGAGAGAGGGATGAAGGTTCACACAAAGCATGAGGGGATTCCCCGCAGTATGACAAGGACTGAGCAGGAAATACTCACACTAGAAACTACGCTGGAGCAGGAATCAGGAAGAACCTGCCAGACGATGAAGATCAAAGGAACATGCTGCAGACTTACTGTCTACATGATGTGTCCCCACCACCACAGCTCTAGACAGGAGATTGAGTGGCATGCTAGTACACACAGCTGACAAAAGATGGTGCCCAACTGGCCACTTGCTCCTTCAACACCCTTCTTGTTAAAGGCGCTCACACTATCCAGATGCCTTTTTATCAGTCTGGTTTCCATCATTTTACTCAATCACAGATACAGAAGATTCCTGAGAAAGGTTTACCTTGGCTCCAGGTTCTGTAGGTCTAAGAGCTTCATCTGGTCATCCAGTATAACGTCATGCTGACAGTCAGTCCCAGGGTGTTGCGTGCTAAATATCAGGGAACGTACCTAAGCTTTGGTGCACATCTCTCTGATTTTATCATAAACCCACCAGGGCTCAGTTCTGAGTTCCCACTCCTAATCTTTATCTAACACAAATCCACACTGTACAGGAATGTCCTCTCAACACCGTGGTCAAACTCAAGTGTCTACTTTCTTAATTCTTCGCAGTGGAGATTGCTGTTGAAATGTGAAACTCTGAAAAGCACTCACATCATATCCAAGACACTGCACCTTACTTTACTTGAATGTTCAAAATATTACTTAGCATCAGTTGGCATAGGTAATGACTTTCTGTAACTCCTGACCCTCAACACTCACCAGTGACTTCGAATTCCTATTTCTATGTATACTCATCAATTCTTTTTTATGTCTATACATTAAGATAGGATAGTGTGGAGACCTAAATACGGATTCTGATGGTAACAATAGCATATTGTTTATGAATATTCTAAATAATCCTGTTCTCAGATTTCCATCTCATGTCTGCATGGTTTCTATTAGGTCTATTTGATACACTCTCTCTTCCGTAGCTGTCACCTGCATATTTCTTCTCCTTACGAGATCTCAGTAGATGAATTCATGAACTCGTGTTGAATAGAACTTGAGTCAGAATAAACTCCCATCTTGGAATGTCTGTAGTCTCTTTACTTTGTAGTAGACTAGACATTTTACATTTTTGTTCTTGACTCTCCAGATATGAAATTTTAAATGTGTTTATTCCTTCTGAGCCTCATTTTTGCCACATATGGAACAGTGATTAGAATACTACCAGCTGATGAAATCATGGAAAAAATAGAGGCAAGGAGATTGTATTCAAGGTGTTCAGCTAGTGATTTTTTTCACTGTGCAGAATTTGCAATGCTATGGTAATTTTTAAGAGAAGAAAAGCCCTTAAGTTTGTATTGCTATTGTGATTATTTTAAAATAAAATGCACCATATTCTTTTTTATCTCTTACTGTGGTTATGCCCGTAAGACCAGCACAATAAACTTCAGATAGTTTTTTTCCCCAAAAACCATGTTGGTTAAGAGAGTTTCCCAGACAGTAAAGGTCATGTGAATACTTCAGGTGTTCAGCATTTCCAATCCTCAACCTGAGGATGCCAACCAACTTTCCTTTCAAATGTTACTAGCAAGAACACACCGAAAGTGTGAACTGGATAACCCTACCCTGTTTCATTTCAGTCTTTGGCAGTCAAAGAAATGAAGGTCTGTAACTTAGCACCTGATGTGAGCTGAGAATAATTAAGCAAACTCAAATGTGTTAATTGTCTTTTGGGTAAAATCTAGCTGTGTGGATTGAGTTTCCTGCAATATTAAGTGACTCGGTTACCATGGCAGCCACGGCCCCAACTTGTAGAACCACAGTAGGCACTGGTGAATCTTATGCCTGGAAGGTGACATAAATGCTTCCACCATGAAGGGCAAGGACATCTTAAGTCAGGATAGCCTTGCCAGATTGCTTCTTTCTAGAGCATCTTCAAATAACACAGAGGAAATGCAACTATGAGCATTTCCATACATCTAATACAGAGAAAGCTACACAGATGGAGAAGAGCATCTAATGCCCCGTGTTGGATAGGCTGAGACAAGTGGACTTCGGAGCACAGTGACTAGCTAGTCTGCGGGCTCAGTGAGAGAGCCTGTCCTGTAAAACAAAGGGGAGAGCAGTCCAGAGCAGCTCTGCAGCCAGCCTCTCTTACCTCCCACAATACACACTGCATAAATAATATAATTTTATTCTGCTATTAGAAGTCTTCAAAGCAGACTTTTAGCAAAAGTGAGTAGCAGGTATTCACTTTTCAACTCATCCTTCAGTTCTTTATATCTTGGAAAGTTCCCCTTAAGGCTACTATTAATAAATCGTCAAACATTTGTGGACGCCTACTCGGCGTCACATCCACTGCCTGGCATTAGAAATCACAGACATAAGCTAGCTGGGCTCTCTTCTCATGGAGTTGAGAGTTTATTATGAGGATATGCAACGTATATAAGCAGCCACAAGGAAACTGAGAAACTTACAAGGGGTTCAGTTCTAGCCCCATGCGAGTACATAAGATTTTTCAGTTCCAGCATATTTCTGTGCATGAGAAACATCTTACAACTTAAATTGCTCCATCAGTCCAGACTTTTCTTCAGGAAGTTGCACAAAAGTGTTTCAAGGCTTTAAACTGTCATTCTCTCTAAAACGATTTGAGATGACGATTATTTCAGCTAGCAAATTAATCTTGCATATCTGCACAACAAAGACCAATGCCTTCCTTTATCTTCCCAAATAAGCTCTACACCAGGTAAGTAAGCCCGGTCGCTGCTTCCTAATCAAACGCCACAGTTCCCGCAGCTAACAAAGAACAGACTGTCGTCCCAAGGGGTGAGCATCTCTGTGCCTCCTCACACATACCACGCTTGTGTTGAAGTTCTGTCTTGATGTCTGCTGCAGCAATAAATATTTTTCTTTTACCACATGACAAGCCTTTAATTGACAATCTGATAAATGCTACCAACAGGGGAAAATTTCTTTTGAGCCACTGTCTCTCTTCTGCAGTGCTGCGTCGTCATTCATCTCTCCATGCAGAATATCTGTGAAACATTCAGAATGCTGTGAGGAAAGCTGTGGCTGCACTGCCATTGTGGAGTAGCATATGCTCTGCCACAAATGCTGAATGACCTAGGAAGCGCATCTTCCTCTCAGAACACATGCCTTGGACAGTCTTAACAGAAGTTCTGAAGTGGGAACCAAAACATGCTTCCTTTCATGACAGATGATGCATCCTGTCATCCTTCTTCAGAGAAGTGATTGAATCATTCCAGTGAAATGCACTTGGGAACAACAAAATTAAACCTCAGCATCTCACATGCTAGGTAGCTGCTAAGTACCTGGGAGGAGAGCTCTTTCACTCAGTGGCACAATATTGCTGTGTTGCAAGGAAAAGTGTATGAGAAAGCCCAGCCCCACTGATGTGCATTAATTCCTTTAGAAACACGTGTTTACATGTAAAGATAAATCTATTTACTCCTCCGAGCTTCAGCTTCTTCATCTCTCTGATGGTCTGAGAAGGAGTTGGGGACCTAAGGATTAGCATTTCCTCCAAGAAAGTTTTCTTTTGGCGTGGTCAAAGTTACAGAATTTAATTTAAAGCAGCTAATAATTGTGTAAAACTTAGATTAGAATTTGCTAGCCCAATTTAAGGAGATAGCACTTGAAGGAACTGGTGGTAAGAGACATATGTCTCCCAGCACCTATCTGCCATGTACAAGGCCCTCTTTTCAGCCCCATGAGTAGCAATGAAAAGATAAACCTAACTATACAAACCCATCTATGCTCAGCATAGGACTCTGTATTCTTGGTGCTTTAAGACCAATCAAGTGGATGTTTACAAACTTGTTTGCTCTTTGTAAAGGAAATGGGTTGAGAGCAACAGACAAGAGGAGATGAAATGGAAAGCAGTGACAACGTATGCCAGCTCACCCTGGTTCTGACAGCTGCTATATCAAAGAGTAAATAAGGTGATCTTTTTGGTCTTTAAATAAATATACATACACACAAAATCTTTAGGAAAAGGGCACAAACACATTCAAAATACAGTGCCAGGGAAAAGGTCAGTTGGAAAGACTCAAATTTATAGGTGTGCTTCAAACCTAAGCTTTCTGCGCTTGCCAGTGTGTTTGCAAAAGTGAACGTATGATTCAGCTTGGATATTCCTGTGACTCAGTTGAACATTTTCCATGATTATTTCCCCTTAAGTTGTGGCAGTTACTTTGAAGCCATTCCAGAACTTTAAAAGCCCTTTGACACAGACTAACACCTGTTTGATATATTAGACTTGCCTGTGTCTACACATGTAAAACTCATTCCCTGCAAATTTAGACCTTTGTTTCACAATCTCATGTTTGATTTGAAGTCCAGCCCTGGAGAATAATGTTGGGGAGAAGGAAAGCATACACGCCCATACTTACATTGTCCTGACTCTTTTTTTCTCAGCCTTTCATGTCAAAACCTCGATTTCTCCAGCACATCACTCTCTCTTTCCATGGGTGAGAAAGAAACCATCTGGCTCAGATGGCTGAGGCTTGTGGGTATAAGGATATATCTGTGCCTAGTACTGGGGCCTAACTCCTGGTCTTCTTCTCCACTATGTTCATAACAGCCTTATTTATAATAGCCAGAAACTGGAAAGAACCCAGATATTCTTCAATAAAGGAATGGATACGGAATGGAGTACTACTCATCTTGGTTTTGGTTTCTTCTTCCTAGAGGACTCTAGCTTGTCTTATTTTGACAACAAAGGAAGCAGCATAGCTCCTTAAGTTCTAAGGTGGGCCTCCTACTAGAACTTGCTGGACAGTTATACCAGGGTTCCCATTGCCCTAGCTTCAGTGGTCATATACTTTAACTAATACACAGCCTATGGAAGAAACTTGGGGTCAATCAGCAAGAAAATAAATTTGTATCTTCTTTGTTCCTCTTCTTCAGCTATGAAATATTTGGTATCTCCAGGCTGACAACTCTAAGTATCTGTGATTTAATTTCATCTGAGAAAATGGAAGATGATCCATTTGTAGGGTTCCATGGAAATCTCATTCAAATTGATAGGTAACGCATAGCTTGAATTTCTCAGTCTCACGAAGGTTAGAAGCTGAGGGTGTCTTTGACTCTGTGCTGTCTTTATGCATACCATGTCTTAACTCCTTTTGCTTAGAAAAACATCACAAGACCAATTTAGATTCAAGAAAGAACAGAAATAGATACTTCTCTTCCTTTTCTTGAGGGAAATAATGGCCATGTGATGCTTACAATGTCTTGGTATAAGGGAGGACAAAAAGACTCCCTTTGTGTGTGTGTCTGTGTGTGTGTGTGTGTGTACACTTGTAAGTGAATATGTATAACCATGAATGAGACTAGAGGTCAACTTGGTTATTGTTCTTCAGGAACATCATCTACCTTTCCTTTCTAAAATAAGATTACCATACTGGGATCTGGTATCCTTAATTAGGCTCTAGTACTTGACCAACAATCCCCAGGGTTCTGCTTTTCTTCATCTCCTCTGTGAAAGGATTAAAAGTATGAGTCATCACACCTACTTTGTATGTGTGTGTGGGGGGCACGCTCGGGGCATCAGAAACAGATCCTTACACTAAGCATTAGAGACAATTTACCAACCCATGCAATGACATTAGCTTCTCCTCTCTTGCTTTCTGGACTTGAATCAAAGATAGATGAGGAGTCAGCATTTTGCAAACCTGAGGATGACCCTGGATCTCTTACAACATCTTAGAGTAATTTTTCCAGTTTTAACATATTACTTTTAGCTTTTTTGTTTTGCCTTAAAGCAATCTGATATCTAGTTCGGTCTTCAGATGTGGACTTCTTTGATTTCATGCATATTTTAGATTGGGATAATTTTCTATTATTACTAATTTTTAGCTAGCAAAGGAGTTAACAATTCTATCCCTGAGGCTCCCAGCAGAACTCTATATGTGAGTATTTCAGCCAACTTAGCCCATATCACCTAATATACAGACAAGCCATCCAGGGGGAGCTAGACCCCATGACGTATGCGGTTTTAAGCCACCGATTTAGATAGGACGAGTGAATGAAACAGATTTTGTCATGGTCACACTCAGTTTTCTCTACCAGGACCTGATGGAATGTAAGGGAGCCCCAGGACTGGAGCATCTGATCTGCATAAAGGTGGTATTTAGGGTTTGCTCTAGATATGCTAATTACCCTGTCTATGTTGCTATGGCAAACATGACTATCTTCTGTGTCAGGAGAATACACTGGAAAAGGGAGAGCATGTGATCTACCAAAAGCTCTTTATGCTGTAGTCTTAGGAATTTCATTTTTATTAAAACTTTTTGATTTTTTATAATAATTGTTAAGAATTAGACTTGTTAAAAGGGATCACAAATTTCTATGAATGAGTACCTACTTTCAGTTATTAAAAAACTCTACTGTATATTCTAAATGATTGCTCCTTAGAGAAGAGATGTATAGAGCTCCTGGTGTGGAGAGAGGCAGGGGAGAGAGAGAAAGAGAGAGAGAGAGAGAGAGAGAGAGAGAGAGAGAGAGAGAGAGAGAGAGATGAGAAGATGATAAGGAGGAGGAGGAGGAGGAAAAAGAAGTAGAAGGAGGAGAAGAAGACGGCAAAGATGAAGATGAAGAAGAAGAAAGGGAGAATACTTCTATTCTAAGTCTCCTACACACACAAACACACGAATTTTTGTTATTGGCTGGACAACAGTTTACAAAATTCCATATAACTGGGAGTCTTATGCTCACCCCTGTTAATTACTGAGGAAGTCTCATTCAGTATCACAGAGAAAACAGGGTTTTGGTTCCCTGACATTCTGCTTAGATACTTTTTTAATGCCTTTACCTCACACCATATGGGAATTTCTCCCCAGTTTATACTGGTCATATTATGTGTCTGTTAACTGGCAGGTTTTTTCTGTTCAGGACAGGGCTACAGAGACTGTTGCTCTGGTCTACTGCTGGGCTGTACCTCTGCCATGTGGCTGCTCCTCAGCGCTGGACACATAGCTTACACTGTTCTCTCCTGGTCTCAATCTTGCCCCTTTGTGTTCTGGCCTTGACTTAACAATTTAGCCCTTGGCATCTGAGTCCTGCCATTCTCTCTAGCCAGTTTCTGCAGTATGTGTTTGCATGACTCAATTTCTTTGAAGCACCATATCAATGTTGAAATAATTCATTTATGTGACCATTGACTGGTGCCTGTGTCTCCATGAACTAATCTGCATGAAGTCATAGAGCCTTTTTGTTCACTATTATGTCCCCAGGGTCTAACATAGTGCCTGGCACATGGTAGCCATTAAACACTGTATTAACTAAATGAATGAATTAATTTAAATAATAATTGCTGTTATTCTAGATCTCAGGACTCAGCCTACACTAAAATTAATGGTGTATTTGCACATTTCCACCCACTAAAATTCTGTCTTCATTTTCTTTTTTCCCTTTTCTGACATCTGAGAATGTTTCATGAGATCACGATCCTAGGATTATCTTTCCTTCTCCCACTTATTCTTAATGAAATTGCAAAACTTAACTTGCTCTTCAGTTTGGATTTGAAGAAGGAAAGAACTGCCTAATTCTGTCTAAATTTAATCTAGTTGTCCTCTGCCAAACAACCCCCCATCCCAAATTTTTACACATTGATTAACAGGAAAAAATTCTTCAAATATGGCTGAAAGTTTTGTTGGCTGCAAGACTCTAAATCGTCCATTGAGAGATCAGCTTTCCATTTAAACATATACTATCTTTCAAAATGGCCTCTCTCCCAGTTCCTCTAACAATCTGGGTATAAGAGTGGGATATATGACTGCTAGGGGGAAATAGATTAAGGACTTCAACCCTGATGACCATGCCTCTTCCAGTCAATATGACAATACCATCTATTTACTCGCAGTTGCTTCCTTGCATCTTACACCAAGCTATGATGTAGCTTGTCCTTTTTCAAGGGCAGTGGTGTAAGAAGCTAGAGCTGTTCTTTAGCTCTTGTTTGGTTTTAAGTTTATAATACCTTCCATGTACTTACTGGGCATTCAAAGGCACAGGAATAAACCCTATACCAGAGAACTCTCCAAATGACTTGTCTTGTCAATGATCTTTCATCAGTTCTAAAACAAATGTTTCTCTTCAAAACGTATTATCATTTGTATGCTTGATGTTTGGAGAAGTGGGTATTCTTCACCTCTGTAGGTTGGCTTGTACTTTCAGTGATCATGCCCAAGCAGAGCTGTGCTGTTTGCTTATGTGTGTGCATATGTAGCGATAAATGGGAAGATTCTTTCTCATCCTTTTTACTGAGAATTGTCAGCATCAGGATTTTATTCTGAGGGGATTCAAATCAAAGTTGATATGTGAGAAGCACACTTTGTAAAACTCACTCAAGTCAAGAAGAAGTAACATAATACAAACCGAAATCCCCTGAAGAATCTTTATAGACCATATTACCTAAAACCTCAATACCTGGGAAAGTCTACAGATCTGAATATTTACATAATTCTTCCTAGATCTAATACAGAATGGGTTTGCCCTGGTTCAAACCATAGTCTTTTCACCAGCAACTGCTATAGGGATCAAGTAACATCCTTGAGTCTGGCACAGTTACATTAAAGACCTCAGTGCCACGCCCGAAGAGCATGGTAGATCCTTCTGCAAGAGATGCTCTACAGAAAAGCCTTCCTTTGGTTCAACTGTGGATGCTGACCTTGTGTATAAAATTGTACACCTCAACTTTCTCCTTCCTGTGTGTTTACAACCTAAGACTGGTCCTCAACAAAGGCCGTTCTCTCCAGGTCCTCTAAATAGGCCTCCTTGTTCAGCTGTATATTGGAATCCTGCCTTCCTCACATCTGTATGTTGCAACCCACTTGAATCGTGTATACTAAGCATGCAGAACTTCCAGGGTGCAGCAGCGTCCCTGTCAGAGAATCCAGGCAACCTGATCCCAGCTTTTCTATCTGTCTTTTCCTCATTCCTTTGCCACCTCAGTTAGTTCTATACCTAGAGCTGTTTCAGGAGGCAGCACAGTGCCTTTCATCTGAATATTGGCACGGGCTCATTTTGAGACAGAATGAGCTGTAAAGGCCATTCAAGAGTCAGACTAACTTCTCCATCCAAAAGGTATAGTCCCTCAGAGGATCAGACTCAAAAGTTGTATCTGACCCTCACAGTTGAATTTCTCCCCTTATCTCCCAAGGTGGGGGACAATAGGGATGAATTCTTAGTGAATCCATATATGGATAACAGCCTGAAAGATTAAATAAAGAAGAAGGAATGAAGGCCGTGAGGGTTGTTAGGGATTGGGTAAGAAAATGGAGAAAGGGTGAACAAGGAAAAGGGAGTAATGAAGAGAAGGGCATGTGACAGGAAATAGGATATTGCCTTATCCGCAGAGGCCAGCCACCTTATACAGAACTAATCTCGGTGATGGAGGCTTCCAGAGCATGGAAGGGCCATGAATTTCTCTATCTCATCCTGAGGCAAGGGAAAATTTAGAAGGCAACAGAAAACCTTGTCATCTCTAGACAAGAACTGTTCCTATAAGACCATGGGGGTTAGAATGGAGGGCCCAGAGGTAACCTCTGCACCACGGAGACTTCAAAATGCATCCACGAATCCCGGTAAAGAGAACAGGAGCATGCGGCTACACATTTAATTTTGCTAAGTCAGTTTGCATAGCATTTCAGGATTAATGGGTAGAATGCAGTTCATAAATGTCAGTTATAACTATAATGTTCACCCTTTGCCATAATTTAATTCCATGAAGCTAAAGGTTAGTAAATTTAGAACCAATAAAAAGAAATACTTCCTTCCATTGTATATTTCACCTCACCCCTGAGACCATCACCAAGGGGTCATTGACACGGGGCCAGCCCTGAGAAGGAATTTGACAGTCCTCAGATATATATCTGGCTAGTCCAAGTGGAGGTGATTTAAGAGTCACAAAAATCTTGTGCTAGAGGTATTAATGCAGCTTGAACGGGAGTCAGGGAGGCCCTTCAACCTGTGGGCTATTTGCAGTTCCATGTGGATAAAACACAATAGTTTTTAAATTAATTTATTAACTAGCTTTTACTAGTTGTTAACTTGATTATTAATTTTTATTTTACATCCTGATCATGGTCCCTGACCCCCATCACCTCCCAGTCTCACCCTTACAAATCCCTACCTCATTACCCCTCTCAGAGAAGGGGAAGTTCCCCTGGCTAATCACCCCATCCTGAGACATCTAGTCACAGTAGACCTAAGCACATCCTCTCCCTCTGACTACCCAGTCCATCTAAGGGAAAGGGATCTAAAATCTGGCAACTGAGTCAGAGACAGCGTGAGAACCAATGCACAACAGCTGTTTATAGGGAAGGAAATCAGATGAATCTTGACTGAGAACAGATGTGCATATTCTTTGTATCTGTAAATGCTGAAGGTCCAGTGAATTCAGCTACTTTGCTCTCATCAGTAATGGAGGCTTCCAGAAAACAGAAGGACCGAGACTCTCTCTGCCTTCCACCAAGTTTTCCTGAAATTTAGCTGTATCTTTGGGTCAATTAATCCCTTTCCTGGTAATATGTAAACCAAATATCCCATTCTGTTAGAGTCACACACCTTGGAAATGACACTTCAGATGATACCAGTTACCTTCTTGGAAAGAATAAAGACAGGAGAGGGATGGGGGTGAGGGAGGGATAGATGGTGGGAGGGAAGGAGGGAGGTTGGGAGGGAGGGAGGGAGAGAGGGAGGGAAGAAAGGAGGGAGAGAGAGAGAAAATGTCATTAGGCCAGAGCAGATTGTTGAAGAAGGGTACCCACATTAAGTGCCTCTACCTGTCTAGCTCAGTGACTTCAGAAGGACCTACCTCTGTTGTCAGTGTAGATGTATAGGGCAGGCCATTTTTTTCTAGAACAGGCTATCCCAGAGCTTTATATATTGGATGCATTGTTTAGTTATGTATCATCTTTTAATTGTATTCACTCTCCTTCAGAAGGGCATGATAGTGATTTTTTGAAAGTTCTATTATCTCAGAACTTCATTTTATGAAGTGATTTTTTAAAAAAAAAAGATTACAAAATTTTTATTGTAAGAAGGGAGCATCCGATGACTGGGTTTTAGAATATAGGCACACGGCGTGACTTTTTAGCATGCACATGTGTTTACTAAAGTATTCAAGTGGCAATTCAAATTTCCTGCTCTGCATCATGTTGTCTGAGTCAACACATGAATGGCTCGTTCCAATTCTACTGAATACAAACGATGTGGCCTTCCTTTACACACTGTGGCTATCAGTTGTTCTATCAAATTCTAGATTTCCCATCAGTTCAGGGGTTGCATTTCTTTGTCTTTGTCCTGAAAAATCAAGATCCTTCAGTGTCACCACTAGTGGGACTGCAGGTAATTTTTTAAATTCATTTTTGAAATCTCAGATAATGGAGTTTTTCATTTGTGTAGGAAAAAGAATCCAGAGTTGGGGAAATGCTGATTGAACCATTACAAACTTCCTTTAGCCTTTGGATTTTTTCATCCATAAAATGTAGATAATAATACTAACCTAGTCAGCTATTTAAGGATTAATGGAGACACCATATAGAAAGGATTCCACATGGTATACACTCCAACCATGTGTAACTCTTTACCCACTGAGTTTGTGGTACTTCGGAATATCAATTATATATTAAGCTTTAAATGACATCCATTCCTTGCATAATTTTTTTTTGTCCTAGAGACCTGAGAAAATAATCCAAATTCTAATCTGAAATATACGTACCAGCTAGTGAAGCCACACGAATGCAATTGTTTTTTTATTTCAGAGTAATTTAGATCAGCAGGGTGAGAGACACTTTTCATACAGCATCGAAGTGTTTACTTAATTCTCCCATGGAACCATCCCGGGAATAAAGCTTTTGCCTCAGTGCTTGGTCAAGCCTTAAACTTTATGTGTTTTGGCACCGCTCTGCAACAGAAGCGATCATGTCTGACACTGCCAAGAGCACAGAATAAATATAAATTTTTATCAGGACAGTAAGTGTTCATAATACTAACTGTCAGTAGAAGGATATGGAATACTTTTATGATTCCAAGTATTAGAATAGCAGTAAGTCCCAGGAGTGGCTATTTATCCTTTAAATCTAAGCTACTGATGCCCACAGAGTTCTGCTGTACATATATATAAAACTATGCGAGCAATATTTAGCATGAGATCAGAGAAAACCAAGAGCGAGGGTCAACCCCAAGGCTCACTATGACTCGAGTCAGTTTCTCATTGGCAGTTTTCACAACAGGAGACCACTCTGGGTACATATCTACTGCAAAGACATCAGGGGCCAAAAGAGGAAAGCATGTGGAAGCATGCTGTGCTTTACAAGTGGGACTAGGCAGTTGCCCTGGCTGTTGTTCAACTCCATTGCATTGTTGAATCCGGCTCCCAAGCGGCCCAGTTGCGTTGATACAGGTTTCCGTGGTGCAAAGTTTTAAATGTAGTCCCATCAACATAGAGAAATCTTCAACAATCATGGGGTCTATTTCATGAATTTTATGTCAACATGAAGATAAACAAAACCCCTCCATTGGAGTCTACCAAGTGTTGATGACCTGTGTTGTCTTTGTTAACCAAATCTGCAAATCTTTGTTGGGTAAACTAATCACTGAGCTAAGGAAAATCCTTTTTACATTGAAGGGCACCACTGTGTTTTTCATGGGAGAAGTTTACATTGTTATTAAGAAACTAAATAAGATACCATATTCCCATGAACACAAGTCCTCCTGAAGGGCTTTAGACTGTTCTTTTTATTTGAAAGTGGTTTTCTGCTTCAAAGATTACAGGAACAGTACATGGGAAATTTTTTCAGTTTTTTAGTTTGTTTGTTTTTAAATATGAAATCCATTCAATGCCCAAAAGAACTAAAATGCCTCTCCATTCCTAGAATTTATTCCTTACAAACTTTTGAACCCTCACTCACTTAAGTAGGAACAACCTTGGCCAGAGACAAGATAGCAAGTGATCTCAGAATAATATGTCCTACCCTGATTCTCACCAAATTAAAATTGGTTTCATCTGTGGTTCTTAAAGCCTCAGAGCATCACACATTTTGAAAATTAATGGGGTGTGATTTTGGATCATTCTAAATATTTTCATTATTTATATTCAATAAAATGTTGTATCCCCAACTTTGACAATAACAGTGCAAAAAAAAATCTATTGCTTTTGCATTTAGTGTCTGTCCCCGCATGCACATGCGTCAGGACACAAAAGTGGAGGTCATGGAACAACCTAAAGAAGTCTCCTTCAAGCATATGGGTCATGGACATCAAATTTGGGCCATCAGTCTTGTTGCCATCTGCCTTTATTCCCTAGGTCATTTTACTGTCCCACCTTTTGCTTTATAATTACGGAAAGGAGGGAATTGGCCTGAGCCAGGCTGACTCCATGTTGGGCTGCAAACTTGTATTTCAGGAAACTAGAAGTTTCTACTTCTCAGAACTGACCAAGTCAGTTACTGGAATAACCACAGGCTTATGTAAAAGGAATTCTTCTGCAGCTTGTGGAAGGATATTTAGCCAAGCTTTCAGTCAAGAGGTTAAGAGCTACTTCTTTTGGGCATGAAGCAACAATAGTCAAGTATGCTTGAAGTAAGACCCTAACCAATCACAGCATCACCCAGACCCCCAGAGATAGAACATGTCAATCAAGTTGTAGATTATCTACCTTCCCTAATGTTCATCTTTTTGGCTTTAAAACTGAATCTGTGCATTTAGTTGGGGTCCTTTCATCCTGATGGAATTGGGTTCCTGTATGCAATGATTTGACAATAAATGTCTTTTGCTTCTGCATAGTGAGTCTTGGGCTTCATTTCCCAGAGATTCACAAACCCTAACATTACCCCTGTAACATTTCACACAATCCTATCTTCCAGTACATTTTAATACATATTTTATTTGTTCTTCTAGGTTATATGGATAATTTGCTAACTATTTTTTTTATCACTAAACAAAGCATACTATTTATCTTTTCATTTACCAGAAAGAAAGAAAGAAAGAAAGAAAAAAGAAAGAAAGAAAGAAAGAAAGGAAGGAAGAAAGGAAGGAAGGAATGGAAGGAAGGAAGGAAGAAAGGAAGAAAGGAAGGAAGGAAGGAAAGAAGGAAGCAAGCAAGGAAGGAAGGAACGAAGGAAGGAACGAAGGAAGGAAGGAAGGAAAGAATGGCCCAAGCTCTCCTCTGGAAGATCAGAGAGAGCAGTTCATACCCCAGACAGTCTGACTGTGCTGAGACCCCTCACCCTTCTCTATTTTTTTTTCCGATCCCATCCTAACGGCTTATTAACTCTTATTGATCGCACCCACCAATTGCCACGTTTTAATTCACTCCTTCCTCTCTGTCTTCAGCCATCCTGTCCCAGCATGGGCCTCATCTATCACCTGCTTTGCATTAAGAGCTTTCACATTGATTTTGTATGGCAAACTTTTTATTAGATCAGTATATATTTAGGAAGTCTCTGCCATGTACTGGTATTTCCTAGAGAACCAGAAAAAAAAAAAGATCATATTTCCTGCAGCCATGAAGCATCCAAATGTTGAGGAACAGATGCTAATAAAGAAAACAAGTGGACATGTAAATTTCAGGGTGTTTTGGGCCATACGAGGGGACAAGAGTGATGTCCTACTGACTGGCATGGTGAAAGGAAAATACATTTTTAGGATTACAGTTGTGAGTTGGTAACATTTAGCTGAAGGAAAAAAAATGAAAAAGAGCCAACCATGTGAAGTGCAGAGAACGGCATCCAGACATAAGGGAGAGTACAAAACGTGCTGAATGAATGGCGTGCTGCGGAGGTGACAATGTCACACAGACTGCGTGGCTAACTGGCCTGGCAGCAGGCCCTATGGCTTTGTAGGCACTAAAAAGGTTCTGATTTTTATTCAGGAGCAATAGGAAGATGCTGGGAAGCCTTCAGAGAAGAAGGAGCACCATATCATTTAATTTTTAATAGGCTTACTCTTGGCATCCTAGCGAGACTGGATTACAATCGAGCAAAGCCAGACTTGGGGAAGAGAGACTGAAGTCCCACAGCACAATCCACACACAGGACGGCCTCTGTCAATGTGCTGTGAATGGAAGCAAAGAGATTTAGGATGTGTTTGGGATACTGAAAAGAAGAGAGCAAGGAGAATGAAGAATGGTACCTAGGTCTGGGACATCAATACCTGGGTGGCTAATTTTATCTTTTACTGAGATGGGCAAGAAGAGAGAAGGGACTTTTTTTTTTCTATTTCCACAAATATCAGGAATGGTTTATTTTCTTCTAAAACTGAGTCTGATTGTGATTTGTGCTTCAGGTGCTTCTGTCGCTTCCTGTCTTCTCCAGTACGAAACCCAAGCTCCATTTTTTTTTTATTCCCGGAGACTCCTGAGCCGATACTCTGTGTCTGCCTCCACCGTGGACACGCTGTGCACCTGGGCTGGCCTTATTTAAGCTCTTTGCATCTTTCTTCTAAATGTTCAACTTCCTTATATCCATCCTGAATTTCTACAGGCTTGGAAATCAGTTTCCCCTGCCTTCATACTTGTCTTTTGCAATGTCACCTGCACATGTGAAATTCCATGCATCAGGCTTTACCTGTGAAATACTGGTGATCTAAATGCTTCTTTTTGTCTTCATGGTCCCCCTAATTCAGCTTTGGAGGATATGCCAGTCACAGGCAGACTCTGCCTGTATCTTTGCATAAATTTAGTGATCACTGTAAGACCTAGCATCTAGGGCTCATATACTAATCTCTGAGTAACTATTTCTTAAGAAAGTAGATGATTGGGACATATTTAACATACTACCTTCTACAAATATTTTTGAGTCTGCTTATACAGTACTTCTACCCGGAGACTGTCAGCTCAGTAGAGAACACGTTGAAGCCCATGGTCTGCACCTTGTCCAGTGACCCCAGAACCTGCCTGAATGAGTTTCTCTACAAAGCTATCTTTGAAAGATGATAAACCTTTATGTAATTTCCTGATACCTATTTATGACTGACTGACTGACTGACTGATTGATTGATTGATTAATTGATTGATTGAGTTTCACATTAGTCCCCTAGTGACATGCCGCAGATCTGGACAGGACATCTCAGGCTGGTTACCTGGATATTATCTGAACCCACATAAAGGTCTAGAATAGCATTGAGCTTGGGCACAGTGGGTTGAGGGTCACGATGAAGTCATATTATGTGGTCAGTCACATCTAGCTTATTTAAGGGGGTGGGCTATCCTGACCCTTCGCCTAATGTCTATGACCCCTCTCCTACAGTTGCCATGGCCTGGATCTCTGTTTACTTCTCGTGTTTCTTACATATAACTCACCACAACATATAAACAATTATGTTGGTAAAACTCCTGCATACCAGTGGCTAATTTTTTTATTTTGCTTAGCTTCATGGATGCTCAGAAACAGAAATGCAGGAAAGAAAGTTGCCCCTGGGTCCTGAGGCATTGAGAGTAAGCACCACATTTAGAGCCAAAGTGCTTTCTTGACTAGGAAGTTATTTTCAGTGTGCCGAAAAACGTAACATTGACCCCTCCTTGTATTTTATGCTGTGTCCAAGCTGTGCTCACTTAAATATACTGCCAATAGATGTGTATTCTAATAACTTGATTTTTAATTAGTGAGAAACTAAAGCAGCGCTGGTTAAATGTCTCACAAAGCATTGCAGATGACTCTAAATGCCTCATGATATAAATACCTTTAGTAAAATGAAAACACAAGTAGCTCCGCATATATTTATATGTTTTACCCTTTAAGTTTTTGACTTTAAAGGCTGAACGCAGAGATGGTGGCAAAAAGGAAGGCAGTTTCTTCTGAATATCTGCATTAAATTACTTCACTTCAACCCAGTGCACGTTCTTAGATGCCTACTGTGTAAACAGGACTTGTGCAAAGAATGCTGGGAAAACTGTAGCAAGTAACACATAAGGTATGCTGCCAAGAAGACTGTCACAAAATGTTCCCTGATGTCAACTAGCTCTAGTCCTTAGGTTCATCTCAGACAGCAGGTCAAGCCAAGAGCAATGTATTCATTTTAGGCTTCTAAACACACACACACACACACACACACACACACACACACACACACACATTAATTGTCTGATATAAACACTAATTGGAGATAGTATGACTAACTCCACCCATCATAATTCACTTCTCAAAGGTAAATATCTGTTTGTTTTAAAATATTTGTGGTGCTTTCTAAAAATAAAACATTAAAAAAATGACACAAATAGGTTTAAATTAGTTCAAATTGGTTAAAGGTTAAATTGTCTGACTGAAAGAATTCATTCTGTGACATCATAGCTCTGGACTAGAACAAGATTTTTTGGTTCATTTCAGCTTGGCACTACAAGAAAACCCAAGCAGGATGAAAAGTCTCTATTTTATGAGGAAGAACAGGATTACACGAATTCTGGAGCCAGAAATTAGCAGGAGAGCAGGAGCGCTGCTCCTGGGTTCATGCAAACACCTCACTCACCTATCATCACCCAGACAAGCACCGAGCAGAGATGTGCCCGCCTCTCCTGCTTCCGGCTGAATGTTCCCCCTGGGCAGCATCTGTGCTGGCTTCTAGCTTCTCTTACACCATTTCTCAAGACAGACTCTTCTCTGAGACTAAGGGCCCAGGCCTCCCCTTCTTGATAGCTGTTGGCATTCCCCTCACTTTTCAATTTTATGTCTATCCCACTTTGGATCTCTTACTCGGTTTAATCTCCAAGTCTTACTTTCTTCAAAGTAGACTTACACAGACCTTTTGTGACTTTGCTTTTTCTACACGGGACTTCCAGTTTTATCATGGTGGGGGAAGCAATATGAACTCAATGAAAAGTGGACTTGAAGTTATGAGTGTTGGTTAAATAGGAACTGGACTTGAAGTTAGGAGTTTTGGCTTCTCCCGGGCTGGGACTTATGCTATGGTAGTCTTCTAGAACATTAGACAGCAGCCATAGCTCTCAGGCAGTGAAGCAGGAAGCACAGGCAAGGGTAAGGCCACACAATGTGTGCTGCTCTGCTGAGCCCTGTTCGGAGACAGCGAGAGCATTCCCAACTCAGGAGATTTTCAGCCTAGTACAAGTCCGGAGGATGTAACTTCCTTGCAAAAGGAGCACCTGCCATCACTCCGTGCCTCTCTGCAAAGACTGAGCCACATCAAGTCTAAATCCCAGGGGAACCACTGACATGGATCCAGCCGAAGTATGTTCTTCTTTGCTGTAGGCAACAGCCTCCTCTCTCAAATTTCTCTACTTCCAAACCTCATGGAAACCATTCTTCATTTCGTTTCTCCTCTTTTAGACCACAGTCTGCTGGAACTGACTTTCTGTCTCCTGTCTTCTGAAAATGGACAACATGCTAAGCACATTTTTTCTCTCCTCGACTCAAGTCTGTTGTCCCATCTCTCTGTTGGGTCCTCCCCAGTGCTGTTCCCAGGGGCTCCCTTCTCTATAACTGTTCTATTCTCTGTGCCAATCTTGTTTCACCAATCTGCTGGCTACTCTTAAAGAATATCTGTTACTCTTCAAGTTTCCCTCTTCCTCCCTCCTCCCGCTGCTGCTGATCTTTCACTGTCCACTGACCAACCATCCCACGCGCAAGACGACTTTCATGTCTTGTCTGTACAC
The DNA here is from genome assembly GCF_963924665.1 of Micromys minutus. Lineage (NCBI taxonomy): Eukaryota > Metazoa > Chordata > Mammalia > Rodentia > Muridae > Micromys > Micromys minutus. The sequence goes on along the minus strand of NC_137954.1, from coordinate 8,575,211 downwards.
TTGTCCTGATCTTTTTTTAATTAAGGAAGAAAAGCACAAAGCATCTGGGAATGAGCAAAGCATCTTATATTCTCATATTTGTTCTTAAGCCCATTGGTCCATTTCCTTGGTGTATACCAGATTCTTGAGTTCTCTTGCACGACTTTTGTATTTTTCTAATATTTTTGTCTTGATACAGGGACTCATTATGCAGCTCTAGCTGGCCAGAAACTCACAATGTAGACTAGACTCACATAAGTTTACAGAGGTCCTCTGGTCTCTGTATCCTGAGTGCTGGATTAAAGGTATGCACCATGACAATACCTTTTCTCATGCTCCACTGAACGCTTTCTTTTCCTTCAGTGATTCTCCATACCGTAATTCTGATGTAGACGAACTGTGGGTTTTTTGCTTTTTGTTTTTTTGTTTGTTTGTTTGTTTTACGAGCTCTCAACAGCAAACCTCCCTCAGGCATTTTGTGCTGGTCAACTGTTTTATTCGTGGATTTACAGTGAAATACAGTTTACATATATTCTACTTGCTGAAAGGCTGTAATTTCTCCTTTATAATTCCCCTTTTACCCGTTACAATGCCTGACAGGTAATCACCCTTATCAGCACTGTTATCCACTGGAGCCTGATGGCAAATGCTACTGTTGCATAGTATTTCCTACAGCCTAACTTTGTGACGTGCTTAGTCTCTTGTTCGTACACGAGCCCTTTGAGGAAAGGTCCGTCTACTAAAATGAAGAATGGAGATGCTAAATTGTTCGCACACTGGCAGGGAGAAAGCAGAGCTGCCCTGAGAACACACAACAGACTCAGGGACCTTTCCCAAGAGAAACTTAATCTTACTGTCAAAGTATTTAAAATATGAACCTGAAATATATTTTCAAAGGGTCATTTCTCACCACTGTGCCCCTCAAAGGGAAGTGCTGAGACTCAAAGCTCACGAACCCCTTTAAGTAACCCTATCTTTTATAGCAGGCCTGTGTTTTTATATTTTAAAGCAGAAAACCCAATGAAGAAATCATCAGACTAATATTTAAATTTTTAAGATCTAATGTCAATACAGTAAGTTGCTGTAGGAGTGACATCAGCTCCCCCACCCCCAGAGCCTCATGTTAGAAGATAGCTAATAACTCCAAACTATGCTCCCAGAGACTCTAAGGAGAGTTGTGAACGGTAACAGTGCAGAAGTCCACACATGTCAGGTCGGATGAGCTAGCTCCGTGCTGGCTGGACTTAGGGCAGTTTGCGGCTGTGACTCAGCTTGCCTACTAGTTCCGTCCGTGCCTTTATGCTGAAACCCGTGGCCGGAGTGTCTCTGTGTGAGAATCTGCTTCTCCCTTGGCTCCCAGTGACCTCTCCTTGATGGCAGTACCGCAGAACAAAAGGAGCAACCAGAATCACCACATGACTTACAATTACATACCTGGGCAGAAAAGCTCTGCTGTAAAATAGGAATGCTATCACGCAGGATTTGGTCTATGCAAAGCACTGCAGAGTGAACACAGGACCAAGATCACTGCGCATGTCTGAGCGGCGCTGTGACGCCACCGTTTCTGCACTCACCACCGCAAGTTACCGCTTTATTATATTCTTTTCCTTTTTATGGTGGAGGATCTAGGTTTTCCCGCAATTAGTTCTTGAATGCAATAATAATAATATGTTGGCAACGGAGAAGGGTGGGGTGTCAGGGGGGGAGGGAGAGAGAGAGTGAGAGTGAGAGAGAGAGATTTTTTTAGCTTTCTCTGTGCAAAAAGAGCAATTGGAATAAAACTGTGCAAGTCTTACATTCAGTTGTGCCCTAAGGAGATTTGTTACATATGGCGATTCTTAAAACACTCAAGAAGAAATTAGTTTTCCTTGTATATGCAGAAGTGTAAACTGGTACAGCTACTAGGCATTTTATGTTGGCCTCTGAAGAGCAGATTGGCAGGGATGGAGATGATGGAGGAGTGTTGCTGGACATTCCAGACAAAAGTTGTCGCTGTGTTCTTTAGTGGTGCGACTGTAACTCCTTTTCTGACAAAGAAAATCAAACGAATGGGAAAAAGAAGATTACCAAACCACTTTATTTATTTAAGCAAATATTAATAAACTAAAATTTGATTTCTAAAATCTGAGAGCACACCAATCGTGTATTTTAAAATGTGTATATACATGTTAATAAAAGTGCGGCTCTTTAATCTGTAGAAACTAGTCTTACTAGTGGTTAAGTCTGAAGTCTATGCTGGAAAAATACAGTCTGCCCTGTAGCTATTCTCCATGCCAATCCCTTTTAAAAATTTAAACATAACCTATATATCCCCAGCCCCTTCTTTAAACTCTTCTGAAGCAGGAGTGTTTTTCCTGGTGTTCTTGGAATACTTTTTATTTAGGGAAGTAGGAAATGAGGAAGTCCCCAGAAATGACTTGCATAGCTTCTCCCTTGCTCTTGCCTTCAGAGGGGAGGGAGCTGGGAAGCAGTGGTTCCAGGACAGGTGCGCTGGGGTCTCAAAGGAGGAAATACCAGGCTCAGTCTCTCTCCCTGCCTCTCCTGGTCTTCCCTCCCAGTGTCAGCTGCAGCCCCAGTAAAGGAAGGCACTGTGCAGCTCCAAGAGAGGGAAGGACTCTTCATAGAGATGCCAAGATGTATTTTAATATGTGCAGTCTATTGCTTAATTAGTGTCTTATCTGCACCCGAGTGTGCACTGCACACATTTCACTACGCCAGTGCTCATACTGTCGGTGGGAAGCTTTCGTGCATGGGTGGCTCAAACACCTGTGGTGCACTTTTCTCTCTCTCTTTCTCCCCTAACTCAAAACAGTGTCCTTAGTATATAATCACACAGTATATCACTTTGTGCAGAAGTGATTTTTTTTCCTGGTTAAAAAAGTTTGCTCTATAAATATGATATTTATATCTAAGATATAGTATATAGTTATTTTCTAGTAAGCATTATAAGTACATCTAACATATATGACACTTAAGAACTGAATGGGTGACCAGTTTCAGAGAAATCCTTTAAATATTGAGGTGATGGAGTTGCGGTTCTGACTTAATTATTACACGATATAAACATGTATCAAAACGTCGCAATGCACCCCCGCCATACATGCATCTTTTATTTGTCAACTGAAAACGAACTTAGAAAGTAAATATAACATGTGAAATCTAAATCTTTAGCTTAACAGATTGCCACGTGTTAAAAGCTACTGTCGTTTAAAAATACGTAGTACGTTTCTTTGGTATTGTCTGTGAAGAATGCAGCTAACTTTGAAAAGTTGCCTATGTGCGTTCCCAGGTGTCTCCAGGAGGTGGGCACATGACAGGAACCGGCTTCTATAATGTCACAATGTCAGAGGAGGAGAGCAGCAAAGTGGCATTAAAAACTCTAAAGCACGTAAACCGTGTTTGTCTCAATCCCTGTTAACTGATGATCTCTTGGGGGGGGGGGGTGACACACCATCTCCTTTCATATCCACTGTCTTCCAAAACCTCAGCTAAGCCACTGAAAGAGCTTTTCAGGCCTTGTGCTGGCTCATGGGCATAATTTAAACTTTAAAATAACTAAACAAAATATATAGTGTATAGTTATTATTTCATGTGTACCAATAAATTGGAATATTTTAAGAAGTGGTTGTGAGCAATGAGTTACAAAACGTGGAAGGGAGAACAAAACGGGACAGGAAATAACTTTACTTTTTTTTTTTTTCTTTTTGGCTTTTATCTCTTCCAGAGCTAAGCATAAGGTGTGGCATAGCAGGGTAATGGGGGGCGTCTCTGTGCAGAACCCACCAGGAAAGGATTAATACTGAATAACAAATAACTTAATCAAACAGCTCTGTGACTGCGAGGTTTTCCTTCTGACCGAGCTCAGCAACAGACATTGATTGGAGAGATGCTGAGATTTTACGGCATAACGTAAATCAGCGTTATGAAGGCCCATTGACGGCTTGAGAAGGAGCCACGCGGGACTGCGGTTCTCTTGGGGCCTAAGGTCTGCAAGAGGCCCTACCCCGAGTCTAACCTTTCATAAGCCTTTACTTCTGACTTTAATTTTCTTCACCTTGGCTTTGAGAGGCTGAACGTCTCCCAGACCTTGTCCGAAAGTCTGCTTGGAGTCCTCTCTTGAACCGATCCTAGCTTTATTTTCTTAAGTGACTTAATCAAAGGTAATTCGAGTTCACATTTTTCCATCAATGATTGTATTTAAAGAGGTCTTATCTGATTTCCATCAGCAATTACAGGCTTGCATTTCTTGTTTATATCCATCTCTAAGCTGACAGGGGCCGGGGGTTGCCTTCCATAGGAAGTTGAGCCCTCATCTCATGTCAAAAGTTTCTAAAGCACATTTGTTCTGGTAAAATTATATCTCAGGAATGATGGCTTCTAATGTGAACCAAGGATGTGGCGGCACGGGGTGGTCCCTGCCACTTTGTTTGAAAAATAAATTGTGAAACCTCAGTAGTAAATATTTGCCTGAGAGAACACAGTGGGAGGGAAATTACAGTGCTGGGGAGGGTCACCATTAAGAGAGCTGAAGTCAGAGGTTAACGTAACAGGAGTTGGGCTAGTCAAAGAGGTCACTAAGGCTTGGCCCACTCAGCACAAAGCTCTGAGATGACTTTTAACTATTTTTGGCAAGATAAACATCATATGTCCCTGCCTTTGGGAGCAAAGAACAAAGGTCGAAGACCCAGAGGGATTAACTTCTTAAAAGGAGATACAATATTTAACTTGGCTTCCCTCAAAAGCCTCAGCCTGGTGTTCTGTACCGGCTCAATGGGCAATTCCAGGTTTTGTTTAAACAGAGTAGTTTTTAGAAGTAAAGATTCAAACATTGCAAACCTCACCCCACAAGAAATGGCAGATCCGAAGCTGAAGTTCTGACCAAGGGGCAGTCTGGTGACTGGGCTTGTACTGATTGTGGGCCAGCCCCTTCATCTGACCAGTCTTGCCCTGCATGTCCGCTTGAATTCAGCAAACTCCGGACACTCTTCTTCATCCGCACCCGGTTCCGATCTTAGAGCTGGGTCTGTGAGCTGCTCATCTGTGTAGTCCTGAGGGACTCGGGCTTCCTATGCTTCCTAATCTACCTCATTTGTCACTGACTGTGTGGTGTCGGAGTTACCGTAGACAGTCTCCGTTTCCTTTTCTCTCAATGAGAAAACAAACAAACACAAAAACTGGACAAGTGATTCAGCCTTCTTATGCCTCAGTGTCCTTGAGTTGGGAGTGGCAAGGGAAACATTTGACACACTAAACTGGGACATGGTCCTATAGTCACAAGTCTCAGATCCAAAATCTTTCAGGGGAAAAGTGTTCTGGCGACTCAAAAATCCTTCAATAAGTTTGTAGCAAAGTGTGTTTGGCAAAACCTATCCTGAATTGATATAAAGCCAGGGACAGACTTTATCCCATTTCCTGTAAGTGTTCCTATATTTTAGGTGCAGAAGAGTGAATATGTTTGATTATAGAGCATTGCCCCAGACTTCTTAGGGTGTTATATTTTTTGGAGTCGTCACACTGACTTTTTAAATATCTTAAACACTTAAAGTCTGAGTCATACTTCACTCCGATGTTTCAAATAAAAGATGTTTCATTTATTGGACGTGTTATTATTTTTATCTTAGAGCCTGAGTCAATTTCTGGTATAAAGTAGGTGACTGTCATTCCCCATGTCATTGTTTAAGAAGCATATGAGTCACCGATAGAGCACACTGCGCTCTTCATGCCAAAGCGTGGCCCAGTGGCTCACAAATGGCCGTACACTTAGTTAAAAGGTGATGGCCCAAGATACAAACAGGCAGATCCATTACAATGAATGTACCAACACATATTAGCCACCCATACCTTCAGAGTTACTGCGCTGCTTAGATGGAGTTGAATAGGATGTTCAACGGCACTCTTAAGCTTAATGGTCTTTGTTGCTGAATTTTAGGTCAATGCCAATGAAATAAGAAACATACAAACTGAGGCCAATAGCTTTGGGTTCAATGTAAATGTGTGTGTGTGTGTGTGTGTGTATGTGTGTGTGTGTGTGTGTGTGTGTGTGTGTGTGTGTGTGTGACATGCTGTAATCTCACAGCAAGTACCCTGTGGTACTACACACTTAGTAAGTGCTCAATGATTGGAACGAACCAGTGAAGGCCTGTGGTCTGCAGGGTCCTGCTCACTCTACCATGTTGCTTCTGGACTTTGGGTTAGCCAATATTTAAATGCTGTTATCATTGAGGTTTTTTTTTTCTTTTATTTTTCATTAAGTCTCAAATATCTTTAACAAAACACACAATCCTAACATCTACTTTCCTTTGTGCCTGGGGAAAACAAAGATAGATTTATTTGTGACCAGTGACACCTTTTCAGTAAAACATCAGAACAATTTCTGAAGGAAAAACAGGAGGGTCCAATAGAATAAAAGTAATTTCTTTGTGTTTGCTGATTAGAAATGGGTTCTTCAAGGCTTCCAAAAAGCATCTTGACTAGAAGCATAGTGTGCCTGAATATAATGGGCCAGTGTAAACGGCTTTTTTTGTTTGTACCCGAAATCACCCTGTGAAGAACTTAAACACTAGTTCTTTGGTGTGTCACAAAGATTCGGGGGGAGATGCAACTTGGCAAAAGCTACTTAGTGTTTGGGCTGAAATGATTGCTGTAGTGACCACGCTTTTTCCCTCCTCCCAGGACCCATATTCTTACAGAGCTCCATAGGTGCTCTTAGTCTGTCCCAGGCTTACATTGGCCACTAGCAAAGCTGATGCAAACCAGGCCCTGAAAACAAGAGCGTTTCCTTTGTTTCGGCAACTCACTCTCTACCTTCACCATGACCATGAGAATATGGCCAGGCTAGCCCACTAAAGCTATCTGAAGCAGATAAAATTTGTTCACGTTGTCACCCTGCAAGGTCAGCCAGCTCGAGACTTACTCATCAGATCCTTGCCAAGGCTGGGGCAGGTCTGCTGATGCTAATGGAGTTCAGTTAAAGAGCAGGTTGGGAGGGCCACCCACAGACTCAGAAGAAATCATAAGGAATTGTCTAGTGAGGCTTAGATTGCAGCAATGACCATTAGAATCCACTCCTCTGGGTCTTGACTCCCTTGTTTGTGGGAATCGATAAGATTGGGTTTTGGCCTCATTTTTATATTCTGTGTCAAGTCTTTATATATTTTATAGGTTCCAAATTTACAGTTTACATTTCAGCATTAGCCCGAGAAACAGTGCTCTCATAATGGCCCGCATATGTCAAGTAAACATACACATATTTGGTTTTAAATACAATGAGATAAGATTCATTTCAGAAATTCCCACCTTCATGGCAGGGTTATCTCTTCCCACCCCCCAATGGTCAAGATAATATTCACAAAGGTCTGGATAAGAAAGAGCTTAGATCTGTTAGGCACTTGGGATCTGTTATAACTAAGAAATGCTCTTCATAAGTGACCAAAGGTACTTTGTAAACAAGTGGGCATGGCTCTGTCACAATAAAAGTACTATTGACAAAGAGATGACAGAATCCATCTGCTCTGTCTGCAGTAACTTGCCAGTCACTGATCTAGGAACCACCAAAATCATACAATTCTGATACTGGTGCAAAAAAAAAAAAAAAAAAAAAAATGACCACAATTACAGCAAGTCAGCATAAGAATTTGATTGAGTTTTCTTTTATGCCTTTTCCACTGGGCAAAAGCATACCACAAGATTCCCCTTTTAGTAAATGGTTTAAGTGTAGCAAAAGGTAAGCACAGTGTGGCCACTTTATGTGCACGGCTGTACTTCATGTCTCTAAAATAAACTCTTGTTAGATGAAAACTTGAGTATCATTGTACAGCACCTTACTTCCCTTTTCTCCTATTTCATTGTACAACAAATTCTACTTTCTGCTTCAGTAGGTATGTGTGCGTGTGTGTACATGTATATGACTATGTATGTATATGCGCATGTGTATGTGTATCTGATTATGTGTATGCATATGCATGTGTCTATGTAACATGTGTAGGCATATGTATCTGTAATCATGTAGCCCTTGCCTTTTGGTGACTGGCTTGTTTCAGTTGGGGTAAAGCCTTCTGGAGTCTCTCAGATTTTAAGAGTTCAAATCAACGTATGTTCATGTTTTTACCTATTGTGAAGTCTGGAAGCGATGCTACAAATGCTTTGGAAGAGTTAAGTTCTTTTGAATGAATACCTAGAATGATTAGACCATATGGCAGCTTTCATTTTAGCTTTTTGTGACTTATTGTGCATGTGTGCATATGTATGTGTATGTGTGCATGTGCATGTGGTGTGTGAAGGACAGAAATTGACATCAATCAGGCTACATTAATTTCTTAGGCAGGGTCTCTCACTAAATCTGGATCTCCCTAACTTGACTAGACTGGAGGGCCAGAGAGCCCCGATTTCTGCCTCCCCAGATCTGGGATTACAGTTTTATGCTTCTCTGCGTGGCTTTTACATGTCTTCTTAAAATTTAGGTTCTGATGCCAGCATGACAAGCACCTTAACGACTGAGTCGTCCTCCCAGCCTTTATTTTTGGTTCTGTCCTTTTTCTGAGGGACACGTATGATGTCTTTCATAGCAGCTCCAACTTCCAAAGAAATTGCACCTTTTCTGGTTTCCACCATCTTTCACACTGCTCATAGTTTCTCCACATATTCACTAATGCTTATTTTTTTTTCATGTGTGCATGTACATACGTACGTGTGACTGCCATAGTCAGAGCTATTTGTGAACGAATGTTGTCTCATTATATTTTGCTTTGGATTATGATTAATTATGTTGGGTAACTTTTTACTTATTTGTAGACCATTTGTAAGTCATCATTGAAGAAGCTAATGCAATTTGTTCATTTTAAAATCAAGTTACTTGGAGTCTCAGTTCTTTTTTTTTTTTTTTTCTTTTTTGTCTCTTTTATTGTTCAGGTAACAACTTCAACAAAAATTGGAAAGGAAGAAGCTTGCTTCAGCTTCTACTTCCAGGTCATTAAGGAAGTTAATACATGAACTCAAAGCAGGAGCCAAAGCAAAAATCATAGATGGCTCTCTGGCTTGCTACCTGGCTCATGCCCAGCTAGGTTTCATAGCTAGCAAAGAGTCCTCTGGTTATCTATGGTTCGACAGCAGTGGGCTGGGAGCTCCTCTCAGCAACCAGTCAGTTCCTCATAGTCATGGCCACGGGCCAGTAGGATGTGAACCCTCCCATTGAGATGCCCACAAATGGTTTTAGGCTTTGTCAAGTTAACAGTCAGAGCTAGCTAGGAAATCAAGAGAAATCAAGAGAAAGTCCTTCTTGGTCACAGTATATGATCCTTATAATATACTGTTGAATTTTGTGAGGATTTTTGAATCTATATTCATCAGTGATATAGTGTTAATCTCTTACTATGCTTATGTTATTTTATATCAGTGTAATATAGCCTCAGAAAATGAGTCTGGAAATATTTATTACTATTCCATATTCTAGAGGGTTTTGAAATTAATGATTGACATTAATTCTTCTTAAAATATTTGGTAGAACTTTCCATTGAAGCAGTCAGTTTGGGGCCTTTCTTTGCTGGAGAATTTTGGTACTTATATAGTTTCCTTGCTAAATAAAAAGCTATTAAGATTTTATATGTGAACATGATTAATCATTGCTTGGCTATGTGCTTCTGGCTAGAACCGTCTTGTTTGGTAATTGAACTTTTCATGTAACTGCACTAAATTGTCTTCTTTCTCTTTAACATTTGCTATAGTGTATTGTCTTTTACACCTAATTTTTAATATTTGAATATTTGCCTTTAAAGTTTTATTAATGATTTTTTTTTCTGATTTCTTGAGGAATCTTCCAAAAAGCTCAAAATGATACATTCCTGTTACCTGTTACTCACTATTTCCCACCACAGTAGAACCTGACAGCCTTTATTGGCTTCTTTTGGAAACAGTGTGTGTCCTTCTAAGTGGTAGCTAACCATTCAAATTACTTTAATTAACAGTAACTTCCCAAGTATTTTCTGGGTTCCATCATTGTCTCAAGACACACAACAGACACTAGTGCAATATGTACCTGTCTGAGAAGTCAGAATGGTGGATTAGCCTTCCATGTCTTTCCTCGAAAGTGAGGGTCAAATTTTTCTCTCATTCTTCCCCATGGAGTTTGGAAAGAGACTGGCCCATAAATGTACAGTAGTTCAAATCTTCTTCTGTTTATTTTTATAACAGTCTTCAAACTGTGTCCTTTCCTATTCACACTTAGGTTCAAGCAAGACGGAAACCTCTGGACAACCCACATAAAGTTTATGCATTAATGTATCCTTCTTCCCTCCTCAGAGGACCTGGAGCTGCAACAGTGTGAGCCACGGGGAGCAACTGTGGGCAGTGGATTGCACTGGTTTCCTGCCAGGCTCAGTCTGTCTATTTTACAATTGTTCTGTGATATGGTGCTTGGTTTTTATATTTCTCCCACAGGAAATGGGCTCATTAATTATTATTAAACTCTGTCTCCATTTATGGGAGAAACTCTCAGCAATTCTCTTTCACCAGGCACCAGTTAGTTTTCCTTTCATACTTTTACCCCTTAATTGGAAATAATGTTGCATTTTAAGGCTTTTGCTTATGTTGTTATTGTTGTTTGTTGTTTCATTTTAGGAAATGTCTTAAGAGAGATAAAAATGAAATAGTGACAAAAGAGAGAAAGATAGGTACAGGGAAAGGTATGTGTGCTTGCATAGCAGATCACAGAGTTTGAAACTACTCGGTTTTACTTATTTTAATGTTAAAAACAATGTGTTGATTTTAAACTATAGGTTCAACAAATACCTTTGCAAATATAGTACTGGTTTTTTGTGTTAAGTTTTTCAGCATCTCATTAGGACAAAACTATGTATTTGCAATCATGTTCTCCACTCCTGTTTCTGTGAGCTACAGTGAACATAGCTTCCATGTGTATACATAGTATACAATGTATTTCATTGTATACTACAATGTATTCCATTGTATACTATGATGTATTCCATTGTATACTATGATGTATTCCATTGTATACTACAATGTATTCCATTGTATACTACAATGTATTCCATTGTATACTACAATGTATTCCATTGTATACTATGATGTATTCCATTGTATACTATGATCTATTCCATTGTATGCTACAATCTATTCCATGTGTATACCACAATGTATTCCATTGTATGCTTCAATGACTATAACTTCAATTTTCCAGCAAATGTTTGATACGTAAGTAAAAATTCCATCCTTTAGAAGACAGAGTAAGCAATACATTTGTTCTCTTGTAACTATAGTGATGCTTTCTAAGGACATTCACTACCAAGTGTAATGTCACTCCATGGACAATATGAGACTAAATTTCCAGTGACAAAAATGTTCTCCTTCCTTAAAACAGAACTAGATTTGATAGTTAGACTGTTTCTAATACTTACATTTATGTGGGTGTGGCCCTGGGACTTGAGGAGGGCTGGCAGGCAGATCCAGGGCTTTGAATTGATCCACCCCAACATCTACCTCATCTATAAACTTCTGGAACTCAAAAGAGATTTGTCCTGCAGATCTAAAGCTACAGGATTTCTATAATACAGGGCAACAGAAGGATATCCTAGAGGCATTCTGATGAGAATCCTTTATTGATAGTGTGGCAGAAGCCAGACCAATGACTTGTGGCAATGAACATTTTCACGTTGAGATGTGTGGACAAAAGGGCATGACACATCTGCAGCTTCACGGATGGCTTGTTCGGGAGGTGTTAGGGGACGATTACAAGAGAGGGGGCAATGGGAGAAAAGTGAGACTGGGCTGATTATGTGAAACTCAAAAAGAATCAATTAAATGTTTAAAATAGAATCAGACATCTATAGGTCTGATTATGGATATGTATACACTGAGACACCCAAATTCTATAAATGTACAGAAAAGGCCTTGAAGTGTAGACATTGAAGAATTCACAGTGTTGATCAAGGGTACATATAGAGAGAGAACCTCCTCATATTCACATTTTCTGTATTACTGATATTTGGCAACAGGAATTATTTAACTAATACTCATGTAATTTAAAGTAATTATTTATCATAAAATATTCTACAAATATATATTTACTTTATTTTTCTATATAGTGTCAATATTTATTTGTGGAGAATTTACTTATTGGTTACTCTAGCCATGACTGATGAGCTAATAAACTAAAGAGTTAAAAAGTCAACCTGTCAGACGACTATTGGAGGGCTGTACAACATAAAATGTGTTCGTATACAATAATTTACGCATTGTAATTGAAAGTCCTATTTGCTACTTTAACGACTGTGTTACAAATCTCATCCTTCCATTGTCTGAAATTTTTGTGCCACTTCTGCAGTGTTTAAGTGAGTGGGTAGGTCCTGGAATACGGGAACATGTTATCACAGTGAGAAATCTTGGCAACAAAGGTCGCTAGTGTTTATTATAGTCACACTGATTTCTAGTCCACATCTCCACCAGCATATCTGGACCTGACCTCTTTACCAACCTCCGTGCCATCTCGCTGAGCACACTCTAATTCAAAAGCAGAACCCAAGCACATAACTGCTTATAAAGCTCATGTTTGCTCCTTCTTGGACCCTGGAAAACCTTCTTAAATCAAAGGTGGGTCCTAGTAGAATTGCAGCTGATGTTCGGAACTGAGTTTCCTTTGAAAACACTAGTCTGGGTTTATTGTAGGAAACATTTAAAGATAAGGATTAGACAAGAACAAAGATTCTATATGATGAAAAATTATATGAAGTGATTCCATGCAGACAAATTTAAAACTAGAATAATTCTGAAGCTTGATTGCTCATGGGATAATATCCTAAGCCTCCAATGATTTCATTTTAAAATACCTCAAGTTGACAGTGATGCATCTAAACAGCTCTAGCAAACCCTATTCATTCAACTCTAGCTCTTGAAACAGCATCTGCCTTGGAGCTATAAAAATAACAGATGATTTTTTGATAGCTTATCAGTTAACAGACTGCTTAGTTAGGGTAGCACATTTTTATGCTAATGTCAGGAGAGAGAGAGAGAGAGAGAGAGAGAGAGAGAGAGAGAGAGAGAGAGAGAGAGAGGAAAGAATGAAAATACTGAGCACCATTGTGAGTAGGGAAATAATTTAAAGTCCTTTTTTTGCCCCAATAATGGATATTTTTTCTTCTAGGCCTATTCCTACATAAAGCAAGATGAATGTATTTGTGAATGTGTACTTTAGATTTGTTTGAACTTAGATGTGACTTCGTGAAGAAAGTCAGATATGCTATCTTATTTGAATCCTATAAAATATGTTTTATAGTTGGCATCGAATAAACGAAGACTGTTCATGGATTAAAAAATACAATTGATGTGCTAGTGACATAAGATATGCTTTTTGAAATGTCAATATGGGAATTAGAATTGCAATTACCATCAGAGATCCAATACTGATCAATCAAAAATATTCAGAGTTCCTAAAAGGTCACTGTTATATAAACATAGAATTCAGTTAATACTAGATTTTATTAACTACTTAGATTTGAGTGCATCTTAGCCCCAGGATTGTAGAATTAGAAGAAGCTATATTTATGTTGGCACCCTCTTCTTATGCAAACGCTGTTTCTGGGGCAGCAGCACCATTAGGAAAGATTATTAGGAAGAATCTGGCATTAAATTTTAGCTCTTATGAAACACCAGATTTTAGATCATCATATGGATTAATAAAGAGTATTAATAAAAAATAGATTATTCTTAAATAAGGAAGAAAGGACAAAGTTTACCAGACAGACCAGGTGTTTTGCAGACTTCAGAAACATTAGTGACAAACGTATGTCTTACAGTTAAAGAAAAAAGGGATGCGCACTTTAAGAACATGGGGTGGTCTGAAAATAAAGGCTATTGCACTCTAGGGCTGTGAAAAGTTTTATCTTTCTGGAAGATTGGAATAAAAGAGGAAACACCTGTGTACACCCCAAGGAGGACCCCAGTCAACACGGCCTTCTGCAAAAGCGGTTTTTGCTTACCCTCTAAGGACATCATTTTTAGGGTTTTGAAAGATAAACTGCTACCGCCACCACCACCACTGCTGCTGCTGGTGACCACACAGTAGAGTCAAGACACAGTTCCAGGAAAGGGTATTTCCCTCTGATGGTAGGTCGAGCATGTGACATGCAGTGTAATCTGTGGTGAAGGGTTAAATAGATACTGGTCTGGAAAACAGGGAAGTCGTGTGAAACGCCTTTTAGTGTGTAATGTTTGTTTCGGAGATGAATGGGTCAGGGTGGCTCCTGATCCTGTGAGTATGCAACTTCAGTGGTCTTGGTCCTTGGCTAAGAAGGCGAAGAGAAAATTGCACAGAATACACAGTATGCTAGAGCCCTGTTAGTACCTTCTAGTTCACAGCTGTTAGAGGCCATGTCCTAAGGGCATTCTCAAGTAAAAAATATGCCTAACAATGGGATGGAGCAGAGATTGGGGGAATGGCCAACCAATAACTGGCCCCACTTGAGACCCATCCCAAGGGCACGCACCTATCCCTAACAATATCAATTATGCTTGCAGACGGCATCCAGCTGTGCTCTCAGAAACTCCACCCAGCAGCTGACTCAGACAGTTGCACAGACACCCACAGCCAAATAATGGGGACTTGTATGAAATAATAGGAGGGAGGATTATGGGTCCCGAAAGGGATGGAAACTCCACAGGAAGAAGAACAGAGTCAAATAACATAGACAAATAACGTAGACCCTTGGAACTCTCAGAGTCTGAACCACCAACCAAAGAACATACACAGGCTAAACCTAGGCCTCTCTGCACTTACATACTAGATGAGCAGCTTGGTCTTCATGTGGGTCTGGAACCACTGAAGGAGGACCTATCATAAAAGCTGTTGTCTGCCAGTGAGATATGTTCTCCTAGCTGGGATGCCTTGTTTGGATTCAATGGGAGAGGAAGCCCCTGGCCTTTGTTTATTTTCCATTTTTTAATTTAATCTTTTTTACAGCCCAGAATTTATTCCCCTCCCAGTCCACCCTCTGACTGTTCCACATCCCATACCTCCTCCCCGTGCCACCTTCCCCAGTTTCCACAAAGTTGTCCCCATCTCCTCTCCCTACCCTACCAGCCCTCTAAACCCCCTGGGGCCTCTAGTTTCTTTGGGGTTAGGTGCATCTTCTCTGACCTAGCTTTATATGTGTTGCGGGCCTCATAAATGCTGGTGTATACTGTCTGGCTTGGAGTCCAGTGTCTGAGAGATCTCTAGTGCCAAGGTTAGTTGAAACAGCTGGTCCTCCTACAGGGTCTCCCTCCCCATTAGCTTCTTCCAGATTTTCCCTAATTCAACCCCAGGGGTCAGCAGCTTCTGTCCATTGGCTGGGTGTAAATATCTGCATCTGACTCTTTCAGCTGTGTGTGGGGTCTTTTGGAGGGCAGTCATGATAGGTCCCTTTGTATGAGCACATCATAACCTCAGTAACAGTAACAGGCCTTGGGGTCTCCTTGATCTGGATCCAAATTGAACCTGTCACGGGACCTCCTTTTCCTCAGGCTCTTCTCCATTTTTGTCCTACAGGTCTTTAAGACAGGAACAATTAATTATGGGTTAAACTTTTTGGCTGTGAAATGGCAAACCCATTCCTCACTTGACGCCCTGTATTTCTACTGGAGGTGGGCTCTACAAGTTCTTTCTCCCCACTATAGGGCACTTCTTCTAAAATTCTTTCATGTCCCAGGGCTCTAGTACATTCTAGAGGGTACCCCTACCTGCTACCTCCTCCCAATGTTGCCTGTTTTCATTTTCTGATGGACTTTGGGGCTTCAGTCCAGCTCTTTCCACCCAATATCTGATCATTTTCTCTTCCCATTCATGTCCCCTTTCCCACAAAGTCTTTCCTTCCCTCCCCCTATTCTGATTGTTGCTTCTCCCTCACAAGTAGAATTGAGTCATCCTCACTAGGGCCCTTCTACTTGCTAACTCTGAGTTCAGTGGATTGTATCTTGGAAATTATGTATTTTGGGGCTAATATCCACTTATTAGTGAGTAGGTGTCCTTTTGGGTCTGAGTTACCTCACTTAGGATGATATTTTCTAGTTCCATACATTTGCCTGAAAAACTCATGATGCCCATGTTGTTAATAGCTGAGTAGTATTGCACTGTGTAAATGAATGACATTTTCTGTATCCATTATTCTATTTTGGAACATTGGGATTGTTTTGAGGTTCTTGCAATCACAAATAAGGCTTCTATGAACATATGTGCACCTGTGGCATGATGGGGCATCTTTTGGGTATATGCCAAAGAGATGTATGGCTGGGTCCTATGGCAGATCTATTTCCAATTTTCTGAGGAACCCCCAGACTGATTTCCAGAGTGGTTGTACCAGTTTGAAATACTGTCATCAATGGAGAAGTGCTCCTCTTTCTCCACATCCTTGTAAACATGTGCTGACAACCAAGGTTTTGATCTTAGCCATTCTGATTGGTATAAGGTAGCATCTCAGGGTCGTTTTGATTTGTGTTTCCATGATGACTAAGAACTTTGGAAATTTCTTTAGGTGCATCTCAACCATTTTATATTCCTCAGTTATGAAATGGTGGTTTAGTTCTGTCCTCCATTTTTTGATTGGGTTATTTGGTTTCATGGTGGTTAACTTCTTGAATTCTTTATATATTTTGGATATTATTCCTCTACCAGATGTGGGGTTGCTGGAGTTAGTGAAGATTTTCCCCCCAATCCGTAGGTTGTCAATTTGTCCTATTGACAGTGTTCTTTGCCTTACAGAAGCTTTCCAGTTTCATGAGGAGCCATTTATCACTTCTTGATCTTAGAGCCTGAGCCATTGGAGTTCTTAGGAAATTTCCCCCATGTCAATGAGTTCAAAGATCTTTCCTACTTTCTATGCTATTACAATGGGTATGTCAGGTTTAATGTTGAGGTCCTTGATCCACTTAAACTTGAGGTTTTTGGAAGATGACAACAAGTATGGATCTATTTTCATTTTTCTACGACCAACTGCCAGTTGGACCAGCACCATTTATTGAAGATGCTTTCTTATTTTCATTATATATTTTTAGCTTCTTTGTCAAAGATCAAGTGTCTATAAAAGTGCAGGATTATTTCTGGGTGTTCAATTCTATTCCATTGATCAAAGGGTACATCTGTACCAATACCGTGCTGTTTTTATCAATATTGCTCTTCTGTGGTCAGGGATGGTGATTTCCCTAGAAGTTCTTTTATTGTTAAGAAGTGTTTTCACTATTCTGGGTTTTTTGCTTTTTCAGATGAATTTAAGAATTGCTCTTTTATGTCTTTGAAGAATTTTGATGGGAATTGCATTGAATTTTGTAGATTACTTTTGGTAAATGGTTGTTTTTACTATGTTAATTCTGCCAATCCACGAGCATGGAAGATGTCTCCATTTTCTGAGATCTTCAATTTCTTTCTTTTAATAACTTGAAGTTATTGTCATACAGACCTTTCACTTGATTGGTTAGAGTAACCCCAAGATATTTTGTATTATTTGTCACTATTGTGAAGGGTTTTGTTTTCCTAATTTTCTTCTCAGCCTGTTTATTATTTGTATAAAAGAAGTTATTTATTTATTTGAGTTAACTTTATATCCTGACACTTTGTTGAAGTTGTTTATCAACTGTAGTAGCTCTCTGGTAAAATTTTTGGGGTTGCTTATGTATGCTCTCATCTCTTAGGACCATTTGCAAACAGTGATACCTTTACTTCTTTGACAATTTGTATCCTCTTGATCTCCTTTTGTTGTCTTATTGTTCTAGCTAGCACCTCGAGTACTTTATTTAATAGATATGTGAAGAGTAGGTATCCTTGTCTTGTTTCTGATTTTAGTGGGATTGCATCAAGTATCTTTTCATTTAATTTGATAATTGGCTGCTTGTTTTCTGTGAATTTATTTTATTATGGTTAGCTATGGACTTTGACTTCCTGATCCCCTCAATACTTTTAACATGAAGGGTTGTAGTATTTCATCAAGTGCTGTTTTAGAATCTAAGGAGATGATCATGTGATTTTTTTTTCTTTGAGTTTTTTTATACAGTGAATTTTGTTAATAGATTTTTGTATACTGAACCAACGTTGCATCTCTGGAATAAAGCCTACTTGATCGTTGTGAATGATAGTTTTGCTGTGTTCTTGGTTGGATTCAGTTTGCAAGAATTTTATTGAGTATTTTTACATGGATACTCAAAATAGAATTTACTCTGAATTTCTCTTTTTGTTGTATCCTTGTGTGGTTAAGGTATCAGAGCAAATATGGCTTCATAGAACAAATTAGATAGTGTTTATTCTGTTTCTATTTTATGGAATATTTTGAGCATTGTTGGTATTAGGTCTTCTTTAAAGGTCTGGTAGAATTCTACACTAAATGTATCTGGCCCTGGATATTTCATTTGGGAGGATTTTAATGACTTCTTCTATTTTCTTTTGGGATAAGAGCCTGTGTAGATGGTTTGCCCGCTTTTGATTTAACTTTGGTATGTGGTATCTGTCTAGAAAATCATCCATTTCATCTATATTTTCCAGTTTTGTTGAATATAGACTTTTGTAGTTAGGATCTAATAATTTTTTTTAATTCCTTTCATTTCTATTGTTATCTCTCCCTTTTAATTTCTGATTTTGTTAATTTGGATAGTACCTCTGGGCTTTTTACTTAGTTTGTCTAGGGGTTTATCTATCTTGTTGATTATCTCAAAGAACCAACTTTCAGTTTTGTTGATTCTTTGTATACTTCTCTTTCTTTCTAGTTGGTTGATTTAGGCCCTGAGTTTTAGTATTTCCTGCCTTCTACTTCTCTTGAGTGTGTTTGCCTCTGTTCATTCAGGAGCTCTCGAGTGTGCTGTTAAGTTGATAGTGTAGGATCTCTCCATTTTTTTTTAACTAGGGCACTTAGTGCTATGAATTTTCCTCTTAGTACTGCTTTTATTGTGTTCTATAAATTTGGGTATGCTGTGTCATCATTTTCATTGAATTCCAGGAAGAGTTTAATTTTTTTCTTTATTTCTTTGCTGACCAAGTTATCATTGAGTAGAATGTTGTTTAATTTCCATAGATATGTGAGATTTCTGTTGTTTTTATGGTTATTAAAGACCAGCCTTAGGCCATGGTGATCTTGTATTGGTTGAGGCTTATTTAATGACCAATATACGGTCAATTTTGGAGAAGGTAGTATAGGATGTTGAGAAAAAGGTATATATATATATATATATATATATATATATATATATATATATATATATATATGGGTGAAATGGTCTGTATATATATATATATATATATATATATATATATATGTATATATATATTAAATTCATTTGGTTAATAACCTCTATTAGTTTCCCCATGTCTTCTGCTTAGTTTCTGTTTTAATAACCTGTTCATTAGTGAGAGTGGGGTGTTGAAGTCTCCCACTATTATAGTATGGGGTTCAATGTGTGTTTTGAGCTTTAGTAAAGTTTCTTTTATGAATGTGGGTGCTTTTTGCATTTTGGACATATATTTTCAGAATTGAGACTTTCTTTTGGTGGAATTTTTATTAATGTTTAGTGTCCTTTCTCACTTTGTTTAATAACTTTTGGTTGAAAAGAAAGTCCCAGGACCAGATGAATTTAGTGTAAAATTCTATTATATCTTCATAAAAGACCTAATACCAATACTCTCCAAACTATTCCACAAAATAGAAACAGAAGGAACATTAACTAATTACTTCTATAAAACCACAATAATAATCATACCTAAATTACACAAAAACCTTACAAAGAAAGAAAACTTCAGATCAATTTTTCTCAGAACATCGATGCAAAAATATTCAATAAAATCCTGGCAAACAGAAACCAAGAGCACATCAAAATGATCATTCACCATGATCAAGTAGTATATAACCCAGGGATGCAGAGATAATTCAATATATGGAAATCCATCAACATAATCAACTATATAAACCAAATTAAAGAAAAAACCCACACGATCATCATCTCATTACATGCTGAGAAAGAATTTGACAAAATACTATATCCCTTCATGTTAAATTATTGGAAAGGTCAAGGCTTATACCTAAACATAATAATATACAACAAACCAGTAGCCAGAATCAAATGAAATGGTGAGAAACTAAAAGCAATCTCACTAAAATCAGGGACTAAACAAGGCTGCCCACCCTCCCCTGACTGTTAAATATATTACTGGAAGTTCTAGCCATAGCAATTAGACAACAAAAGGAAGTCAAAGAGATACAAATCGGGAAAGGAAGAAATCAAAATATTACTATTTGAAGATGATATGGTAGTATATGTAAGTTCCCCAAAAATTCCATCAGAGTACTTCAAAACATGATAAACAACTTCAGCAACATGGCTGTATATAAAATTAACAGAAATAAATCAGTAGCCTTCCTTTACACTAAGGAGAAACAGGCTGGTAAGAAATTAGGGAATCTACAACCTTCATAATAGTCACAAATAATTTAAAAATACCTTGGTGTGACCCTAACCAAGAAAGTAAAAAGTATGTATGACAGGAACTACAAGTCTCTGAAGAAAGAAATTGAAGATCTCAAAAGATAGAAATATCTCCCTTGCTCATGGATTGGCAGGATTAATATAGTAAAAATGCTCATCTTCTCAAAATCAATCTACAGATTCAAAGCAATCCTCATGAAAATTCCAACTCAATTCTTCATAGAGTTAGAAAGAGCAATATGCAAATTCATTTGGAATAACAAAAACCCAGGATAGTGAAAGCTATTCTCAACAATAAACTTCTGGGGAGTCACCATCCTTGAACTTAAGCTGTATTACAGAGCAATAATGAGAAAAACTGCATGATATTGTTACAGAGACAGGTAGGTAGATCAATGGAATAGAATAAAATATTCATAAATGAACCTATGGTCACTTGATATTTGACAAAGGAGCTAAAAAACATTCAACGGTAAAAGAACAGTATCTTCAACAAATGGTACTGGTTCAAGTGGCAGTCAGAATGTAGAAGAAGGTAAATCAATCCATTCTTCTCTCCTTGTACTAAGCTCAAGTCCAAGTAGATCAAAGATCTCCACATAAAACCAGGTACACTGAAACTAATAGAAGAGAAAGTGGGGAAGAGCTTAGAACACATAGGCACAGGGGAAACTTTCCTGAACAGAACACAAATGGCTTATGCTCTAAGATCAGGAATCAACAAATGGAATCTCACAAAACTGCAAGTTTTCTGTAAGGCTAAGGATACTGTCAAGGGGACAAAATGGCAACCAACAGATTAGGAAAGGATCTTTACCAATTCTGCATCTGACAGAGGGATAATATCCAATATATATGAAGAACTCAAGAAGTTAGACTCCAATTAATTGAATAATCTTATTTTAAAAAACAGGGTACAGAACTAAACAAAGAATTCTTTGCTTAGAAATATGGAATGGCTGAGAAGCACCTAAAGACATGTTCAACATCCCTAAACATCAGGGCAATGCAAATCAAAACAATCTTGAGATTCCACCACACACAGGTCAGAAAGGCTAAAATAAAAAATGTCACTCAAGTGACAGCAGATTGTGGTGAGGATGTGGAGAAAAAGGAACACTATTCCATTGTTGGTGGGATTAAAGGCTGATACAACAACTCTGGAAATCATTCTGGAGGGTCCTCAGAAAATTGGAAATTGTACTACCCGAGGACCAGCTATTTCACTCCTGGGCATATACCCAAAAGATGCTTCAACATTTAACAAGGATACATGTTCTGCCATGTTCATAGCAACCTTATGTATAATAGCCAGAAGCTGTAAAAAACCCAGAAGTCTTTCAACAGAAGAATGGATACAGAAATTGTGGTACATTTACACAATGGATTACTACTCAGTTATTAAAAACAATGACATCGGGAAAGGCGGCTCGAACAGGCTGAGCAACTGGTGAGTGGGAGACCTAGGCTGCGGGGGAGCAGAGGGATCTCTGCGGAGTGCACACGGAAAGGGCACCCCCTGCCCTGACCTGCCCTGTCCTCCCCGATCCAGTGACCGGGAACAGATCTTAGAAACTTCTGTTCCCACCCGGAGACGACTTCAGGACGCAGAGCGGAGCCTGGCCCAACTGCCAGCTGGAAAGGCGGCTCGTACAGGCTGAGCAACTGTGACCTGGAACAGATCTTAGGAACTTCTGTTCCCACCCGGAGACGACTTCAGGACGCAGAGCAGAGCCTGGCCCAACCGCCAGCCGGAAAGGCGGCTCGTACAGGCTGAGCAACTGTGACCTGGAACAGATCTTAGGAACTTCTGTTCCCACCCGGAGACGACGACTTCAGGACGCAGAGCGGAGCCTGGCCCAACTGCCAGCCGGAAAGGCGGCTCGAACAGGCTGAGCAACTGGTGAGTGGGAGACCTAGGCTGCGGGGGAGCAGAGGGATCTCTGCGGAGTGCACACGGAAAGGGCACCCCCTGCCCTGACCTGCCCGGTCCTCCCCGATCCAGTGACCGGGAACAGATCTTAGGAACTTCTGTTCCCACCCGGAGACGACTTCAGGACACAGAGCAGAGCCTGGCCCACCTGCCAGCCGGAAAGGTGGCTCGGAGAGGCTGAGCATCTGTGACCAGGAACAGATCTTAGGAACGTCTGTTCCCACCCGGAGGCGACTTCAGTACGCAGAGCAGAGCCAGGCCCAGCTGCCACCCGGAACCTGTTCTGCCGGGGAGTAGAGAGATCTCTACGGAGTGCACACGGAAAGTGTACCAGGGACACAGACCAGATACAAGGGAAAGGCAAGAACATATCACTGACAACAAAATGGCAAGAGGAAAGAGAAAGAGTATATCACAAGGAAACCAAGACAATCTAGCAACACCAGAACCCAGCTCTCCGATAGTAGCAAACATCGGAATTCCAAACACTCCAGAGAAAGAAGACACAGACCTGAAATCATGCCTCAAGACGCTGATAGAGTTACTTAAACAAGAAAGGGAGGAAAAGCAAAAAGATTCAGAAGCTTTTAAAGAAGAAACAAGGAAAACCCTCAAAGAACTCAAAGAACGAGAAGAAAACAGAACCAAAGAAATAAAGGAATGGAAGAGGGAAATTAAAACAGAAATTGACACAATAAAGAAAGCTCTAAAAGAGATAACCCTAGAGTCAGAACACCAAAAAAAGAAATCAGGAGTCACAGAAGCAAGCATTTCCAACAGATTACAAGAGATCGAGGAGAGAATCTCAGGGGTAGAAGACAACATTGCAAACATAGACAAAACAGCCAGAGAAGATGCAAAAAAAAAAAAAGCTCCTAACCCAAAATGTCCAGGAAATAAAAGACACAATGAGAAGACCGAACCTAAGGATAATAGGAATAGAAGAGGGAGAAGAGTATCAACTAAGAGGCACAGTAAATATCTTCAACAAAATCATAGAAGAAAACTTCCCTACCCTCAAGAATGAGATGACCACGAGCATAAAAGAAGCCTTCAGAACTCCAAATAGGTTGGACCAGAAAAGAAATACCTCCCAACACATAATAGTAAAAACATCAAGTGCCCAAAGTAAAGAAAGAATACTAAAAGCAGTAAGGGAAAAAGGTCAGGTAACATATAAAGGCAGACCAATCAGACTCACACCCGATTTCTCAACAGAGACTATGAAAGCTAGAAGAGCCTGGACAGATATCATGCACTCTTTAAGAGAGCACACGTGCCAGCCCAAGCTGCTATACCCAGCAAAACTATCAATCACCATCGATGGAGAGACAAAGATATTTCAAGACAAATCAAAATTCACACAATATCTGACCACAAACCCAGAACTACAACAAATTATAGGTGGAAAACCCAATACAAGGAGGGAAAATACAGCCTAGTAAAAACAAGAAAACTCCTAAACAAAAAAACTAAAAGAAGAAAAAAACACAGAAACAACTCAACCCAAAAAAGCAAAAATGGCAGGAAACAGAAACAATTATTCCTTGATGTGTATTAACATAAATGGTCTCAACTCCCCAATAAAGAGACATAGACTATCAGACTGGATACATAAACAAAATCCAGCCTTTTGCTGCATACAGGAAACTCATCTCAGAGACAGAGACAGACACTATCTCAGAGTAAAAGGATGGGAAAAAAACTTCCAAGCAAACAGCCCCAAGAAGCAAGCTGGAGTGGCTATTCTAATATCGAATAAAGTAAATTTCCAAACAAAAGTTATCAAAAAAGATAAAGAAGGACACTTTTTACTCATTACCGGGGAAATCTGTCAGGAGGAACTCTCAATACTTAACATATATGCTCCAAATAAAAAATCACCCACATTCATAAAAGAAACTCTACTAAAGCTCAAAAAATACATTTCACCCCACACAATAATAGTGGGAGACTTTAACACCCCACTCTTACCAATGGACAGATCAGGGAAACAGAAACTGAACAAGGACACTGCAAAACTAGCAGAGACTTTGAACCAACTAGAAATAATAGATATATACAGAACATACTATCCTAAAGTAAAAGAATACACCTTCTCACCACCCCATGGCACCTTCTCGAAAATTGACCACATAATTGGACACAGAACGAGCCTTCATCGATATAAAAAGATTGAAATACTCCCATGCATCCTCTCAGATCACCATGATCTACAGCTGGTCTTTAACAACAACACAGACAACAAAATGCCCACATACACATGGAAACTAAACAACGCTCTGTTAAAGGATAGCAGGGTCAAAGAAGAAATAAAGAAAGAAATTAAAGACTTTCTAGAATTTAACAAAAATAATAACACAACATACCCAAACCTATGGGATGCAATGAAAGCAGTATTGAGAGGAAAACTCATAGCCCTAAGTGCTTCCAAGAAGAAACTGGAGAGAGCTCACATCAGCAACCTGACAGCACAGCTAAAAGCCCTAGAACAAAAGGAAGCAGATATACCCAAAAAGAGTAGACGGCAAGAAATAATCAAAATTAGGGCAGAAATAGACCAAATAGAAACAAAAAAAACCATTGAAAAAATCAACAAAACAAAGAGTTGGTTCTTTGAGAAAATCAACAAGATTGATAAACCCCTAGCCAGACTAACTAGAGGGCAAAGAGAGAGTATCCAAATTAACAAAATCAGAAAGGAAAGTGGTGACATAACAACTGAAACCAAGGAAATTCAAGAAATCATCAGATCCTACTACAAAAACTTATACTCCACAAAATTGAAAAATCTGGAGGAAATGGATGAATTCCTAGACAGATACAAGGTCCCAAAGTTTAACCAGGACCAAGTAAACCATCTAAATAACCCTATAACACCTAAAGAAATAGAAGAAGTCATCAAAAGCCTCCCAACCAAAAAAAGCCCAGGTCCAGACGGGTTCAGTGCAGAATTTTATCAGACATTTATTGGGGATATAACACCAATATTTGCCAAACTATTCCAAAAGATAGAATCAGATGGAATATTACCCAACTCATTTTTTGAGGCTACAATAACCCTCGTACCTAAGCCACACAAAGACCCTACAAGGAAAGAGAACTTCAGACCAATCTCACTTATGAACATTGATGCAAAAATACTCAACAAAATCCTTGCAAACCGAATCCAAGAACACATCAAAACCATCATTCATCATGACCAAGTAGGCTTCATCCCTGGGATGCAGGGATGGTTTAACATAAGGAAATCCATCAATGTAATCCACCATATAAACAAACTTAAAGACCAAAATCACATGGTCATCTCACTAGACACTGAGAAAGCATTCGACAAAATCCAACACCCCTTCATGTTAAAAGTCCTGGAAAGAACAGGAATCCAAGGACAATATTTAAATATAATAAAAGCAATATACAGCAAACCAACAGCCAACATCAAACTTAATGGCGAGAAACTTGAAGCAATCCCACTAAAATCAGGGACTCGACAAGGCTGCCCACTCTCTCCCTACCTATTCAACATAGTACTGGAAGTCCTGGCTGGAGCAATTAGACAGCAAAAGGAGATCAAGGGGATACAAATCGGAAAGGAAGAGATAAAAACATCACTCTTTGCCGATGACATGATAGTGTACTTGAGTGACCCCAAAAATTCCACCAGAGAACTCCTACAGCTGATAAACAAGTTCAGCAAAGTGGCCGGATACAAAATTAACTCAAACAAATCAGTAGCCTTCCTATACTCAAAGGACAAACATGTGGAGAAAGAAATTAGGGAAAAGGTACCCTTCACAATAGTTACAAAAACTATGAAATACCTTGGTGTGACTCTAACTAAGGAAGTGAAGGACCTGTATGACAAGAACTTCAAACCTCTAAAGAAAGAAATTGAGGAGGATCTCAGAAAATGGAAAGATCTCCCATGCTCATGGATTGGAAAGATCAACATCTTAAAAATGGCCATCCTACCAAAAGCAATCTACAGATTCAATGCAATCCCCATCAAAATTCCAACCCAGTTCTTCATGGAATTGGAAAGATCAATGTGCAATTTCATCTGGAATAACAAAAGACCTAGAATAGCGAAATCCATCCTCAACAACAAAAAAACATCTGCGGGAATCACTATCCCTGACCTCAAGCTATATGACAAGGCAATTGTGCTGAAAACTGCATGGTACTGGTACAGAAATAGGCAAGTGGATCAATGG
Organism: Micromys minutus; assembly: GCF_963924665.1. Lineage (NCBI taxonomy): Eukaryota > Metazoa > Chordata > Mammalia > Rodentia > Muridae > Micromys > Micromys minutus. Next base: position 8,548,643 of record NC_137954.1, on the reverse strand, counting down.
AATAGAATAGAAGATCCAGAAATGAGCCCTCATGTATATGGTTACCTGATTTTTGACAAAGGAGCAGTAAACATTCAATGGTAAAAGGACAGCCTATTCAACAAATGGTGCTGGTCCAACTGGCACTCAACATGGAAAAGAATGAAAATAGACCCGTTCTTATCTCCTTGTACAAAGCTCAAGTGTAAGTGGATTAAAGATCTCCACATTAAACCAGATACACTGGAACTATTAGATGAGAAAGTAGGGAAAACCTTAGAACACATAGGCACAGGAGAAAATTTCCTGAACAAAACACCAATGGCTCAAGCTCTAAGGTCAAAGATTAACAAATGGGACTTAATGAGATTCCAAAGTTTCTGTAAGGCTAAGAACATCGTCAAGAAAACAAAACGGCAACCAACAGAATGGGAAAAGATCTTTACCAACACCACATCAGATAGAGGCCTAATATCCAAGGTGTACAAGGAACTCAAAAAGCTAGACACCAGAGAATCAAATAACTCTATTAAAAAATGGGGTACAGAGCTAAACAAATCATTTTCAGTTGAGGAACACTGAATGGCCGAAAAACATCTGAGGAAGTGCTCGACATCCTTAGCCATCAGGGAAATGCAAATCAAAACAACCCTAAGATTCCACCTCACACCAGTCAGAATGGCCAAGATCCAAAACTCAGATGACAGCAGATGCTTGCAAGGCTGCGGAGAAATAGGAACACTTCTCCACTGTTGGTGGGGTTGCAAGCTAATACAACCACTCTGGAAATCTGTCTGGCGATACCTCAGAAAATTGGATATAGTACTACCTGAAGACCCAGCTATTCCACTTCTGGGCATATACCCCAGAGACACTTTAATATACAACAAAGATATATGCACCACAATGTTCATAGCGGCTCTATTTATAATAGCCAGAAGCTGGAAGGAACCCAGATGTCCTTCAGAAGACGAATGGATACAAAAATTGTAGTACATATACACAATGGAATACTACTCAGCCACCAGAAACAATTACTTAACCAAATTCTTAAGAAAATGGCTGCATCTAGAGAAGATCATCCTGAGTGAGATAACCCAGTCACAAAAGAACAGACATAATATGCAGTCACTGATAGTGGGATGCTAACCCCAGAGGCTTGCACTCCCCCAGAAACAACTCACAGACTGTATGAAGTACAAGAATTAAAGAAAACAAAAAATATACATATATTCACAAAACAAGAAGACTTTGACTATTTCCATGTTGCGTTTTGTTTTGCATGTACTTTACACTTATTGCAACTAGTAGGTTTTCAATGCATACTGTCAAGCCCTTGAAAAAAATCAAGTACTGACTAAAAAACATATTCACATGGTTTTATGTAAAATTTATTTTAATGTCTGAAAAAACAGTACTGACAAAAATGTATAATTTTAAGCAAAAAATGTTTAAAATCTTTACATTTATCTTTGTTTTGCAAAATAAAGTCGTTTAAAAAAAAAAAAAAAACAATGACTTCATAAAATTCTCAGGCAAATAGATGAAACTAGAAGCTATCGTCCTGTGTGTGGTAATCCGGTCACAAAAGAACACACATGGTATGCAGTCACTGATAAAAGTATACTAGCCCAAAAAGCTCAGGATACCCAAGAAACAATTCACCGATCTTATGAAGCCCAAAAAGAAAAAAGGCCAGAGTGTGGATGTTTCAGTCCTTCTTAGAAGGGAGAGCAAAACACTTATGGGAAAAAATAAAGGGACAAATAGAGGAGTAGGGATTGGAGAAAAGATCATCAGGAGACTGCCTTACCTGGGGATCCACCCCATATGTAGCCACCAAACCCAGTCACTATTGCTGATGCCTAGAAGTGCTTACTGGCAGGAACCTGATATAGATGCCTCCTCAGAGGCTATGCCAGAGATATACTGATACAAATGAGGATGCTTGCAGCTAACCATTGGACTAAACATAGGGACCCCAATGAAGGAGTTAGAGAAAGGACTGAAGGAGCTGAAAGAGCAGTCAACCAACCATCCAGAGCTCCCAGGGACTAAAGCAACAACCAATATGTACACAATGAGAGACCAATGGCTCCAGTTGCATATGTAGCAGAGTGTAGCATTGTCTGGTAGCAATGGGAGGAGAGGCCTTTGATCCTCTGAAGGCTCCTTTTCCAAGTGTAGGGGAATGCCAAGGTGCTGAGGTGGAAGTGGGTGTTTGGGAGAAGGAGCATCTTCATGGAAGCAAAGGGAGAGGGAGTATGGGGAAAGGGGATAACATTTGGAATGTAAATACAGAGAATATCCAATATAAATAAGAAATGGGGCACAGAGCTAATCAAAGAATTTTCAAATGAGGGAAATGCAAATCAATAGCCTGAGATTCTACATCACACAGGTCAGAATGGCTAAGATCATAATCTCAGGTGACAGCAGATGCTGGCCAGCATGTGGACAAAGCAATACTCTTCCATTGTTGGTTTGATTCCAAGCTGGTACAACCACTCTGGAAATCAGTCTGGTGGTTCCTCAGAAAACTGGAAGTAGTACTACTGAGGACCAAGCTATACCACCACTGGGCATATACCCAAATGATTCTCCTGTATTTCTTTCAGTTATTTAAATCTTCCTAAAGGACTTTATTATCTTCACGAGATAGGATTTTAGATCAGCTTCCTGATTTTCAAGTGTGTTGGTGTATCCAGGGCTTGCTGTGGTGGGAGGACTGGGTCCTGGGGATGTTAAAGTGTTTTGGCTTCTGTTGCTTATGGTTTTGGGCTTGTCTCTTGCCTTCTGGTTATCTCTGGTGTTTGCTGGTCTAGGTGTCTCTGTCTGGAGCCTGCCCCTTTTGTCCCTGGGTTGCTTCAGGTCTCTCTGTAGGCCTGTGGCCCTGACTAGAGCAGACCTATGGGACATTCAGACTGTGGTGTATGCAGAGGTGCATGTATGCTGATAAATTTTGCCCTGGATGTAGTGGATCTACTGGGAGACATTTATACTATGGGGTCTTTAGAGAGACAGAGAAGCTGCTGAGCTGTTGCCCTGGCTGCAGCAGACCTCGTGGGAAGCCTCTCTGAAGAATATATACTGTGTGTGTGTGTGTGTGTGTGTGTGTGTGTGTGTGTGTGTGTGTGTGTATTCTCAAGGGTCTTGAGAAGAGCAGTCAAGCTGTTGACTTTTTTGTGTTGCTGTTCTCCAAGGAGGCCTTCACACTGTGGGGTCTGTTTCCCTATATGCAGCAGAACTCCTGGGAGACTGCTGGATCAGTTGCCCTGCCTGCCCAAGAGCCCCTGAGGAGTCTTCAGACTGTCCGGTCAGTTGCCCAGTTGATTACAGAGTAACTCCTGAGATACCTTCAGGATCTAGTGTCTAGGGGAGCAGACTAGATGCCAATATGCCCCAGCAGAAGGTGCTGGTCTCAAGGGGCCTTATAGAAACTTGAAGTGTCAGGGGCCCCACCTGCTGAGGAGAAAGGGTGGAGGTAATGAGGGAAGGACTGTGGGATGTGGTGACCAGGAAGGGGCAGGAAGCAAGATGTAAACTGAGTAAGTTAAAAAAAATAGATAAAATTAAAATAAATAAACACAAAAGGAACACAACAAATATGAAGTTGGCTGGATGGGAATAAGGCAGGATCTGGGAGAAGTTGAGGGAGGAAAAGTCTATTATCAAAATATATTGTATGGAATCACAAAAAATAAATAAAATCATAATTTTTAAAAAGAAAGTAGTAATGCAGCACACAGAATGAAGAATTAGGACAATAAAGTATGATTCCTTTTAGGAAATTAAAAAAAATTAAAGTGAATATATTCAAGAAAAAAAAGAAGAGGTAATCCTTTCTGGGGAAAGATGGGGTAGGGAGACCGAATCTGGGGGAGAGAGAAGGTGGTGAAGATAGGGAGATGTGGAGGGAGAAGTTGAGGTTATAGTGTATCATCAGATGAGAGAAAATCAAATACTTAAAAAAATGAATCTGATTAAAGACCTGTGTCCTCTGCGTTTCAATGTCTGGGAAAGAAAAGATCCTGATAAATCTATGAAATGATCAGTCTAGAAAGATTTAAAGACACATCAAGAAGAAAATGGCATTTAGAGTCATGAACCAGATTTAAGTAGACTTTAAAATATGAAAGTGAGAAAGTTTGAAGGAAACAAGAGAAGGGATAGAGTAGAGCCTTGAGCGCAGTGCACGAGATGGGCCATGACTCACATTCACTAAACACAGAAGCACAGGTAATATAGGAAAGGAGCAAACATTTTTGTATCAGATTTAGGAATGGAAAAGTCATTGATGGCATCACAAGTGACTGTTGTGTGATTGTTTTAGTAGCTATATTAAGTGTGAAAATCTTGAAATAAAGGGGTAGAAAATGCACAAAGAAATATTTTGGTTCTTGCATAAGGCAGAGTTTTTGATGAGGCTTCTCCAGTCTGGAATCCATCACTACCTGATAATGGTGCTTGGATGCTCCTGAGTTCAACTGTTCAAATTTAGGGTGAGTCCCCTAGAAAATGTAGTCATAACTATATAGACCCACATATTCTCACATAGCTTTTCACTCGTTATTCATCTAACCAACACATCTGAAACACATTCAGAGCGTTTCCTGAAACATTATTTAAACAGTTGTGAACCAATGAAGAGAAGAATTGGGATAAGAAAGAGTAAAGCTTAGAAAGATTGAGAAAGCGCTGGATCAATATTAATGAAAAACTCAGTGGTGTGGACCGAATATATTTATGTAGAAGAAGAAAAACATACTTAGTAAAGAAAGAGAAACTGATAATTAGTTCCATGAGAGGACTATGTGACAAAAGAGAACTTAGAAAGAGTCCGGTGTCTTCCATACAGAAAACCCACAAACCTGTAATGGAAAAATGAGTGAAAGAAGGAGCAACATTTAAGAAAGCAAAGAAATTACATGGATTATCAAATGTCTCAGCAATAACTCTCATTGTAAGAGGTATTTATTCCTCATTAGAAGACACAGAACAATTGCTGCTTATATGAAACTATCATTGTGTCTAAAAATATACACTGGAAAATTCTTACAGGCTGAGACTGAAAAAACAGAAGTCAATTTACCAAAAAAAAAAAAAAAATGAAAGTTAAAAGACAATTATTGTAGTTCTTCTATTAACTGATAAGGTATACTAACTTCAAGCTAATATTAGAAGAATTTAAAGAGATAACATCTAATAATAAAGAATAACCTACCAAAAAGATATAATCATTTGTGATTATATATGCATCAAATATTGGATCCCCAAGTTAAAAAATCAACTAACAATAAAAAAATAGATGGTCACAATCTGAGTGAGTGCCTTCAAAATCCTCCTCTCATAAATCACCGAGGCGCAAGGAGACTTCAAAGATTATCTGTTCCATAGGATAAATAGAAACAACAAATAATATTTTCATAAGATTCAATTCAAGATTATTTGAATTCACAATCTTCTCAGTAGTCATGGAGCTGTCTCTAAAATAGGTCACATTTTAGGCTATAAAGTAGTCTCAACAAATGAAAGAGAATTGAAATGTGTATCATATTAAAGAACTAGAAATCAGTACCAAGAAAGAACACAGAACTATAACTATATGGAAAATAAAGAATACTCTCCTGAATAATCAGTGCTTTACTGAACAAATTAGAAAGAAAATTAAAATATGTCTAGGATCAAATGAAATCAAAGGCCTGGAGATGGTTCATCAGATTAAAAAAATTAAACAAAAATGAACAAAAAACCCCCAAATCAACAAAAACCCTCTTTACTTGCAAGCCTGATGAGTTGAGCTAGGTCCCAGGAACAAATGGTAGAAGGAGATAACCATCCCCCAAGAGTTATCTTTTTCACAATACTCAAGAGCCATGTACCATCATGTACACACACACACACACACACACAATCACACACAATCACTCACAATCACACACATATAAACTCATACACATATTCACACATTCTCACACACTCATACACACTTAAATTAGCATACACATTCATACACATACATACTGACACACATAGTCACACACACACACACATACACTAAAGTAATAACATTAAGAGTAAAAGTAAAAGTAAAAACTTATAAGAACATTTGGACCCAGTGAAGTCAATTCTAAGATGAAAGTTTACAGCTAAAATTGTTTCTTTCATTGCAAGACTCAAAGAGATATTAATTAAATAAGTTAATAATATGTCTCCAGTCTTAAAAAAGTGTGTAAACCCAAATGTCATAAATGGAGAAAAATAATAAAAAACAGAACAGATTCGTGAAATAGAGACTAAAGTAATACTACGGAGAATCAATAAAATAAAAGTTGATTCTTTGAATAAATAAACAAGATCAACAAACTCTTAGACAAACTAACCAAAAGACAGAGAGATAAGAGTAAAGCTAACATGATTAAAGATGAAAAGGGCACATTGCAAAAGACACTAATGAAAGACAGAAGATCATGAGGAAATTCTTTGAAAACTTATATTCCCTCAAAGGTGGAAAACTACACAAAATGGGAAAACTTCTAGATGCACATGACTTACCAAATTAAATCAGGAATTAGAAACAACAGCTTAGAATGATCTATAGAAAGCAATGAGATTGAAAGTTTCCCAGCAAAGAAAGCTCAGGACGAGAGGATTTGCTGCTAAATTCTATCAAACTTTCAATTGAAGAGTTGACACAAATGATCCTCAGATTATTACCTAAAATGCCAAGGAAGGAATGCTACTAAGCTAATTCTGTAAATCCAGATTAAAAACCAAATAAGAAACAAAAGAAACTAATTTCCCCAGTGAACAAATGTAAAAATTCTCAATAAAAATTTTAAAAACTGAGATTACGAACACCTGAAGAAGATCATACAACATGACCAAGTTAGCTTCATTGCACTGATGCAAGGTCGGTGTAATATGTGAAAATTAATAAGTGTAATGCAGTATATAATATAACTTTGATAGCAAAATAGCCTGATCATCTCTATAGACTGAGAAAAAATACTTGATAGAGTTCAGCATCCCTTAGTGCAAACTACTGATAAAAATTGGGAGAAAAGAAAAATACAATATAAACAACAAACATAATGCAACATTATGTTAAATAGGAAAGAATTAAGAGCATTTCCTTTAAAAGAAAGATCATTCTCTCTGATCATTCAATATAGAGTTTGAAATCTTGGCTATAGCAGTAAGACAGGAAAAGGAAATGGGGCCACAAATAATAAAGGAACACACCAACATATTTCTATTTAAAGATAACATAGTCCTAAATATTTCACCAAGGAATTGGTGTTTGTGACAAAAAATTTCAACAAAGTAACACATTACAAAATAAATACACAAAATTGTAGGCTTCTTATATGGTAATAGTGAATTTGCCAAACAAATTAACAAAAAATGCAATTTATGCTAGCTTCATAGAATCAACTCATAGAATTCAGCCTGGTTGAGGATGTGAAGTCATGTGTAGTGAACACTGTAGAACACTGGATAGAAATCAAGGGGAACAATTACAACATAGACAGCCCTTCCATGCTCCCAGAGTGGTAGAACTAGTTAAGTAGCTATAATATTAAAAGTGAACAACAGATGCAATATAATATTCATACAAATTCTAACAGTGTTAATGGCAAAAATAGGAAGAAACAAAATTCTCCAAATATCAGCATAATCATAAGCAAACAAACTTTACAGAGCCACAGTAACAAAACCAGAATATTGCTGGCTTAAAACTAAACACATGGACAATATGCTGCAATAGAAAATGGAGATTAACCCTATACAGCTACAGATATTTAAAAGGCAAAAAAATATATAAAAAACCCAAACCCAAACAAACAAAACACCCCCAAAACAAAAGCAAACAAACAAAAACACCAACAAAAAACAGGCTATTCAGCAAATATAGCTGGGAAAACCGGGTTTCCATGTGTAGAAGAATGGAGCTAGGTCCATATCTCTCAGCCTCATAATAACATATTCAAAATAAATCTAAATTATATAATATGACTCAGTTTGAAGAACTATAAGGGGGAAAAAGTTCAATATATAGGGATATTCAAGGATTTGCCAAATCAAGTCACCCAGTAGGTCAACAGGCTAATTGAATGGTGTTCTCGAAGGTAGAAATAGACATAATCTGCAAATATTTTAGAAACAATTAAGAGTCTCATACTTAAAGAAAATAAAGTTAAAAATAAATTGAGATTCAGTCTCTCTCCAGTAAGCATTGGTTTCGTCAAGGAAGGGAGGGCTTGCAAAATGTAGGAAAGAAAATTCTTTGTCACTCCTGCCACAAAATCACATACAGCGACTATGAAAATCAGTATGTGGATAATCAGAAGGACCTGTATATACCAGAACAGGATATGCATTTGTATCTAGAGTATACATACATACACACACACACACACATATATATATGCATATATATATATATATATATATATATATACATACATACATATACACACATACGTGTGTGTGTAATATACATAACATATGTATGGATATATGACATGTAACATATGTGTGATTTAACTTTACATACACACAGACAGGTACATGCATAGACATCATGAAAGCATAGTGGATACTATATTGTTGGAGAAGGGAACTAGCAAGGAGCATGGAAGAATGATAAAGGGTGGTAATGGTATCTGAATAAATAAGATACATTGATAAGATACATTGATTCACCCTCCCTTCCCCCCTCTCTCCCACGTGCTCATGGCCGGCCTCTACTCCTCTACTTCTCTCTCTCTCTCTGTCTCTACCACCCTCTTCACTCTCCCATGACCTGAATAAACTCTATTCTGTACTAAAAAAAAAAAAAAAAAGATACATTGATTCATGTATTTTATAATCTATGATATCCATCACCTTTGGGATAAATATTAATTTATTAGAAATTAATTTAATAATTACCTCATAGCTTTTCTCCCATTTTCTCCTTTAAAAATGTTAATATAAAAATTTCTTGGAGTCTAAAAGAATTTCTGGCTTATAAACACCTTCAAGAAATAGTTACAGAGTGATATATGCTATAAGCTATGAAAATTGTGACTTTTCAAATTTTCTTTCCTGAAATACAATAAAATATTCCATATTTTAAATAATTATATGAGTAATCCTAACTATTTTTATGTGGACTAGATTCTTTTACTTTAGCTATCCCTGGTTTATGGCCTCTTAATGTTTAACTGTAGATAGATCATTAATACATTATTCCTTATTAATTACAAAATAATCCACAAACTCACAAGAGTTTTTAAAATTTACCTAAACATTATTTTCTGTGCATATGTATATGCATATATGCGTTTATTCTGAAAATATTTGAAAGTTGTGTTTTTCTTAGGTTTTGTTTTAAACTCCAGTTTTAAAGACAAATTATATACTACCCTTTAACCCATGAAACTATAGGCAAATTAATAAACCTGAAAATGAAACCGTTAGGCATAGCACATGCCTATCATTCCAGAACTCGGGAGCGAAGGCAGAAGGATAATATATTTGAGGGTAGCCTGATCTACATACTGAGTCCCTCTCTCAAACACACAAAACACATTCTAACACCACCAAAGCCAAACAACTGCTGGGTAATGTGAGATGATTTATTCACATGGCTCACAGTTCAGGATAGATACAAAGCCAACAACGTGGAGAGACATGGTAACAAGAAGCAGGCATGGAGGCAGGAGAAAGATGGAAGAGCTCATCTTCAAGTAGAAGCATGAGACAGAGGGTAAACAACATGGCAGCCATCTGTGTACCTCTTAAAGCCTTATTCCTAGTTCCATGCTTCCTCCAGCAAAGCTCATCTCCCTAAAAACACTACCTCTAACTTGGGACCAAGTGTTCAAATATCTGAACTGATAGGGAACATTTTCACTCTAACCACCACACTCTCCTTCTTGTTCCCAAACAATGAAGGCCATATCATAATGCAAAAATACATTCAATCAGACTTTAGAATTCCCTAGAGGATTTAACAATCTCATCTCTGTTTAGAAGCCCAAAATCTCTTCTAAAACTCACAACCTCTTAACTGGAATCATCCAACCAAATCAAAATGCAGATTGCATTCTTCCAACACGCAATGGATCGGAATGCACGTTTTCTTTCTAAACTGGAGGAATGAAGTTTATATACAATGTAGAAATACACAAGGCAGAAAGTGGGCAGAGTATATACAAATCCTGTACTTCCATGTCTGAGGTCTGGAGTTTTAGTTTCACTTGGCTTAGAGACCTCCACAGCCACAAGCTTTGCTGTGTACGGCAAACTTCCTTCTTCTGACCCAATGCCCTCCCTGTAGCTGTCCTTCACAGATGACCACAATTCTGGAAGTCCCAGCATCTTGGTGTTTCTAATAAAACTCAGGCTTCACTTTCCCAGTTTCACACAATGGCCTTCCAGAGCCCTTGAGACCTTCACACAAGAACTTCCCTGGCATACATTCCCTGACCTCAGAAACTCTTCGAAACTGAATGAAGAAGTCACAGGTCCCTCACTCTTGAGCTTTTCTTGTCTTTGAAGCTAGTATCCAATGACACATGGACAATGCTGATGAGTGCCCTGTCATGGGATGAGCCTGGCTCTTCTGCCCACACTGTCAGCAGCTTTTACTTTTAAGTTTATTTTTAAGATTTTAATTTAATTATAATGTTTGTCCCTTCCCTTTCCTTCCCCCAAAACTCTGATATACCCTTCTCCCCACTTCTCCAAATGTATGGCTTCGTTTTTCATTAACTTGTATTACATGTGTTACACATGTATATGTTCCTAAATATAACGTGCAGAGTCCTGCTTTGTATGCAGTTGCTTTCTAGAAGCAGAAAATTCCTATAGTTTTCTTCTTTCACAATTGCAATCTTGGCTGGTATTGCCTTGTCCCCTGGGCACCTCTTATGACTCCATTGCAGAGCTGAGGTCTCTATGTGGTAACATCCTTAAGAATCATAGCCTCTCTCTTATCCCAAGTATTTGATGTAACCTTAATCTTTCTAGGGCTCTTTTCTTCTCCAGTGCATTTTACATTTCTTTACGGCCCACTTGCTCCTTCTCATAAACCAGCATAGTGTGATTAGTAATAAACACACCATGGATTTAGCACTAGACTGTCTTGTAATTTCTTTCACCAAAAATATTAGTTCATTGCTTTTCCATTTAGCTTCATCCAGTTCTCAGGCTAAAGACAAAAACCAAACAGACTTTTTTCAAAATCACCAGGACAATTTCTATCACAGTAGTCACTAACTTTTCCACTTCCCTCTGAAATAACTTGAGCCAGGCCCCTCTAATCTGCATTGCTCTCAGGACTCCAGCTTTTCAGGTTTCCACTATAATAGCCCACAAGGTTCTGCTTTCAGTGTACAGATGTGTTTACAGTCCATGGATCAGGTTCTCTAATCCCACCAGAGAACCTCATACTTGTTGGTTTTTTTTTAATAACAACATTCAAACTCTTGTACTAGCTTCTGTAATAGTTAATTTTATATTCGCTGAGATAAAATACTATGGGAAAAATGCAAGTTGTGGGTAGAAAAGTTTGTTGGGGCCTTGCAGTTTTAGAATGAGTTTTCCTTAGAGAAGCATGTTGTAGGTATAGCATTAGGGTTGAGGAGCTAAGAGATTGAATCTCCAACCACAGCACAGAACAGAGAGAGCAAAGTAGAGATAGGCAAGACAATGAACTAGCAAAGCCTGCCCCAACGGACATGCTTCCACCAGCTAAGCTCACCACATTCCTAAACAGCACCAACTAGAGTCAACATGTTTAAATCACTAAGTCTATGGAGAACACTTGCATTCAAATCACCATAACTATGTAATTCGTATTTCATACTTTCTGTGTTGTTTGTGTGATTTGACAGAGGGTCTTATCTAGCCCAGATTAGATTTGAACTAATCATATAGCCAGGGGTGGCCTTGAACTTCTGAAGTAACCCCCTCTACCACTTAGGTTCTGAGATTACAAATGTGTACCATATTGCCCAGCTATATTACATTTTTTAAATGAACAAATAAGAATACTTGGAACTGCAAATTTAAATTACTACAACTAGAAGCCATCCAATTTGTTTCAACTCATCTTTAATTGGTGTTTTTTTATTTTAAATAATGAAAAATGGTCTATAAGATGGGGCCATCTGACTTCTGTTATCCCTCACTTATTGTTAATGTACAATCAATTTTTAAAGTTTAAATGCAATTGAACTTTTACTTGTTAAGTGGGGAAGGATATGGGCTTTTATAATGAGTTAATGTAAAAGTAACTTTTATTTACCAGATGTAATTGTCACCTCAATGGCTTACTGCTGAAGAAGCTCACCCTTTGTAGTTCTTTCTGAACTCTGGCTGGCTGGTTCAACTTGGCTGTTCTGGCTCAAAACTTTGTTCCAAGCTAACTAATTCAAACTGGCTTTTCTTGGCTTCTCATTGAATTGTTCTGCTTGAAAAACTGCCTCTGAACTCCATGAACTGAACTGAACTGATTATAGAAACTGAAAGAAAGTGAATGGAACTGCAATAAGTCAACTGAACTCAGCTTCTTTGAACTGCACTCCATGAAACTCAACTGAACTCTACTGTTTGTTCTAAACTCAACTATACTACCCTCACTGAATGGTCCTCCATTCCTGACTTACAGTGCACTGGTCCTTAGTAGCCTCTCTTTCTCATGAGAGTTGGGCATATCCTACCTCTGACTCATTCTATCAAATCTTTCTCTGATTTATCACTTTGTCTGACCCTCAGTTAAAGGTCACTTTCAAACATGGCTGCTTCTTTTTACAAACTAACTTGTTTAGATTAACGGTGTGTCTGCATTCCAGCCAGGGGGACTAAAGTTGGATTAGTCCAACTGGATCCCACAGACCTAGAAAGTCTTTAGATCCCTTGTCCATGGTGCTGGATTAAAATGTCTCTACGAGTATGGTTTGTGTAATAATCTGAGAAGACAGCTATGGAAGGTTTTGGGTTTAAGTCCTTTGTTTATCACAAGGCTGACTGCATGAGTTCATGAAAATAGAATCGATGTCTCTGTCCTTTCAAAAAATTATTCTTTCAAATGTCTCTGGACACTCCTTACCTTCATTCAAATCGTCTAGGTATGTGGGATATTAGGTTGTTAGTATGATGTACAAAATAATGGAGGGCACAAGTTGTTTTCCCAAGAACAATAGGAACATATTTGAGAAACACTGGGTGCTATAGGACAAGGATAATTACACCTGGGCAGGAGAGCAAGGTGAAAAAATGTCATAGCAATTAACAGAATTTATTAAAATTTAACAAATTAATAAACTTCAAGAAAGATTATTAATTGGATAGTAAAGTTTTAAGGTCAAAGATATTTATTCACATTATCTTTGAAAAATAGTCTTGTGATATTAACCTTAGGATTTTGTTTTCATGTATAAACTAATCAATATGAAGATAGTAAAAATCAAGTTTTACTTCTTGACTTGTACCTAAACCTCTTCCATAAAAATCACCAAATCTAAATTTGATCTCAATAAATGAGAAACTTTTCTGATATATGACGTTTGAAAGATGAAACATTTGGATTTACATGGGAGACTTACATTGTCATAATAAAATTATTAATGGACCTTTAGGATTAAACAGTTGAAGAACTTGTGTATATAGTCTCATGGATTTTCAGCCCTAAAAATGTATTGCACAGAGTCACATACATTCAACATATTTCAGAACAATTTTTGTGCTTATTTTTATGAAAACATGTATATTCAAATAAACTTAATAATGAAAGGAAAGGTGTACATTCAATTGCATCTAGCAAAGCGGAAGTATGCAAGATTGAAATGTTTAACTGATATATACATCATATATATATGTATATAGATATAGATATATATCACCATAAATGGGAGACAAATATCATGTCTATCTACCTAAAGTCATTAGAAACAATTAAAACTTTAAATTTATCTTTAAACTGATGAACTATAAAACAATAAGTAATTATCCTGAATGACCTAAATTAAAGTCTTGCATTTGCAAGGCAGGTGGTAAAAGAAGGGCTTTGTCTGATTATCTACAATCACAACTCTGTGACTTTCTTCACTCGAAAGCTCATCAAGGGCACAGAAATTCAGATGTGTAGCAAACACATCTTTCATGCATAGCTGATGTACCTTTAAGGCCTGGGGACTCCCTTCCAGTGGTCTGATAGTAACAGCCAGTATCTGAGTGGAAGTAACTAGATACACAGTACAGTGAATGTGGTTCTCAAATGGAATGTGTTCCCCCACCCGCTCTACTGAATGAACTGTTAAAAGACCAAGAAGGCTGTCATAGAGATATCACAGGAAATAAAGAACTCCAAGCCAAGGGTGTGTCCAATGGGGTTGGCATGGAATGACAGACCGCCCTCCCCACATGGAAAATCTCGTTACCCATCTGAGATATCACATAGCGGTGGCAGCACTCCAGAGACAGAATGAGCTCCACCTGTTTGCAATGTGTTTAGCTATTAATATTTATGTAGTAATTCAAGGGAGTAAAAAATGACAAAATGAACCAAGTCGTGTCACTGTTGGTGCTTTCTACCAAGATTTCTGGAAAAAAAAAACAACAAAAAAAGTAACAGCATGAGTCTGTCTCACTGGAGAGAGAAATCCTGTGACATCCATAACACGTCAAGGATTACTGGAGAAGATAAGGCAGTAGCCACGGCCTTGGCGTGCACACAATGTGTGCTCTGCCATGACTTAATAAGAATGTTCACTATCTGTAATGTGCTTTTCATATAAAAGCCATGTAAGCCAGAAAAGTATGTCCTCAAGTCTTGCAAACATTATTAAGCCATGTAATTATAAAGAAACAAAAATGGCACAAATTTGTCTGAAGCAAAAGAAATTTTTAAAAAAGATACTAGTTTCCATCAATGTCACCAAGGAATTATTCTGGGTCTGTCTCGAGAATTCCCTTTTGTAGTTCTGTGACCATTTGCTTGACAGCAACCTCAAAGGTGAGCACTGCTTGATTAGAAACCTTCTTTTTTTTAATGCCAATATCCCAGTGTTCCACTAATATAAGAATAATTTGCATGACCTTAATTTTTGCCTAATCATATTTTAAGGAAAATAACTATTTAAATCTAGTGGTAAAATAATATATTCAGCTATTCATCAGAAAATAATCCCTTGAGGATTTACTGTACTGAGTGTGACATTATCTCAGAACCCAGAAATGTATCCAAGGAATTTGACCCCTAATTCTCATTGGCTTTGAAAAATAAGTTAGGTATTATGAAATGATTCTGGGATTTAGGGTCAGGCATAGCCTAATTCTAATCAAGGGTTTACTTCCAGCTAGCTGGGTGACCACAACATTTAGTTTATTAAATGGGAATAATATCTTGCATGACTGAATGAATTGGATATTATGGTATATTTAAAGTGATAGTTTCCTTTCTACAATGTTTTGATTTAGTATAAATTCTAAAGCCATTTTTTATAAAATGATGATAGAACAAAGAATACCTAGAATTAATTTTATTTCTTTAAATTTTGCCATGGAAATTTCCTAAGAGGCTAAAAATGTGAACTGAATTACAAAAGAGTGTCTTGCACATAGCAGAAGTGTGTGTGTGTGTGTGTGTGTGTGTTTATTTGTGTATAAATCTCATGTGTAGGTTATATAGAGTTGTATATACATATATAACACATATGTATTATGTATATATTATGGAATATTATATAAAATTATGTATATAAATAGTACTACCCACACATATATATGCAATTTTTATGATGAAAAGGCAAATATTGCCAGCATTAAATATGTGATTCAAATAAAGATTCTAATGAAAAATTTAACTTAGTTCATTAGAAATTAAACAAAGTTCATTTAAGCTAAGATTTTCTGAAGAACACAAGTAAAAGTCTACAGTGAATAATCCACATGTGAACTATAAAATAACATTGGCTTCTTTAGTGAATATCTTGCAAAGCCTAAAGTTACTGAAAGCATCTTATTGACAATTTATTCCAAAGGACTTTTTGGATATCTCCATGGCCCTCAGAGTACAAAGTTGGAGTTGTTCTTTCCATAGGAGAGTTGAACAAGAAAATCTTTGAGTGGTTACATCAGACAATTCTTTTTCCTCCCTTAGTACCTTGGAGCCTGACAGCTATTCGGAAATGTCTCTTATCCTAGAAGTATCAAGTTCTAATTTCTGGGCTATTTAAATACTACCTTGTAAGAAAGACATTGTCTTAGGAAATCTGATTGTCCTATTCAGTCCTACATAACCCGGGTAATGTCCAAATGCCATCATGATTGCCCATATAATCTATCAGCACACAAGTATCTAATAGATATTTAGAAGAGAAAACTGTGTAGACACGAAGACATGCAGTCAAAACCAGGAGAATGGCAGAGGTGTCAGATGTGAGGAGAAGCAAGCAGTGGAATCTTGCTGTGTAGGTTCTGGAAGGTCAGCCCACTGAGCCTGATTCAAGATGCTTGTCTACACAACGGTGAGGTTAACAGGTTCCTGAGGATTTAAGTTACCAATTTCCTGGTAATTAAGCATTTACATCCATGAATTCCATCTAATGACATTCTATCGAGTAGTGTTTTGCAAGCCAGTATGTATAATTAGGAAGAGGTTTATGAGATGTGACAGTGAGCAGGAAGCTCACTGGTTCTGTAAACCTAAGCCCAGCCATTTTCCAGCTACAGAAAGTGAGCATTTTACACCTAGGTTTGTGCTGCTGGTTTGCCAAACATTATATGGTCCCCCATAGCTACAACCCCATCCTCCCCAAAAGTCATGGCTATTAATTCTCCATCTTTTTGTTCTGGTGTTCTTACTGTCCTATACAAGATTCTCATACCAACATCCTTTCTTGTGGTCTCATGAGTCTCTCTATTCTTACTGCGCATCCCTCTTTCACATTGACCTACTTGGGTCATCTTGAGCTAGTTCATCTCCACTTCCTTACCCACTCACCGTCATGGAGGCATTCTACCCAGTGCCTCCCCACTAGGAACTCCTCTTTTCCCCTTCTTGTTTATATATAATATATATATCTCAATTCCTCAAGATTTTTCAAAAATGTAAATAATGGTTTTTAATATTATCTTTTAAATTTTTTCATCACACACCGGTGAGACAACTGTAGGTAAAGATGCTTGGGGCAAGCTGACGATCTCAGTTCAGTGTCAGAAGCCATACAGTAGAAGGGAGAAGCAGAGCCCACGTCATCTAACTTCCACATACATGTCCCACCCCATCCCCCACACACATACCATAAATAAATATAAAATCTGAATAAATATTAAAAGAACCACTTTTCAAACAACCCAGTAACGCACAAGCTCAACAAAGACAGAAATTGTACCTGTTTTTTCTTTCTCCATGCCTCACAGTATATGTGAGTGTTAAATTCATGCTTACTAGTAAAGAGATGGCTGAAAGACTTTACAAATGAAGAACCTGCCTCTGTGACTGAACTCTCCCCTAACAAGTTTATTTTCTTTCCAAAATAAGATTTAACTGTTTTGAGTTGCCAGGATTTCATCTTAACCATAAATCTAAACAATGCTTCATTGCTGCAGTAAAGGCCTGATTTCTCAGGTCTAAATAGGCCAGGCTTCATCAACTTTATTTCAGACTGGGTGTGTGAACCTTACAGCCAATACCTGGAAAGTCACTGCCAACATGGTCCCACCCATCAGTGAAGGGTCAATTATGACTTCCCACAAAATCATATCTATAAAAAGTGACAAGTATCTACAATGTGTCCCCCCTGTTTGTGAGAACATGTCTGAGGTGGTCGCAGACCCTCGTTTTATCTCCATTCTCTTAGAGAATCATCAACAGTACCTCGGGCTCTTTGATGACATCAGCATACCCTGAATTTTATATTAGCTCATTGTTGGAGTTAACGCCGATTTGATAGTGATCTCCCCCCTCACTTCTCTCTCATCAATTGCCAAATTTTTCGACCCTCTGGAATTAGTGACCATAACTCACTTATGTGGAAAGGCTGTATGCGAGAACCAGCTGCTGAAGCAGGAAGGAAAATGATTTGCTTTCTCAAGTTGGCTTTGAAAAGTGTACAAGTTGCCAGAAGGCCTCTGGGTATGTGTATAAAACATCGAAAACAGATATAACAATACACAAAAAAGGAGATAAATCTTCAGAACTGGCTCCCCAGGAAGCAGCTGAGCAATTTCCAGCATGAGGGCTGAACAGGCCACAGAGAGAGCTCTTGGAACAGGAGGTAGAGGACAGTTGTGCTCTGGAAGAATTTTGTGAATTAAGTTTAATTGTCTAATCAATGTCACCAGATTTTCAGCTACTTTACCCCTTATAACATGACTTTTGTATTTTTTAAAATAAAACTCTCAGAAATACTACTATATATTTTTAAGAATTTACAAAATGTATAAACATTACTTGCTTGGAAAATTGAAGACGCTTAGTTATTTAACTAAATTCTCTTTTTAAAAAACCCAATCTTTAACTTAACTAGATTTATTATACAAATATATTCTTATTCACTGACTTGCTCATAGGGGAATCTAGAATTTACATTTAACTTTGTGATTGATAAGCAAAAACAATGCTTGTAAGATGACTTTTTTTTTAACCTGTGTGTAATCAAGTCATCTAGTTACCAGTAACTGCAAATGTAACATATTTCAATGGTCTCTTTGGGACTTTTAAACTGTCTTCTTTTATAAAGAAGACTTTATTTTTACATTAAGGGAGCATTAGGGTCATTAAATGGGTTCCCATTTTATGATTACTGCAAATGTCACATTGATCCAGAAAGATAAGAAAATGTGCTCATCTTTGGAGCAGATATCCAAGGCAGGAGCAGGCAACCCACACTATTTGCATTAAAAAAAAAACAAATTGTATAAACGCAGGAGATTGACGTGCCATCTGCTCACATCCTTCGCTTTTCTGGCTCTTCTGTGTTGAGATATTTTTATGGAATAGTTACGTTTATTATTTTGAAAATGAGCCACAGGTTTAAAAAGTTTATGATGGGTAATATAACAAAGCTACTGATTTACTGTATCACAGGTATTAAAACTTGTGTTAAGTTACATTTTATTGCTATCGAATGTATCTAGTTGTTACTAAGTCACATGTTCAGACAAAAATAAAATCCATATAATGTACATTTGTGGCTGACCCAAGATACACAACAAACTGTCTTAAGTTACAACCTGTTTTTACATGTACTCTATGCCCATTGTAACTGGTAAGATCTTAATGCACACTATCAAACATTTTTAAAAAAATCATAACCATTGACAAAAATGTATTCATATACTTTTATGCAAAAATGCTTAAAATTTGTACATTTATCTTTGTTTTTTAAAATAAAGTTGTTAAAAATAAATAAAATAAAATAAAATCCATTTAAATCTATAAAGGATGTTTAGGACCATATTTAAGACACCTCCATAAGATGCTTTTTGTAAAAAAAAAAAAAAAAAAAAAAAAAAAAAAAAAAAACTGCCCTTAAAAACTGATGACTTCAATTGATACCAAGTTGCTGTGTCACTCATAAGGACAACAAAGACGGCATCAAGTGGGGTAAATAGACATGTTTTAAGGGGAGGTCACAGAAGCATCATATGTCACCTAAGGGTAGGACTGTTTCATTTTGCCATGTGAACACCTAGGAAGCTCATCTGCTTCGATTTTATTTTATTTTTATCTGTGTTTACTACAAAAACCAGTGCATCTATGTATGTCTATATGTGTGTGATAGTGTGTGAATGTATGTCTGTGTATGTCTGTGTGTGCCTGTGTGTGTGCCTGTGTGTGTCTGTGTGTATGTGAAAACAAAATGAAAACTTATAACTAGCATTGCCCCTTTCTGAACTCTAGGTGTCTGCCACGATTTCTGATAAGGGAGAAAGAGAACAAAACAACAACCACAAAGACAACAAAACCCATCACGTGACATAAAATGTCCCTGTAGCATTCAACCTTTTGGTGGCAGCTGTTTTTAAACAAAAGCATATAGGCTGATTTTTTTCCAACTTGCATAGTCTTCAATATGTGTGTATATGTATATGTGTATTTGTGTGTCTATAATTCAAATGAATATATATATACAATTATTTATTAAAACCATATGTCATGTGGTGCATACTAGTAAGTGCCTTTTTATTCACATTGGTGTGTGTGTGTGTGTGTGTGTGTGTGTGTGTGTATGACTCACTAGAATTGTCTTCTCAGAGTATAAATGTAGGAATAAAATTTTAAGAAATTTCCCTGAATTCTGACCAATTTTGATGTAATTTAGGTAGAAATACCAAAGGCTTAACATAACAGTGTATGATATACTTTTTCATATTTTCCCCAGGGTACTTGATTATTTTTTAATCCAAACCTCAAAGAGTTTGACAAAGTTGGAAAGGATTCAGGGTGATATCTATAATACTGATCCTTACTTTGTTTCATTCTCAGATAACCTGCTGAGAAAGCACATAGTGGAATTCTGGGCCAGACCAGCTAAAACAACCTCTCATGTGATTTTTATTTTCCTATATATATCATCTTTAAACATTTTCTATTTTGATGTGTGTGTACATTACATATGTGTGTGTGTGTGTGTGTGTGTGTGTGTGATATGTGAACAGAACATGATACTGTCGTCAGAAAAATATATGGTATGCTCTGCAGCTTGCTTAGGGAAGGTATTATAGTCTCTCCTTTATCTTGGGACTGAAGAAGCAGAGACAGTTCCTCAGTGAAGGGGAAAAGACCCAATAAAGCAGGTGGAAACAGTGTGGAAAAACACAGAATACTGGAAAAGAAAGATGCACTGGAAATAAGGAAAGCCTGTGAAAGAGACGTTGTCAAATACTTCGGAATATTTATGCTAGCAAAAGCATAGCTTTCTCTGTAGTAAATCGGGAAAATGATTGCACAAGGCCAACACACACTGGAGAGGGAAGTAGACACGAATCACCTGGATTTGTTTAATGTTAGAGTTAAGTCATTCTTTGAATCCTTGTTTTCCTCCACTGCAACATTCTCTTAGAATTGTTTTTCATTTAACCCTAGACAATAAATTGGTCTGCCCAACGACTTCCAGACTCCACAGGTAAATCTGGAGATCAAGTTGGAAATGTGATACAGAAAACATTAGTAAAATAGACCTTCATTCATTACAGAACAGGAGCGACCTTCATGCTGTATATAGAAGAATAAAATGCTGTAATATAATCCGCCATAGCATTTTATACAGGTCAGGGAAAATTCCTCAAATCCATATTTATTCCTGGGAAGGAACAGTGTCATCTTCAGAAAGAGCAACGGTTAGTGCCATTCTGCTAACATTGGGAATGGGGACAATAGGGTTACATGCATGCTCACGTTTCGTTTAGTTTTTGTTTTTTAACTTTTAGAACGGAGAGGAGGACATTTTTCTTTGCTGCTATGAGTCGGTTAATGCCAAAGGCTGGGAGTGATGGTGTGGCTCCTTCTTCCTTCTCCACTTGCACAATTTCCAGACAAAACTTCAAGTTGCTTCTTTTTCCGTCTGAAATTTTGGTTATAGAATAATCCCGAGTGTATTCATCTTCATGTGCCACAGACTCTTTCTTCACACTAGAAGACACCCACAGGGACAGAGGGTGGGTCCCGACACCGTTTCTGTGCGCACAGGGCCGCGCAGCGTCTTTTCATCCCACCAGCCTCCGGTGAGCTGTGCGTCGTTATCTTGTGTCAGACTCACTACTGAACTCCAGTCCAGCCTCTTTACTTCTCACGTTAAAGGGCACTTGGCTCTGTGCTCTGGTGTTTTATCTCAAAGTTCTAGTATACAGCTGCAAACTATAGCCAGTACAGACTACACATCGCACAGCGACTGCGTTATCTTACTTCACGTGCTGTTCTGCGCCTGGTACATTGTTCCTTAAATCACGCATGTGCGGTGCCTGGAAAGCATGGTTGATTAGCAGTTTCCTGTCCTTAAAGAGCTAAGCAGGAGCTTGACTGGTTATTGCATTTTCTTCAGTGCATTTGGTCTATGCTTTTATAAAAATATGATTTTCAACATACGATTTAGTGGGAAAATTTAAGGAACTATGATTTTTTTTTTCTGGACTGGGAGAACCTAATCTAAATGGAGACAGAGACTGCATTGTGAATCCCACAGGTACTTCGACCCATAAGACCATTGAAAACAAGGCAAAAATAAAATAAAATAAACAAACCAATAAAACCAGTTAAAGCACAGTGCAATCATTTTCCTGAATCCCTCTATACCAGAGTAGCCTCAAGTCCTACAGAGAATAGCTCATTAAAACCATGCTGTCCAACTTCTTCTGATGGCTGGCCACTCAGGGAGCTATTTCATAGCAGGGGAGCTTTAAGGGGTGTCTTAGTGGGGTTTTTTTTGTCTTGTTTTTGTTTTTTTGTAAAAACAGGGTTAGGTGGCAGGGACTACCTTCCCTGTTTCTCCTTGTTTTCCTGTTTGTAGGTTAAAAGTTAAGAGATAATGACAAGGTCTGGTTTTCCTTTTAAAAAAGCAAAGCCCAGGAGAAGCTACTTTCTTTTATGCCACATATAGGCCACAGTTCTTGCTTTAGGAAGTAAACATTTAAGCATGACATTGTTGAAGGGTCTAAAGTTTAAATATAAAAGTTATTTTTATGTTTACTTGTCATTCATAATAACTAATACCCATGTGTTTGATTCTCAAGAGGAAGAAAGTATGGGGAAGGAAATGAATTGATGACCAGAAATCAAATACATAAAACAGTAAAATAACAAAGGCCTGGTGAATCTTTTAAGCTGTAAGTATGAATTTTAAAATTTTGGTATGAAGTTTCAGTGTGATTGGCGTGCTTTGAGGCAGTACGGTAAGCTAGGCCAGTTCGTCTTTCACCTGTGGTTATTCACCACCTTAGACCAATGTGGTATGAGGCCCTTGAAAAATGTGCACACAAAAATCAGATGACAGGCCAGACTCCTGTAGCATGGGGGAGAATGGTATCATGTCCTCTGACCACATGCAGCTGGCTTCACACTCCTGCCACAGAATCTGTGTGCTCTCCTTCATACAGCCATAACTTCCCAAAGACCAAGGGGGAAATCATTCATTTTAATTGACAACAAAAACAAAGACTTGAAAAAAACTCAGTTTCTTCAAAACTGTGTGTTAGGATGGTGAGGTAGAAGTCTGCCAACTGCTTGTTTCAGAAAAGGCTATTGGTAACCCCCTTTAATTTAGAAATATCAGCATTATGATTGGTAGGGTTAAAGGCCATACATAGCTTCTGTTTCCAGTAAGCTATACGAGACCAGAATCCTTTAAATCTCTGTTGATACATGCTTTTTGAGAATATAAAATTTAATCAAAAATAAGCTTTAAAATGGGTTTGATTTTGTACATATGAATATCAGGAGAAAGAGATTAGATGAAGAAACACAGCAAAAAATTCTCAACTAAATGTATTTTGTATATAAATTAATAAATAGATAAAGTGGCATTCCCTGCATTAATGATGCTGCATTAAATAAAAACTAGGATTGTAAATGCTAATGGTTTATAATAACTATGTTTAAAAAATACACCAATGAGAGAAGAAAAAATAAGTCTTCTCTGGGGATATGCAAACTGCCAACCAATTATTTTCTAAATGTCTTCAGATGAGATCTTTTTAAATAAAATTTTCAACGTGGTTCAAAAGCTGTGCACATCCAGAATAAAGCTGAGGCTAACTTCCCTTGAATTTGCGAAAAGCAGCCCTTTTGATTTCTGAGGGCCGCTCATCCTCCGCTTGCAGTCCTCTGAGCCTATGCATGAAATATTCACATCCGGCTGCGTCCGCCCGGTCGCAGTCCCTGGTGGGCCCATTCTGCCGCCGCTGTTGCTCGCAACCCCACAGTTGTGTTCCCAAGTTCTTTCCATGCGCTTCTTCTCTGTGTGTGTGGGGGGGAGGGGTCTCCTCTTACTCATTAAGCCAGGAAGTGAAACTCTGAGTTCTATAGAATATAAAATTAGACATTGTCCCTGCCCAGTGGGCTCACAGTATCTCCAAATTTGCTGTAAAATATGTCTACATATTGCATAACAGATGCACTCCAAGTGCTAAATGTCTGGAGATAAATCTATTATTGACTCCAGCCTCTCAACCTTTCCAGCTCCTTTATCATTTGTCAGCATATATGATCTGGATATGCCAAGGCAGATTGGGGATTGTACACCAGCTCCTTGGTTATGTTTTAAAGAGGCACCACATTCCAAATTGGCTTTGACAGACTTTGGTCCTGTGCATCAAACACATTAATAACCCCTTTTCCCCCGGGCCCACGGCTGCTCCTCTCTCTGCTCTGAAGCAATAAGCAGGCCTGTAAGCTTGTTCTCTCAAACGAGAATTACTTCTGCCTTTGGAAATAAAACTCAAACTTCTGTCTGCTCTGTGTTTTGTCTCCTGTGAGGAAGGGGACAGCTCTCGAAGCACACATGGGGAAGACTAGAAAACACCGTTTCGGCACAGCTATGTGCTCTGTAGTGTGTTACTTTTCAAAAGATTGCGTGCGCACAAATGACCTGTTGCAAGGGAAGGTTTATATTTCAACACGCATTTGATACATGTAATTCTTGTATCTACATATCTGGCAACACTGCTTTCCTGGTAGTTTATTGCTATCACCTGTGCAGTTATGAGTGTCAATGACTTCCAGAGATGTAGGTGAATATCTGAATCTATGAGGAAGTACCTTTTTAATATAATTAATAATTTTTCAAAAAGCCCACAATTTTCTGTCCTTCTAGTTTAAAGTCTATGAATAAAATAGGCAACATTCCTTCTGAGTGTATAGTTAAAAATGTGAGTTTTTACCCTACATAAATGTAACACTGGTCATATTTCTGTAAATAATGGTTTCAGTTTTAGTCTTAAAAACAAAGCAAGAAACATAAAATTAAAAGTGTCCCTTTCTGTTTTTGCATTTGTTTTGTGTCAGAATGGTTCCTTCATGTCAAATGACTCTTGCAAACACATTTGGCAGCCACTCCCCCTAGTCATCCAAAGAGTTTGTGACAATTGGGGAGCTGGCTAGATACCATCGGTCCCTTTAAAATGGATTAGTCTCTAACTGCCTGTCTTTCCCCATAAATTTTAGGAAGGATATATATTTGCTTAATGAATCTATTATGAACCTCCCACTGCATACTTTAGCATATCTCAAGGTCTAATAAGACCTCGTGAACATGATGGGAACTAGCGTATTTGTTCAGGCTTTGCCTCTTTTACCCCGGTGGCCTTACATGAACAAATGCAACCATATGGAGAATGGGGTTTGCTTTTTATACTTTTGGTTGTGAGCCCACCCTTTAATGGCTGAGCCATCTCCTCAGCCTGAGGAATGAGTCTTTTCTATAGTGGACTTTGTCTCTACAACTCATGGCAAGATTGTCTTTTGCTTTCCCTGTAAGCATCTGCTTCTGTCCCCGGGGTGAAGGGAGCAGACTTTGATATTGATTTTCTGTTGTCTCTATATTCCTCGACTCTCCATCCCAACGGTACGCTTTGGCCACGGAGACACACCAGCACTTGGTGATATATTTCCTGTGCCTTCCATCCGCTCAGAGCTTGTCACCAGAGTACACACTGCATCTATAACTTAATGTTTGGAACTGACTGGACCTTCTTTTAAAGCCGTAAGACCATATAACATGAGGGCGATTTCTAGCTGCTGCAGACACGCGGAGTCTTGAGGAGCACTGGTCTGACATGATTCTACTTTAAACACAGAGTATTTATTAGCCAAAACCTCTGTGGTAGTGTTCCCTCTCACCCTACTTAGAACCCTCATCTCAATGCTCTGGAAGGGCTGAGGTTCTCACCCTTTCACAAATGTTGACATTGTCTCCGGGGCAGGACGTGGAAGATGTATAAGAGAAGGCCACAGACACCCAAGTAGCAGTTCTTGGCCCATGGAAATGCTGGTCATGGACTGAGAAGAGGCTGGAAAGCAGTGGGGATCTGAACAGTATGGTAGCAGTTGGGAGAACAGGGCACAGTTCACAAGTTTGGAAATTAAAGGCACATAAAAGTTTAAAAATTTAGTATGAATAGAGCATTTAGTAGTTGAGTGGTTGCCTTCTGGAAAATAATGCAATTACTCTGTAGTAATCAGATTACATTCATTCAAATAAAAATGTCTGTGAAATGTTGCTGTATATTGGACATTAGACATGTTCTAAGGATGAGATGATAATTGAAAGTCACATGCATTCTCTTACATAGCTTTAGACCTGAAAGATGAACACTGATAAAATAATGATGCCACTGTCTGTAATAAACCGGACATATTTGGATATGTGACATATTATGGATAGTGACAGATGGGACAATGAGTTTGTCTGTAGTTTACAGTGCCATGTCTCTCAAAGCATCATGTCACATACCTTGACTATAGTCAACCTATTCACCAATCAATTATCTTAGAATGAAATGTAAGTTTCCGAGTACAACAGGAAGATGGTGAAGTGCTAGGAAGGCAGATCATACGGAACTGGCTTTGTCTTTGGACTCTGGAGTGAGACTTGAGGGATACACAGTCCCCGTCAACATTAAAGGGCCCCATGCATTAGAACCAACATAGGCTTTGGGGTTGGATTTATGGACTTCCTAAAAGGAAATGAATTGTTTTCTGTATCTGAAATGACTGTTAATTCATCATCGCATATGCTATTCAGATCTCACAATGTAACACTCACAGGCAGTAGTTTTACTATGTATCTATAAACTTCAGTTTTCAGTTTAAAATCTCAGATGTTTCCATTTGCATTTAGCTAAAAATTGGCAAGAAGATTGTCATCTCGGATCCAACTTTTTTAATGAAAAACTAATTTTGATTTATGGGGTGGCAAAAATATAAACATTTTCGATAAATCTTTTGCCAATTTCTAGATTTAAAAAAAAAAAACAGTTTTAACTGTTAACTTTGGCCTTTTGAAGGATTATTTTTAACTGAACATGTCAATGTTTTTACCCTATCCTGCTTTTCCTTTGTCGGTTCACACAGTAGTCCCTGACTAGCTTCAGAGACACTGGCCCCTGTACCCATTCACGGCAGCAATGCCACTGCCTCCAAAACCTCAGGTCTCCACGCCATCAGCCTGTGCTCAGAGACATGTGTGCTGATTTTTGGGTCGTTATTGGAAATGTAGACATGATTTTAAAATAAACTTGACATTGGTTGTTATAAAAACCAATAAGGGCACATGTTCAGGCTGCTTCAAGACCACATCAGTGAGCCGTGCTTATCTAGGGGTCTTTGTTTGTCTGGAGGGAAACAGCCCCTTCATGGGGTACCCAACACTGTGCAGGATAAGAACATCCACGTTTTCTAAGTTCCCATGGCAAAACCGAGTTGGTTCCTACCTTTGCCTTATAACCTTTCTATCCTACATAATTTGGTTTTATAGAAAAAACAGACATTAATAATAAAAATAATCCTGCATTACTAAGTGAGCAGGTCATCTGTTTCTATCTGTCATAGCACTGTGGCCTTTCCCTTGATGCTTTCCCCAAACTTTGTATTGTAGTCTCACTTGACTACTAGCTCTTACCTTGATGATGCATTAGCATTTTACTAAGTAATAGTTGACCTATTTTAGAGGCCAGTTCAGTAAGGATACGTTAATTATTCTGCTCACTGCAGAAAAGTATTCAGAGGCATTGATTATTTTGGAGAATAATTTAAATTGACTTACACTTTATGTGAAATGTAATGCTTAATGTATTTTTCAAGTTCCATCAACTGATAGTTTTATATAGTTTGGTCTTTCAAATTGTAAGCTACAATGCTCATATATAATATTAATATTCAGAAATGCTTTGTGTATTGACATATGTAGACAGATACAAGTCCTTTATTGGGTATTTTGGAATGTAAAATATATTATTATTAATTATAATCCCCTTCTGGTATAATAGAAGACATATAATGACTTTACCACTTTACACTTGTTTAAAATTATGTAGACATGTAAATGTGTTTAGATTCTATATATGTATGCATGTGCATATATACTACACTACATATATTATACATGTGCATAACTATGTATTTATATTATATGTATATATGATTTTTAACAAATTAGAAATAGAATATCACTTTATTTTTAAACTAGTATTAAAACTTAAGTACACAACTTTCTTCATGCATCATAGACAGATCTTCTATACATAGTACAAAGTTGAAGAATTTTAAGTATACAATTTTACATTTTTTAACAAATGTATTGTGATCACCATAAAAGTCAGGCAGTAAGTCACCTTGGCCACTCCAGCCTCTTTGTACTCATCATAACCAGTTTCCTACCTTCTGTACTATTAGTTTTTTCCTGTGCTTGGGTCTTGCTCACTGTATATCTTGAGTTATGGTCTTTATACGCCAAAATCGTATGGTCCCTGAGATCAAGGAAGGGACTGGTCAAGAGAAGATGGGATGGGAAGATTAAGCAGAAGAGCTCCTCAGGTATCTAGACTCAGTGAATGGTAGACGTCAGAGCATCAGGCTGGAAAGAAATGAGGACCGGCAGTCTTGTGTAATGAGTGACTTTGAAACCTCTCTAGGTTCTTTCAGTATACACAGCCTAGTGGTTGTGATAATTAAGGTGAATGGTGTAGAGGTGACCAAACTCTGCAAAGATACTATGTCATATGTTTCATGTTACACCACTACTCAGAAACACTGAGAATCATCTCATGCATATATCTAATTTGGTGTTTCTTTCTAACCTCCCTGTTTCATTCATAATTTCATTTTGTAGTAAGGCTGTTTGTGATTAGGAAAAACAGCCTTTGCCATCCAGATCGGGCTGCTGTGGCATGTTAAGGACAAGTCCAGGTACCTGGGCATCGCTTAGAACTTGGCGTGGGAGAGATTGAATGGGGCAGCTTGGTTATATGCATTGGCTTGATCACCTTGACTTCAGTCCTCAGCAGCAACCCCCACACAGCGGTTATTCCATAAAGATCTCCTCGATAAGGAAATGTGCAGTGTTTGCTCATCTGGAAACTAGACCCGGGGCACAACGTGCACTGTTCAGGTGAAAATGAGTGTGGGACACCAGCAGAGTGCCTGGCACACAGTGGGTAAACACAGATACAGCGTTTATTGCCACGACGACTAGAATAGTTTGCAAATTAGACGTCTAAATTAATTATCCAGATGATCCAAGATGGCGCTTTTTCACTTGTCTCATTCTCTGTTCCTCTTGGACTCCGAGAACTGAGTTAATTGAATGGCTGCATATATAATACCCCACAGCCGCAGCTCCTACTTCTCAATTACCAAGTGACTGACAAACATGTCTGTTTAAAGCCTTTTTTTTTTCAGTTTCACAGATTTTAATGAAATCTCTAAGTCAGCTTGTTCCTCTGCCTGTAGCTTTCTTTATAAATTTTTGTAAAGACCAAAATTCTTGATGAATCCCAAGGAGGATGGAGGAGAGGAGAGAAGGAAGAAAAGGGGGTGCAGAGGGAGGCTTGACTCTGAACAGTTATGTTCTGTATTTGCATGGGGAGTTCATAACCTCGTGGGCTGAATACGTTGGAGACACATCACTGGGAAGGTCTACTTGGATAGGGAATTTGGGGACTCAAACAAGGCTCTGGGATTTTTCTCTTGGTCACATTCTGACCTGCTCCTGTTAACTGCTACCCCTATCAAAGTTTCTTTGCCCTCTGGTTTTTGGGTTTTTTTTTTTTTTTTTTTTGGAATGAAGTTTGCTTCCTTTAGCCCCCACTTAACTTGAACTTCCTTCCAACAGAATTTCTGCCATTTATACCGGTGTCCTTTCCTCAGTACTGGATGTTGTTATTTATACAACCATTTCAAAACAACCAAACAAACAACCAAACAAACAAACAAAAGCCTGTCTGTATTTGTATAAACCATTTCTTCACAAGTATCCAACTATGAACAGGAGAGAAACAGAAAACAAGGGTAAGGGCGACTCATATCAAACACTCCATTACTCATTTCTCTCATGCCTATTCCCTGTCCTCTTTCAGACACATTTTGTAAGTAAAAATTTTAAATATTCTGAACAATGAAGCCACCAGCTAGCTATGACCATCCTGGCTCCCCTTTCTGTTTAAACTTTGACTAAATTATTGGTTACTCAATTATTATGCTAGGTTGGCCTAGATACCAGTGCTTCAGCAGGCCATACTCTCCCGGGTCAGTTCTATGAGGTATTCCGTGGAGTGTGGAGCGTGCCCTAGGGCATTGTCTTAGAAGGCTGAGATAGTCCACATTGTACCAATAACCATTGATAACAAGTTTCATTTGGCAAAATAACCTTGTGATGAAAAGCAGACCCCGGTATTTAAAGGTGATAATTTAAAAATACGGTATCTATGCTGACATAGCAAAAGGGTTTAGAATGAAGTTGCTAAATTGAGACATTTCAAAGGGCTAAAATTTGCATTTTTCATACTAACTAGTTTTAGTTAGTATCTAGTTTAAAATTGCAATAGCGGTTGGGATATTACTTCTTAATGTAAAAAATAATGCAATTTTTTAGAGTGTGGGGGAGTGTGGTATGCTATGACACAGATAAAGAAGTCACAACAACTCCCAGAAGTTAGTTTTCTTCTTCCACCATGTGGGTCCCAAGGATAGAACTCAGGCTTGGTTGCAGACCCCTTTCCTCACTAGGCCACAAGGATGGCCCATAAATATTATTTTTTGATTAAATATTTTCACTGAAAAATGAGACATGTACCATATACACAAATAACCAAGCACATAGCTTCGCAGCAGCAGCTCTGAATGTCATTTGTTTCCATCCTTTCCTGGTTGCTGGGTTTTCTTCTGCCCTGTGAAGCCATGTCACAAATGCTTGAAATACCATTATAATTTCAAAACTGATGCTTCTGAAACAGGCTGATTCCCACAAGCCCTATAAAGAAACCTATTCCCTTTTTTTTTTTTCACATCGCTGGGGCCTTATTTCATAGTCCTACTCTAAAAATCATCCAAAATCGAACATATTGGAGGCAATCAGCCAAAAAATCATGACTCCGCCATGTTAAGCAAGAAGAGCCAAGACGAGTGACTGGATGCCACGTGCAGAGCTGAGAAAACCCAGCCTATCTTGACAGAAAATAGATTTACTGTATACCATGCACTGTAAACAGCGCCAGTAGAGCAAGCAGTCATAGAAGCTAAGAGTCTCCGAGACATGTCGCATCTCAAACTCTGTGAGCTGCACTGCAGATCAACTTTCTGGTTACTTTTGTGTCACGAACCAGCTTCTGGGTATGCTGTTCTGGTTCGGTGGATTCGAGTTTACAGTTTTCAACTCAGTCTGTTATTCTATGACTCAGAGAAAATGGTTGGGTGCCGTGAGGTTGTTTAGCTAATCCCCATCTAGTTCTTTTCTGGATGTGGTAATGATTTATCCAGGGGAGGGGTTCACATGCCTCCTCCAGAAAACAGCATCAAAAATGGAGTGCTCTTTTCGGATCTCGTGGCAGACACTTGAACTGTGCAGATTGCTATCATTGTGACTTTGAGTTATTTCTGAAACTCAAGGGAAATATTTCTAGGAAAAGAAAGTCACTTTACATATTATTTGATTATTTGAGCTTCTTCTACCATAGATGTTTCGTGCAAGACAAAGAGATACTGATATTCTTAAATGATCAGGAATTCTGAGATCAGTTGGCCACTTCTTACTTCTTCAGTGAAAGGTATTATTTAATAGCATTTTCTATTTTACAGTTTCTTGTGTAGTATTATATATATACTTATACATACGCATACGCTTGCATACGCATATACATATACACATACACATATGCATATAGATACGCATATACATATATATACTACTACAATGATGGGTTGTTGTTTTGGGTTGGTTCCATTAGTGTATTTTTCTAAATATTCCAAATGTATTCTAATGAATATTACATGATATACCAAGCACAGGACATCAAATAGTTTATTTTATAGGTCACTACACATGTGCCATACCAGTAAATTTTATATTATAGCATAAGTACATAGGTTTTTTTATGATATCAGTAAAATATTTATGTCTTTTGAACATATGATTTCATTTTCACAGTTTCATAAAATCAGAAGTCCTGGGTCCTCATTAACTAAGTAGATGAATTTGGCATAGTGACTTTTCTAATGTGTGGTATTGGTAACTGAACCCAGAATCTTGTGTGTGCTAAGCAAGCATTGTACCACTGTGCCATGCCCTTCGTCTCTAAGAATAATGTTTTAATTTAATATTTAATGCCAAAACTGCAAGGTGAATGTATTTCATGCCCAGTGGAACTTTTTAACCAGAAGTTATAAATGCCTCACCCAAAAACATGCCATGTGTCACAATGCAAGCTTAAACAAAGTATAAGAGTCTTTGTTGTGCATTTGTTTGAATTATAAGCAGAAAATCTGCAAGCAGTATTATATCTTCACTGCTTAGGAGCCTTCAATAAAAAGAGTATTGGTTGTGAATGATGATTGTAGTTCCAATGACAGCTCTCTTTTAGTTCCTAAGAAATGTCATGTATTTATCCAGACACCATATACTCCAAGTTTAACTCTACGTTTTGTTCAGTTGGCAAGGCTTTAATCAATTTTTTCTTCATGAACTTTGAACTTTGTATTTTAAATAAATATTAAATTAGCTGTAATTCAGTGAACATGCTGAGCAATGTTCTATTCTAATAGACAAATTTACAATTACAAGATATGACCAGGTTTTTTTTTTTTTTTTTTTTCAATAGAATTCTAAAACAATGTAGGAAAAGCAGGTTAGTCTTCATTTTATCTGGGAAAAGTTTTTTCTAGAAACCAAGAGGATAGTGTTTGGGAAGAGGATCATACTCAAAATTGGTTCCTGGGAAAATTAGCTTTTATAATGTTTGCATTAAAATGAAAAGAAAGCAAAGTGATAGCTAAGAACTAAATAACTATTAAATAATAACTAAATAACAACAGCGTGACTCATCGGCTCAGGTCAGCTCCAGAGCCACACGCAATAAAGAACTGGACTTGATTTCATCAAGAGTTTGAACTTGGAACCAAGGGACCCTGTGAGAGCAGCTTTCAGAGGTTTGTGTTGAAGGAGCCTCAGGGTGACTCGTGCTCTGCAGAACTTGGCCAAATGTTCAACATCTATTTCATTAGTTCCTGCGCTGGTTCATTTGAAAAGAAGGTGTCTTTCTGTTCTCTTGTCAGGAGTGGTTTTGTGCTGTATTTCCAACCCCTCTTTCTAATGATGTGCAAAGTTTATTTGCCTGGAACAGGTGTTTAGAATGCAAATCTATTACCACAAAAACATGTTCTCAAATCTATTCATGTCTTCATGGAGCCAAGACTCAGATTAGCTTCTTGGGTACAAAATTGTGGCCATCTCTCTTTAATTTGTTTTTGTGTGTTAAGATGGACCTCTTTCTAAGAACTGATTCTCTTCCCAATTGCTACTGAGGAACATGAGCACGATGCAAGCTTGAATCAATTAATCTATTGACAATTTTGTCTTCAATAGATTAATATATGAGTTTAGACATTAAATGACTTGCCATTTTCCATTATCCATAGGTGACAGGAGCAGTCTAATGGGTATCTTTGAGGCCTAGTTTTGTTTTGTTTTTTTTGTTTTTTGTTTTTGTTTTTTTGTTTTGTTTTGTTTTTGGCACAAAGAAATCTATAGGGCAGAGAAAACATCACCCACTGTGAGCAGGGTTCTTAAGCATCAAACACTTCTAAGCTACTTTATGCAGAACTCATCTCCTATCCATTTTAAATGTGTGTGTTCGCTCTTTTTTTGTATGAAAGCAGGAAAGACTTACTCTGGCTCCCAGTTTTGGTGTATGGCTCTTTGAAGTAGGGAAGTCAAGGCAGCTGGCATTTGAAGCAGCCTGTCACATTGTGCACAGAGTTAAGGAGCAGAGGTCAGATGATTGCTTGTGTTCAATTAACTTTCTCTTTGCATACCACTCAGTAACCCAGCCAAGGAAAGATGAGTCCATGGTGGATAAGTATTCCAACCTCAGTCAACCAGGTTGAGATGATCCCGCACAGGTATGCTCAGGGCTTCATCCCATAGGTGAGTCAAGGTCTGATCACATTATAAAGGGAATTTGATGATCACGAATTGACTGTTAGTTACGTTTTAGGCCTAGCCGGCATCTCCTATCCTAAAAGCTTCATGTTCATCTCATAATACATAATATAGGTTGACCTAAAAAATCTTTATAATATTCAACAAATTTTCAACACTGTTTAAACAGCCAAATTCAACATCCACCTGAGCAATGTGTTAATGGCAAGCTCCATAAATTAAGAGGAAGTTACATACTTCCAACATACAATGGGGCAAACATTCCTATTCCAAAAGGGAAGACTTTGGGAATGCAAAGAATAATTAGACCAACATTTAGCATGGAAAAACACCAACTTATGTAGCTCCTTGTCTAGAATCTGAAGCCTGTAATGCAATCTGCTGGGTCACAGATGTCTTTGCTAATCAACCTTTCAGCTAACTCTCCAGGCTGGCTTCATTCTGTGCTTATACCCCCCCCCAAAAATGTCACCCATGTGTAACATCTTAAATATCCAGGGATCTCCTTCACAACAAAGGCTTTACCTTGACAGTTTCATACAGTGACTTCAGCCTGACCTCAGCTGTGTTCTGAAAGCACAGAGGAAGGCCCAGGCCCCTTCCCCTACCTCTTATCTTTCATGCCTTTGAGCCAGTGCCATGAAGGAGGGTGATACCATATTCTGTGGCCATCGTGAAGCCTTGAACCACAAATAGGCCTGCTTCTCTATATACTGATACCAGAGAAGCAGGTTTACAGGCAATTGGTTTTAACAATTAGGGGGTTCCTTACTGTTAGGATTTCTTCCCTTAAATGAGAAGTCTGAAATCTTTGCAAGACACAGCCTTCAAGGACTGGGTTATACCATCTTTCTTATTGGGGCAGTGTTCCTTAAGAAAGAGATGTCTCTGCAGTGACAGTAATATTTGTAACAGTCGCAATTGCTTCTTTAGCACATGGCTGAATGCTCCTTTCACTTGAAAATCCATTTGTCAAACAAATAAGTCTGTCATCTTCAAACTCTTTTACTCAGGTTCTCAGGACATGGGAGAAAGGAAGTCTAATTCCTGAACAAAATACTACAATAATGCTCGCTGTCAGGGTTACCATTAGACTTTGTGAGCCCTCTGTTACCCCCATATTCACAAACAGACAAAGTTGTTTAATTGAAAACTGGCATGTATTATTATCATCACATAACCGGGTGGGCAAATGGAAGCTCATTGAGTGCAAAGCTTCTGTAAAGCAAAGGGCATTGCCAATAGAACAAAATGGCAACCAATAAATTGGGAAAAGATCTTTTCCAATCCCACATCAGATGGAGGACTAATATCCAATATATACAATGAATTCAAGAAGTTAGACACCAGAAAATCAAATAACCCTATTAAAAATGGAATTCAGAGCTAAACAAAGAATTTTTCAACTGAAGAATATCAAATGAGAAGCACCTAAAGAAATGATCAACACCCCTAGTCATCAGGGAAATGCAAATGAACACAACACAGTTTCTGCCTCACATCAGTCAGAATGGCTAAGATCAAAAACTCAGGTAACAGCAGATGCCGGCAAGGATGTGGGGAAAGAGAAACACTGCTCCATTTTTGGTGGGATTGCAAGGTGGTACACAACCTCTCTGGAAATCAGTCTTAAGGTTCCTCAGAAAATTGAACACAATACAACCTAAGGACCCAGCTATACCACTCCTGGGCATATACCCACAAAATGCTCTAACATATAACAAGGACATATGCTCCACTATGTTCATATCATCCTTATTTATAATGGCCAGAAGCTGGAAAGAACCCAGATGTTCTTCAATAGAGGAATGGATACAGCAAATGTAGTACATTTACACACTGGAGTACTACTCAGCTTCTAAAATCAATGACTTCATGAAATTCCTAGGCAAATGGATGGAACTAGAGAATATCATCCTGAGTGAGGTAACCCAGTCACAAAAGAACATACATGGTATACACTCACTGATAAACGGATACTAGCCCAAAAGCTCAAATAGCCAAGAAACAATTCACAGACCATATGGAGCATAAAAAGAAGAAAGGCCAAACTATGGATGTTTCAGTCTTTATTAGAAAGGAGAACAAAACACTCACAGGAGGAAATACAAGGTCAAGTAGAGGGGCAGGGATTGAAGAAAAGATCATCCAGAGACTGACTCACCTGGGGATCCACCTCATATGCAGCCACCAAACACAATTACTACTGCTCATGCCAAGAAGTGCTTACTGACATGGATGTCTCCTCAGAGGCTATACCAGAGCCAAACTGATACAGAGAAGGATGCTTGCAGCTACCCATAGGACTGAGCACAGGGACCCCGAATATCTGAAGGAGCTGAACTGGTTTGCAACCCCATGAGAAGAACAACAGTATCAACCAACCAACTCCCCTAGAGCTTCCAGAGACTAAAATACCAACCAATGGGTACACTTAGAGAGACTCATGGATCAGGTGCACATGCAGCAGAGGAGAGCATTGTCTAGCAGAGGAGAGCACTGTCTGGCATCAGTGGGAGGAGAGGCCTTTGGTCCAGTAATGGCTTATTTTCCCAGTGTAGGGGAATGCCAAGGCGATGAGGTGGGAGTAGGTGGTTGGGAGAGAGATCATCTTCTTGGAATCAAGGGGTAGGGGGGAATAAGAGAGGGGGGGAAGGAGGATAATATCTGGAATGTAAATACATAGAAATATTATCAGGTAAAAAAATAATGAAAAATAAAAATAAAAATAAATCACCCAATAGGAGCGTCAGTACAGTCAGCAGCCCTAGATAACATCTGATAGTAAGGTTTCTTCATGTTGAATGTGTACATGTCCCAGGCAAGGAGAGTGTTCAGTGCGTGTATTTAAAGGCTGAGATGCCATTTTACAGAGATCATGGGAGCAGTTGAACTTTAACATGGAGAATGCATGAAAGTCAAATGATTAGAGGAAGCAACAGAATAAAATTTTTATGACCATCCCTCTCTCCCCCCAGCAAAAATAGCAGGTGGGCAAACTGTAAATCTTGCCGGCAGAAGGAAGATGGAGAAGGAGCGAGAAAGTTCTGAGGTCTCCTGAGTTAGGCAAAGGAATAAACTTTTTACACTAAAAACAAAACAAAAATGTATTTCTGGGTGTGTAGGTGTGTGTACACTGGCATACATTTATGCTTTCTTTGTGACAGGGTCTTGTATTCTTATATTTTTCCAGAACTCACCAATTTAAAGAGAGCTATAGTAACCCTCTTTCGTTGCCTTGCCGGCGCTCAAATTACAAGTATATGACACCATACCCACTTTTAAGTGTAGATTCTGAGGACAGCACTAAGAGCCACCTTTGTAATTTCCTTAAGAACTGAGTTATCTCCAGCCAGAACTCATCCTATGAAATGCTTCATGATTAGTTTTGACTGATTGGATGTGGGAATGCATATATATGTGTATATATATGTTTGTATGTATGTATGTATTCTAAGCAGACAATTTCACCATATAAAATTGTTTTGGGTTTTGTGTCATGTTCCAGATAAAACATTTTACAATATACACGGCTATAAAGTAACTTCAAAGGCAATATTTTATAATTAGAGTACAGCACAAAATTTCAGGTCATACTCACTATTTTCTTAAACAATCACGTGTTTGCATGGAATCTAGGTTCTCTGCAGAAGCAATGCTAACTATAGGCTTTATCTAAACAAAGAAATGATGAACAACTGCATGGGATGGTTCCCCATGATCTATCCATGATCCTGCTCCCCAACTGATGTATCAGTAAGAAGCCATGGGCCAATTGCTGAGCAGAAAGAATAGGTGGGACTTCCAGTTCTCTGCAGGCAAACAGACAGATGTAAGAAGAGGAGAGGGAGAGGGAGAAGGAGAGAGAGAGTTCACCATGCTTCTGAGAGAGAAAGGGTGACCAGCCATATGAGATCTCAGACTGAGTAGCCACACAGATCATTCCTACGGGGGGGGGGGGGGCGGCTGGGAGTGGTTAGCTGAGACTAGATATAACTGAGCAATTGAAGTTGAGGGTGGGTGGAGAGGTAGGTAGCTAACAGTATTGGTTTGGGGCGGGGTTGGTAGCATGATCCATTCCCTGAGCTTAGGAGGGATAGCAAAAGCTACACGCAACAAACCACAACAAGGAAGAAGTGAGGGCGGAACAATAGAAGGGAAAGAAGAGCCAAAGAGCGAGAACAAGAGAGGAATGAAAGATAAAGGAAGCAGAGAATGAAGAAGTAAAAGATAGAATTTGAGAGTCAAAACATATGACATTAATTATACTGGATATGTTAAGTTAAAGTCACTAAATTAAAATACACATTAATGGACGATTTTCCTACTTTTGATGTAATAGTAAATGGACTCAATAGTTTATGTGTATACACACATGTATATATGATAAAGAAGATATGGTCATGAATTTGACATGTTGTCACAGAAAAAGGTGGACGAGGAAGTGGGGGAGTATAAGTTATTTAAATGCAGTATTTGTGGATGAATTGCTAAAAAATTTAAGTAAAATAATTAGTAAAATTTTTTAATCACAGTATTTTTTTTTATCTAAGTGAATTCCACACAAGAATCTCTGCCCTGTGTGGACACTTAGAACAAAACAAATGCAGAACAGTTCTGTGACTTCCTCTATAGGTTAAGAAGTTTGGTTAGTTTTTATTGGAATTATAAAGAAATATTTTATTCAAAAGCATTGTTTCATTTTGACAGAAACTTTGGGTTTATACTCAGTGTCTAAGACTTCTGCTTTCACAGAGCTACAACTATCAAACAATAGCAGCTTCCCCCAAGGGGGCTGGGATTTGGAAGCAGAATTTAAACCACAGCATGAGAAACCCACTTTCTACACTCACTGCAAAAGGAAGGCTGCAAACTAACTTGGCGAGGAGGTGGGTCTACACCTCTGAGCTGAGAGACCCAAGGGAACCCAGGTCCAGAGGCAAATCTGTGGTGAACTCACGCTTCCCCACTCCAGTCGTCCCGATTGTAACCCTGGAATATTATGTTGGCCACTAGTTTTGCGGTCACCTAAAAGTAACTGTGCATTAAAGTGAATCCATTTTTCACAATGGAGTAATTATGTATATAAATATTAGCAGTGAACTGTATTCCTTTTAATGTCATTCCTGGAGCTCACTGAATTTAGATTCAGTTTGCAAAAGCTGCCTTCATTTGTCCACAACCACATGCGTCGACATGAAAGAAAACAGCCCCTTCCCCAATGCCGTCCAAATGTTCCAAGTGATGTTTCTGATTATGAAATGACTTTTTTTTTTTTTGCTGATAGACACTTCCTACTGGGCTTGTCAAATGGTAGGTCCATGGCTTAGTCAGGGACAAAGTTATTAAGGACATAAAACACCATCTGGATGGAACTAATAAACATAAAACATAACCTTCAGATAGACTGCTGCAGTAGCCAGGCACCACCAGGCCAGATTACCCTCTTGTTTATGTTTAAATCTGAGCTGCACCCTACGCCATCCACTGTGTCATTTTAGATAATTCCCCTTGACCTAAGTGCCAATATTCCATGAGGCAAGCACATGATTTTTGCACATCACACCAGACCAGCACCTCTGTGTCTGGAATGACATTTTCAAACCAGTCTTCCACTCTTTCCTTCAGCAAAATCCTAAAAGCACAATAGCGAGCATTATTACCAAGAAGAGCTTAAAGAGTTACAGAGGGACACATATACAAACTTCCCTTCAGTGAACGCAGAGGAGTACACATTAACATCTGGCCAGTGGTGAGCTTCTTGAAATAGATCAGTCGGCTCATACAAAGCTCAGTATGCAAACACTAAAACTCTAGACGAAAACTTCGATAAAATAGAAAAAAAAAATCAATATATTTCTATATAAATGTATTTCTATATTTCTTGTACAAGTATGGTCAGGTGACCTGGCTCTCAGGTTTAAGAAAAGGAATGGAATTCCCACGCCCCTCTTTAAGTACCTCACAGCTAGCAGTGTGTGATTTTCAAGACCAAGCCTTCCACGTCTGCTTACATCATTCAGACACACACCCGCCACTTCCAGGTCTCCATTTTGACTACTTGTAGTCCAGGTTACCTTTGGTTCTAGTGTTTCCTTTTTTCTTTTCGACATGTGTCAGCCCTGTGATCATTCCATCGATTTCCCGAATACCTACCTGTCCTTGGATCTGTATGCTTAGTGTCTGCCAGAGGCACAGAATTTGTAACATTTATGTGTAAAGGCTGAGAAAGGCCACAGTCTGCCTTCTGCCAACTACAAACAGAGAGAATGTCAGGGCAGCGATAGAGCCAAAGACCATCAAGACGAACAAGCGCAGGCTGTATCTTAAGACACAAGTTTTGAGAACACCCAGCGCAAAGGGCAGGATAAGGCCCAGGATCTAAGAGAGGTTTATCCCTTGCTTGCCTCTTGCCTTCTAGTCAGATTGTTTTCAGATGAACTTGGTCCTTGAGATCCTTTCCTACACATTGCAAAGCTAATCCCTTCTACAAACAACCTTACAACGACACCCATAAATCATGTTTTTGCCAGCTATGTGGGCATCCTTTCACCCAGACAAGGTGGCAGATAATCAATAAATACTCTCTGCTCCCCAGTGAATGCAGTCTAGAGCAACTATCTCAAGGGATCAAAGGACCCTGATGTTCTGCAGCAGCTAGAGACCTGGTTCCAAATTCATCAGCTGAGAGATAAACGTATTCATTCTTCGGCATGCGCCACATGCTGGGAAGCCACGGAAGGGTTAAATAGATTTAATGACTAACAAGTAAAATTATTTTTAAAAGTAAAATCATAAAACACTATGAGCCATGCTATGCAAATATCCCTGAAAGCAATGGCAGTAAAGGGCCGCCTACTGAACAGCATCTCAACCCATACCCACAGGCCTCTGCAATTAGTCTGCCATGGTGAAATTGCAGCAACAGACACATGTTTCATTCTTCATTTCTGCATAGCCTCAACATTCAAAAATGTCCTCCCTTCCTCAGTAAGCAGCATTTCATTAGATCAGAATGACAGCTATAATGTAAGAGTCTTAAAGCAACAATGCAGATCGCAAGGGGGAACGCTATGCAAAATGGTGATTAAATTAATTATGAGGTCTTTTTAAAAATTTTAGAACCACATTATGTTAATATTCCCCAATAGGATAGGAATCTGAATGTTTTCCTTTCAAATGCTAACAGCACTAGGTAGGGGTGTGTTGAAGTCAGAGGCTGATTTATATTAATAATCTCCTTACACTCATTTATTCTGGTAACCCCATCTTTTGTTGATTGTGATCATGAATACACACACTTGTGTTAGGAACAGCAGAGCTCCCAAGACTTGTATTTTGCCAGCCTACTGTGATCCCAATGCTCAAGCCAAGCATTTGCCCTTCCCCCAGCAGCCGTGGGGAACCTGGTGCTGTCCTGACTATTGCTGTGGATTCTTTATCCCAGTTGTTCTTCTACTTGTGCTTGAAGCCATTTGGAACACCAGGTATGACACAGTACCACTGTATTGGCACATTATTCGTCTTCTCGGGGAGGAGGTGGTTCCCATCTTTCTTTACTGGTCTTTTAGTGCATTTATCAATCTGCTTGAATATGGGAAAGACTCGATACATAATTTGCACCTGATCTCCTCTCTTGCTTGGTAACAGTATTACTCCTGTCTCGGAAGCTGGGTCACTCGCTGTAAAGGCCACGGGCAGTCTCCCTTTTGTTCATAGAGGGGTACTTCATCATCGGAAGCTACTTCCCTTATTTGTGGTGTTGGGACACTGAGGTATTTTATTTCCTGTTCCAATATGAATTTTGTATTTCCAGATTCTGTTGCCAGCTCTCTTCTCTGTTTTCTCGATATATAAGCCGGGCACTTTTCCAAGTACCAGAGTCAAAGATTAATAATCATCCATCCCCATCTTCAAAAAGGAAGGTGCCTTTCTGTAAAGAAAATAATCTGATATCCAGGCTCTCCTAGCATGATATCATATTCTCTTAACAAAGTGTTGTCCTATAATCCACAGTACAATAGCTAGGATTAAATAAAGCAAAATAAACTACTGTCTTCAAAGACCCTGTGTTGCTAGGATTGACTGAATCTGCATTTTAAGGGTCTCTAGAGAAGTGGTGCTCATGGTTCAGTGCATGTAACTTTATTAAAGAAACAATCCTGCTATGAACTAAAATGAGCTACAACAAGGCCTGGAAGTGATTGGGAATGAGCTGCAACGTTACACAAGGTCTTCAGGGAAGGCTTCCAGGAAGAGGATACATTGGGCTAAAATGTTTAAGACAGAGAACACAAAGATTATTTTAAGAGGAACTTTCCAGAATGTGGGAGCAGTTTTCTAGAGACTGTTAGGCAAGAACATCCTAGGTACACTCAACAGCAACCTGAAGACCAATAGAGCTAGGGAAACTGAGAGGACTTCAGTCTAAGAAGGACTGGCTTGTCTTCTCAGTACATCTGTTCTTATCTCTGAACCAATTCTAAACTCTCATGTCTACCCTTTTCTCTTTAGTATATCAAATACTAAACTAAAATTACTAAAAACTAAATTTACATGGCTATCTGTTTAAATTTCTACCAAAAACATGGGTCTGGCATACCTAAGGGTTTCCCATGGGTCTCTCTTTGGGAAGTGTAGTTGTTTTATCCATTTCCAGTCTTTTGGATACTCTCTCATCCTCAACTAAGTCTCAAAGGGTATTTAGCTGGTTTCATGAGCAACATTTCTAGAAGTCTGGGGATGTAATTTGTTTCTACTCCATGGCTCATTCTTGTTCAAAGTGGAACTTGAGTAGAATGTATCTGCCCAGCCTGTGTGTTTGCCTTTAACCCTGTCTTTCCTTGTGTCTAGGTTCTTTCCTAGCATTTCTCTTGCAACAAACAATTCTCCTCAGCAACATGTGATACCACTTGTCTCAGTCTACCTAAGCAGCCTTCAGAGCCATTCTTCATGGGTGGAACTGCAGCTTTCTGCAATTCTTTCTAGTTTGATGACCCTTGGTAAAAACGTCTTGAAAATCAGAGGTCATTGGAAATTCTCTGGGTAGCCTTTAAAGCACCCCGTATTTTTCAATTAAATTCTGGATAGCTCTGCTTATTTTCGAAGATCATAAAAATGTATGTTGTTCCAATGTATCCACACCTTACACAGTGGTCAAAAGTTCCTAGTCTATTTTTCATTGGTATTATTAGACACGAAAGGTGCTGTTTTAGATTTCCTATTGCTCTATTACATACCTGAGGAAAATACCTTAATGAAAGCAATTTTATCTGGGCTCATAGTTTTGGGGGTGGCAAGGAAGGAATCATGTGATGGAACAGATGAGCTTATCTCTGGGCAGACAGGAAGCAGAGAGGGAGGGTGTTTAAGATAGCTGGCTTCATTCTATCCCCTTTTAATCATACCTAGCTCTACCCTGATTAGGTGATGCTGCCTACATTCAAAGTGGCTCCTCCTCCTCTTGTTCATTCTCCACAGATAATCTTTCACTGACATCTACAGAAGTGGGCCTTGTTAGTCTCTAGGTAACTCTTAATACAATCAAGTTATTAGTCAGGATTGATCATCACACAGGCAACAAAAGTTATTAATATAGACTGACTGGAACTGGTCCCAGGAAAAAGACAACCACTACTCTTTTCTAGTTGATCAGCCCAGTATCACTCAGAGATTGTGAAAGCCCAGCACTTCCCTATGTAAGTTGTACTAGTTTTCTAAGACTGTGTGACTGTGTGATTTATCTTAGTGGCCTCAAGACAGAAATTCATCCTTTCAGTGTAGAAAGCAGTACATCCAAGATTGAGATATCAACAGAGGACTGTGGGGGAGAATGTTTCCATACTTCAGAGTTGGATTCAGGAGATTTGGTAACAACCTTCTGCGTCATTAGCTTCTAGAAATAGTCCCCTCTCCTCTAGTCTCTGTCTTCATCTCCTCATGCTACTGTCCTTTTATGCAAGTTTATGTTAAATGTCTCCCTTTTAATAAAGAAGCCAGTCATGTTAGATTTGAGGCACATATCTCGCACCACTATGAACCCAACACATCTGCAAGTACCAAATAAAAATTATAACAATCTCCAAATAAGGATACATGCTAAGACTGGAGGCTAAGTTTCCAACATATACAATTCAGAAAGACATGAGTCCAGCCTGTAGTACAAGTTATTGTTTCAAACTGTTAGTGACCATTTCTAACTTTTAATTCTCAGGCCTTTTGTAGGCCTCACAACTGAAGGCCAAGTGCAGTTGACAGATGCAGATGTTACTTCTGCTTATCCTGAACCTGCTT
Source organism: Micromys minutus (assembly GCF_963924665.1). Lineage (NCBI taxonomy): Eukaryota > Metazoa > Chordata > Mammalia > Rodentia > Muridae > Micromys > Micromys minutus. The sequence goes on along the minus strand of NC_137954.1, from coordinate 8,504,226 downwards.
CTTACCTTCTGCTATGAGCAGCACATGCTAAGCGTTTCCTAAGTGCAAACCAACTATTTAATGAACCTCAGGTTATTTACTCTTAAAAATGCTAATGTAATTTTTTTTTCTCCAGACCCATTTTTGGGCCTGGTTTCCTAACCAGATCTATCCCGATACTTAAATATGTATGGATCTTATGTGTGGAGAAGACCCATTGGATTAGCCATCATAGGGCAGGTTTCAGCCATGGCCTCTGGATACCACTCTCCTTTAACTGGAGTGTAAAGTATTTTTATGCTTAAAATTTTTGAAAAGCATTGTCAAATGAACCCAGATATTCCCAAACTGTGAATATTTAGTCAAACTTCATTTATACACATCTTATTCTGCATATTACATCATAAATAATTTAGAGGAGGATAAAATTGTAAAATATTCAGTATAATTTTGTTTATAAAATATAATTTTCTGGCTTTCTCTAGACTAATGATATGATTATATACTTTGTTTAAAAAAATAGAAAGAAAAAAATTCCAGCAGTAATAAATAAATATTTTAGGGTAGAAGATTATTTTTTAAGTATTTGGTTGTCATTTTGAAAAATGTTCTTGTAATGAGTTTAGAGATATAAAATGGTCATGTATGTGGGTCATTAGAACTATTTAAATTCCACAATTTTTGTATAAAATTTTAGTATACTTATTTTGAAAAGTCTCTATCTAAGAACAAATGAAAACTTGAACAGGAAATTTTTCTCACTACTCCAAGGTTTACAAGTTTCCTGCATTTTTCCATGATAGACAGCTTATCTGATTCTTTATCTGATAAAAAATGTAAGTCATTTCTATATTTCTTCTTTGCTTTGCAGAGTGTCCTGTACTTATGTTGGATGGGTTGTTTGGTTTAGTAGTTATCTACCATCTTTCATTTCTTTGGCCACAACTAATCAAGAATGCTCTTTTTTAAAATCAAATTTGCAGACAATTACTCCCTTATACAGTCCTTCTGACCTAGGCCTATTTTAATTCATGTTCCTAGGTGTTATTTCTTCACCAAGTAAGTCAACCTGCACAGAAGCTTAAAGGGAAGTCACCCTGTGTTCCTTCCTTCCATTGCTGCAACTCCAGCCTTGTGCTAAGCTGTGTAGACAGTAGAGATCAGCTGTGGCTTGTATAAACATGATAGAGGACTCACTAGGAGCAAGGAGGCTATAGGTTTAGGAATCAACAAGAAAGGTGGAGGCCAAGAGAGGCCAGGCAGCAAAGATGGAGCTTTAGATGCTGAGTTAGGATGGCACCACAGGAAAGCCTCTGAACTGGTCATCACAGCTACACTGTATGATGCTACCCCTTAGCACCCACTGCCACTGTAGTCATGTTACTGCCCTTTTCTCATCTTCAAAGATTCAAAATGCTAACTAGACACGTGGGAGCTGAATGAACCCACCAGACAAGAATGGCTTCTTAACCTCCACAATGGCATGTGGGGCCCTTGTTCCTACTCACTCTGAAACTTCTTCAAAAATAAAAATGCATTTGATTTCTGACTACCAAAACTTGAAATTCCACTAAGCCTCAGCCCTCGAATGATATAATACTCCCATGGACCCTATTTTTTTCCTTTACTGAAAATAGATTTTTTTTTCCTCACATAATGTATTCTGATTACAGTTCTCCCCCATCCTTGTCCACTCCATTTCTGTCTCTCATTAGCAAACATGAGCTGTTTTTGTGTCAATGGGTACAAGGCTCTCCAAACTTTATCTTCTATGGTTCAGTGTTGAGGGCTTTGATCCACTTTCAGTTGAGCTTTGTTATGCATCCTTCTCCTAATGCTTATGGCCCTGATGATGCACGACCACTGCTGCTCAACTGCAATCGATGGCTTTGGACACAAAATTGAATTTCATTAGATGATGCCTTATCTCAGAGTTTTGCCATTTGAGTCTTGATGTTTACTCTGTTAGCTATGGTGACACACTGCACAGTTCCTTATTGCTAATCTTGTGGGATCTGATACTTGGAAATAGGAAGAGTATTATAAACAAACAAAAAAAAATAGTTGAAATACCCGTATCACATTATGTGGACAAAACCAGGTGAATCTTATAGTAGTTTTAGTATTGGGTCTTGTCAAGTGTTCTGAAAGCTTGAGACTTTCTTCCTTTATTCACCATTTCTTGTTGCTTGTGACTTCGGCCTGCCTTTCACCAGGCTGGAGTTCTTTTTTAATGGCATACCTAAAGCTTGACTTCTGAAGAATCTGTATCTTGATGTGACATCACACAAGGTTCTTTTAAGTCAAACCAGGAACCTGCTGGGACAAAAAAATCTCTTTGATATTATGTTTTGTGTTGTTGTTTTGAAGCATTCAGTACTGCTGTGAAGATTGCAAGAAGTCTAAATGGACGCATCTGTTTTCAGTTCAGCAACTTTTTTTTTCAGACACTTTTGTGCCTCCTCTTGGGACCATGACTTCTTTAGGGTATAAAAATCTCTACATGTCAGAGCTCAAAACTAAAGAGCAAAGAAGTGAACACTCTCTCTCTGTGATGAGCTTCTTCCGTATGGACCATGCAATCTCCGTTCTTCTCCTTTGGTGTCTGCGGGGAGATAGCAACTTCTGTTCATTTTGCGTAGCATCGGTTCTGATGCTTTACAGGGTAAAGTTTCAGCTGGATGGGCTGAGGGCTGACCCGAGACCCAAGAAGCATCTTGGATAGCCAGAGGGTCATCAGTTTGAAATGGCAGGTGAGATGGACACAAGGTGAGAGAACCCATTAGAAGTTGCCCTAATTGTGCCTAATGGGTGGGAAATTCTCTACCCTCCACCAGTGTGGAAACAATGGCCCAGCTAGGCCCACTCTGCCTTGGCCTAAGGGACTTATTTGAGTAAACAATTCTTAGGATAATCATAAAATATGCTGACTGATAGCCATCTGACTCTCTAGAAAGTTCCATTCAGGGTCCTGATGCATATGCTTGGTATCCAATATGTTTAAGGTCAATATGCTTAGCCAATGAATTTAAACTATAACTTTGCTGATGTAACCCATACCCCTAAAAAGTATAAATCTGCCTGTAATGGCCTTTCGGGGTTCTCTGAATGTAGGCCACTCTTGTGCACTGGACTAATAAACCTCTTGCTTTTACATCGATCCCCAACCTCTCGTCTCATTCGTGGGAGCCTCAAATAGATAAGACTCAATTTGAGTCTTACAATGGCAGCCTGAACTGACACCAAGAGAACATGTAGACATATCCAGAAGCAGATGGAGTTTATTAAGGGGATGCTCATAATAGTATAACTTACACGAGAAAGAAGAAGGATGAATCAAAGGCAACTTGTTTCCAGAGAAAAAGGTGATGTCATCTGTTCCTTGAGGCAACAAATATAGAGCAGATGAGTGTTCAGGGGAATTAAGGGAACAGAAAGCTGTATTTATGACATGTTAAATTTGAATTTTCTGTGAACTCTTTACGTGAAAATGGCTAATAGATAGCAGAGGATAGAATTCCAAGGCTCTGGAGAGACAGTTGGGCTGTACTAGATCCACGTGTATGCTGTTCAGACAAGGTTGTGCTCTGTGAGCTCATGGGTCAAGTACAGAGAGAGCATCAAAGACGCAGGTTAGCACTAGAGAACAGAGCAGCTCCACTGGACACAGAGGAACAGACATGTAGTTCAGCTTCACGGGATAGAAGTTGGTACGAACCAGGAAGCAAGCTCATGCCTGGTAAGGAACGAGGAAAACCAGTAGAAAACAGGGCAGCTCTCCTTGCACGTGGAGCTAGAGGTGTGAATGTGCGTGTGCATGTGACTGTGTGTGTGTGTGTGTGTGTGTGTGTGTGTGTGTGTGTGTGTGTGTGTGATAGATAGGGGACAGAGAGCATGCTTGTCTTGATGTCCAGACAGAGGTCTTTAAGACATGGTGGAGAAAGAGGACAGAGGAAAGTTCTGTGTGACAAAAAGATAATATAGAAACAGTTAAGGATAGCCAAGTCAGAGCATAGGAGAGAGCTTGGAAATGCATACTGTTCTGGAAGGAGTGTCTTGACCTCCATGTTCTCTGGAAAAGAGAACTCCGCCTTTAAACAAGACAAGAGAAAGTGAATATACACGTATGTGCACACTGCCCTGAGAGTTAGTAGACACCCACATCACACACGGTATAGTCAGTGAATGTACACTGCACTGTCAGGGGGCAGACACCCATGTGCACACTGCACCATGCTTTGAGAGCATCCATTTAGTTTTGACCAAGGCCAGCTCCATCAGTCAACTGGTTCTCCAGGGTTTGGAGTGAAGATTTAAAAGAAAAAAGATGATTAGACAAAACTCTAACCTGACTCCGCCCAGATCTGAGGCTGAAGCAGTCTATTTTTCAATCAGCTTTTCAACCACTTCAATTACATGCAGAATGGAAGGATCAGTTCTGAGTCAAGGAACAAAGAAGGCAATAAGTGAAAATCCTGTAAACACCTTTCTGGAGGTTAAGCAGAATGATCTAGACAAAAGGACTGCCACACACGCTTCCCCTGAGCCTGCCAGGAGCCTCAAATGTAAAGGTTCTTAATCTGGGTCCAGAGTCAGATTTCTGCCTTGAGCTTACTTCCTCTGTCCTGGTAAAGACAAATTCCAGCCAAGTGTCTAGAAGCAAATGGCCCCAAAAGTCCCTCTACATAGTCTTAAGGACCAGTGACCATGACTAAGAAAAGAGTCCCAGTCAGAAGATAAAAACAAGACACACTTATTTCCAGGGCTAAAGCTGAGTTATTTCCAATCCCCTCCATGGAACCCAAATTAAACAAAACAAAACACACAGATTTTGAATGGAAAGCAAAGAAACAAACAGAAAGATTTTGGCTGGAGGATGAGGGATAAGTGATTAGCAGAAACCATATTATAAATTTATATTTAATCTGAAATCTAAATCTGTATTTAATCTATGAAGACAATGTAACAAAAATTAAGAAAGCATAAATAGTTGAAAACTATCATGCTCATATTTTCTGCAGGGAGAAATAGAAGGTCAATGCCTATAGACCAAGAAATAAAAATAAGGGAGAAAGATAAATGTGAAAGTTGGTTATACTGAGAAATCATTCAAATCAGTCAGGTAGCTAACACAAGTCTAAATAGAGATGCAGAAAAAGTGTGTGAAAGGAGAACCTTATAATGTGTTTAGATGATTTAGAACATGCATACACTATAATGCACCTCACACATCCCTTAACTCATGTGAGCACAGTGAAAATTATAACTGTCAAGGAGCTGCTATTAACATGCTTTCAAACCAAGGAAATGTTAGGGGTGAGTCGTTTCAAATTTTCACATAAAATAAAAACCTTTTCCTTCTCACATAGTAAGAAAGGCTTTGGCTCCTCAGCTGACAAGGGCAGTGTAGTCCTGACTCCATGGGCTGACACGGCTGGCCCATAAACATGAATTTCAGACAGGTACAGACCACATGTTTATGTACAACTTTTCAATAGAAAATTGTGGCAAATCTTTTCAAACGTTTTTCTGAATGCTGTTGGCGTATTTCAATAGTGATACACAGAACAGCCAGTAAGGTAACCTGGGAAGGCTATTCTAGAGAGACTACTTTACACTGTGAGGGAGGGTGAGGGTCTTATGAGCAGGGTGGATTTATTCCAGTCAGAACAAACTGTTCAATAGCAGAACATTATTGAGTAACAGGAGAATCTTTATTTTCCCAGGAAACCTAGGAGCTGCTCCCTGAAAGTGATTTTTTATTAAAGGGACTATACCTTCCACATGAATATCTTTTAAAAATTCAGGTGGTGGGTATGGGAGAGAACATTGGGAATTAACCTAAGAATAAAAATAAATTTGTGAAATGTTCTTATTTATTTATCTAACAAAACGGATGTGGACATCTGAGCTAATTTCTAGAATAAGAGAAGTCAATTGCCAGGAATTTTTATAAGAAGTTTTTCTCTGATATAATTATGAAAGCACAGGTTTTTTTGTTTTGGTTTTGGTTGGTTTTTTTTAAATTGTTTTTTTTGGGGGGGGGTTTATTTGTTTGTTTGTTTTTTAATCATCACTAAGAGGTTCTCCAAAAGAGCATTTTCCCTTTCATGTTCTGAGAACTTCTGGTTCGCAAGGAGTCTGATCGACCTTTTCTGATGCCTGTGGTACCCATCCCTCTGCTGTCTTTCTATACTACTGTCTGGGTGAAGCCTCTCAGACCACACCTGGAATGAAGTATATAGGAGGATGATCCTAACAACCTCCAAATCTTTTTTATTCTTTGTGTGTGTGTGTGTGTGTGTGTGTGTGTGTGTGTTACAATATTTTACTTTCTCTTTACAACTTACATACAGTTTCTGATTTTAGAGTCTAAAATGATCAAATGACTTAAAATTATTATGTGACATTTGTGCAAAAAATGACTGAATTTCAGTGTTTTATGTGCTGTAAATCTGTTCAGATTCTGGTGACTTTTGTACAATCCTGAGAAGCTTAGGAACATAAATGTAAACTGTTGTTATAATTTGTTAAATGTAAACTGTTATTATAATTTATTAAACATAAACTGATATTATGATTTGTTAAACAGTAAGCAGAACCAACATGAAGATATTTATATAACTCTCCTGAAGAATAGAACCTATGACTTAAATGTAAAAACAAAACATTCACTGGAAAGACTATTATCGAGATGTTAATTGCCCTCAAATTAATCCAGATTAATAATATAGCCTTAATTTCTTTATGAACTCCTCACAGATTACATCTAATTTTTAAAGAAGAAAATGACACAAATAGCCAGGAGAAACAAAAATAAGTGATGAAAAATATTCACATTTATTGCAAATAAATTTATATTGCATCGCCATAGTGAGGAGCATGAGGTATCTGCTCAGAAATAATAGAACATTGCAACAGGACAGAAATTCCTTGAGCCAAATATTCACATGCCAATAGATGCTACCCCTGAATTCAGAGGGTGCGATAACCAGACTTAGGAACATAGACTGTCGGAGCCTTGTGAGAAAGGAAGACGACAGAGGTTAAAACAGATCAAGAATTATACTCAAATATAGACTGCGTTTAATCTCCGTGGCTGTGAACTGAGGCTAAGGATTATGGGACAGGAGCCATCGTGTTTGTGGAAACCGTGCCCGACGCTTTCACAACGGCATCACTTGCTAACATTTATATTTGTTTTAAACCTGCTACATAAGTTTGTTGATACATAATTGTCCAATTAGCAGCATTGTTCTGTGAACTGATAACAGTCCAAGTGAACCCACAGTCACCACATCCCTAAGAGTCCCCTCTAGCCATTTTGTAGTGATTTGCCATCCCTTCCCCACATCTCTGACAGCGAATGGCCCCGCTCCTTTCTCTACAGCTCTGCTTGATGTTTGCAGAGAATATGATACCTCCTCTACTCTGATCTCTGTACTGTACCATGGGCTTTTTGAGATTTTGTTTTGAATAAGCCCTTTACATTGCTGAATGGTATTACTTTACCAAATATCCCACATGCTGTCCGCTATCAAAATGAATCCTTACACTAATTATGAGAGTTAACTTTACTACATCTGATTGACTGAAGGCAGGACTGAGGATCCATGAATTTCCTTGGCATTCTGGCTAACGGTGGCTGAAACTGGCTGTGGCTACTTCTCACAACCACACACTTCCATTCATACATCCCTCTATAACCTCTAAATCCAAGGACCGCAAATAAGTCAGAGATGGAAAAGCACAGACGTTAGTTTTTAAGGGGGAAACTAGGAAGGAATTTCACGGGGACGGAACAGATGATTTCTCAAAATATTCATTAACAATTTGTCTCCCCTAGAAAATCAATATGAAATGCTTGTTTAAGTGGGCAAACCCGCTCCATAGCATGTGCGCCCCCACCCGCACCCCGAATTCCATAACCCGAGTATCCGAGCTTCAAAAGACAATGCGAATTTAGGGGAAACAAAAATCACTTTGCACCCCTGGAGCAATTTTAAGAGCTTGAAGAAAATTGAACTTCTGATTTGGATCGGTTCCTGGGGACATTTGCCACAGCCACATGCTGCCATCAAATGTACAGTGCGCGACAAGAAGGAGCCACACTATAGATAGAAAAAGGACAAACGGCATGGGGATCTGTTCGCTTCTAAATATAACAGTTCATTTTCGTGTTTATATAGAGCAGTATCAAAGCTCTGCTTTGCCAATACCGGGTCTTATTTAATTCTTAGATTTATATTATTTCATCCATCGCCTGACTTTTGAATGTCTCATCTGCTCACGGGAGTGATTTTATGCAGATTTAGAAAACACGACGACCAGGACTCTTGCTGCCTTTGGTCCCTCCTCTCCATTTTTTGAACATAGTCAAGGCACCCCGCGAGGGCCACCACAGGGGAATGTGCTTCACATCACAACACAGATGGCTTGTTTACACCATTTTCCCTTCCCGTAGAAATTTTTAGAGATGGATTCAGACCTTACTCCTTGCTGCCGTGAGTATGTATCTTTTGCTTCTATTCTCGCCAGAAGCCCGGTGCTACCCTCAAACACAGGAAGAAACCATTCGGCTTGGATTTCTTCTAGTACGTGAAGAGGCAAGGGTCAGCGGGGACTGCAGCCTTCTCCTGGCAGTTTGGCGACTCTTAACCAACAATGTCCAGCACCCTTGAGACCGCTCAAGGATCACCTTCATGGGACCTCGCTTATGAACTTTGGATCTCAGCATATTAAGTGATTGGCCTATCTCGCCCTGTTTCCATAAGGGTTCTTGGCCTTAACTGCCCCTAGAATTCCTTGGGAGACGAAATCACGGCCTTATCCCACACTTTCTGAATAAAATGTTTCTAGGCTGGAGGCCTGAACCCCAAAATGGTTCGTTTCCTTCATGATCATGTCCGGCAGCCAGGTTCAGACAAGTGTTCATAGGACACTGGTCCATAGAATGCCCACAGAGGACTGTGTTTGCTTTTCTCCCCCCACTATACTTGGAAAAGATGCGCTTGCCATTTAAGGTTATGGAAGTGCACGGATGTGGGAAGGTTTCCATAGTGATGAATATTTACGGAGAGCATGGCAGCTCTCTTACCGTGCATCCTACAGGTTGGTGAGAGTATTTTGTAACCTTCCGTAAGAACAGGAAATTCATCTAGCTCCCAAAGCGCTTCTTTTCCAGCATCTTATCTTGAAGGATATTCAGCAACCTCTCTTCTCAAAATTAAGAAGAAGCCCATTCCTCAATGCTGATGTACCTCCAAAACAGCATGCTTCTGTTAGAAGTTTGAAGCCAGCCATGCTGTCCTCTGGCCACACTGGTATAGTACTGTGCTTCCCATACAGAATCGGACATTTGGCAGCATCCTTGGTACCCTCTCTTTAACTATCTGTGACGTTCCATTGCAGATATGAAAACAAAGCATGTCTACACATATCACTAAATACCTTGCAGGGTGGGAATCTGTGTCAGCACGCTTTCAGTGCTGACACGTGCCCATATTGTCAAGCTCACTTTTTCCATTGAATACCTGTCCACAGAGCTATGCCAACAAATTGTTGGCAGACCAGGACAAGCAGTGTTTTATTGACAGTTTTGTCAATCTTCCAGTAGGTGACGTTAGAAAAGGCCTGTTCCCGTCGCTGACATGTGTAAGATGATATGAGAGACACAACGTGTAAAAAATAGCAAACCACACTCTGTACTCATATTAGAATCCTCCACCTCATATGTTCTGACCTTTCAGAGTCCTGGGTTATTTACAAAGACCAAACCAGGCAAAGTCATGGGAAGTTCTACTGATTCTCTACTTCCGTCTTACACCCTCCCCCACCTTAAAACCCTGCTCCTTGCACATGATATGGGAGAGTGCTACAGAGCAGGCAGGAGAAAGGAGCATGCTGCTGTGAATTTCCCTTTGACGTGGCTTATCTCTCTTGTGAAGTGACATTTTGCATTTTTCTTAAGGCAGGAATGGATAATGATTTTACTAGGGGAAAAAAATGGGTTCCAGTAGTGTTGTTTGAGCCCTTACTTTTTTTTTTTTTTTTTTTTTTTTTTTTTTTTTTGCGAGCATAATTAAGTCTATACTGATTTTCTATACTAATAATCTGTACTAAATTAGTCTAGACTAAGTCCATCCTTTTCTGGAAACATCTTAATCTTATATTGCAATATCCCCATCATCCTAGGGACATGAATTCGGGCAGCTTTCCTTCTATGTTCCTGGAGATTAAATGGGAACTAGCCAAATGTGTCCACTGTAAAGAAGATCCCATTAAAGAGTGAGTGAATCTGAACATACCATACATTGTGCACATCATTAGCACTGAAGTCAGTGAAGTTCATTTTAAGGTTTGGGAAGAGAAGGACTCTTCATAGAAGACCCCAGAACTGATGTGGTTTTCATAGGGAAATTAATACATACTCCAGTATATAAGGAGGATGAAGGGGAAACTCCAGTGGCAACAGAAGAGCAGATAGCATCCACAAGGAGCGAAGAGGATGCTGAGGGCACTAATGCTTAAGTCTTTGTGAGACAGAACACATGTCAGTTGTACTGAAGGTAACTAGATTCACAATGTCCAGTGGAACGCTGGGGATGCTTGGGGACTATCCCTGTCGGTAAAGAGCTCGACAAAAGCACAGGAATGAGGACTAGAGTTATGGTCCCCAGAACCCGCATCAAAATGTTAGTTGCAGTGTTGTGTATGTTTAATCCCAGCGCTGGGGAGGCAGAGCATATAGACTGATCTCTGGGGCTTACCATTCAGCCATCCTAGTCTCCTTGGTGAACTTCAGAATAGTGAGAGATTTTGTCTTTTAAAAAATTCCCAAAACAAAACAAAACAAAACCCAGGAGTGGCATTAATATCACCTGAAGAGCGACACTCACAGATGTCCTCTTATTTCCACATGTATGCATACACAGGTATGTATGTGCTGCCTACATGCACCCACCCCACATCATTAACACACACAAACACACACACACACACACACACACACACACACACACACACACACGACCATGAAATTAAGTGCTAAATATATGTTTGTGTATTCTGAGCAATAACAGGGCATGGATGTCCATGTGTGGATTCACGTAAGACTCTGTGGTCCTTACTTGGATACAGTAGGTTCAGCATATGCTTCTTTCCTCCATAGAGTTAGGAAGAAAGTATTATGGCATGCCAAATAAAAACTCAATTCTGGTGTCAAAGGAACACCACACAATAAAGAACACATTTAACATTGCACACACTTTCCACTTGCAAACCCACAGTGAAGCAAGTGTGGAGTGGCACCTGGAAATGTGTCTGCATCTGTATGTTCTGGAGAGAACACAACACTGTGTGGGGATGTTTAGGTGAAAAATGAGGAGCACACTTATTTTCATAGGCATATACCTGGTAGTCCACAGTGAATACTTTGTTGTTAATTAGGCATTAGCTGCATGCAGGGATAATGGAACACATCATTTTCAGAAGACACTACACTAATAATATACTAAGCTTTTAAATGTCACAAAGATCATCCTACCAAATGCTTAATTACCATCTATGGACATTATTCAGCTGGTGACAGTGAGATGAGAAAAGTGACACAACCAATACCAGTGATAGGTGACAAAGTTAAAACAGCACCCACTAACCTTTATTCAAGAGTCGCCATTTGACCCTTGTAGGGGTCACCGACATCCTTGACAGAAATAACAGGATGACCACTTGAGAGTTTAAGATGGCAGTGCATCACACTATGGAGTCCTCCTCCATTGCCCCTGTTCTCGTTACCCCACATTTACACCATCTTTAACTTTCAGGGACTCCAAGGGGAACACCGCCAACTTGTTCTGCATTTTGGTGTCCATTGTCAGTGGCTTTGCCATCATACCTGGGACAGGTACAGCACAGAGAATGCTCACAGGTTTGAAAGGTGCTATATTTGACTCAGGGGTGATGACTTATGACCTAGCATGTGTGTCATGACACAGTCTAGCAGAGTGTTGCAGAACGGAGCTCCCTTCTACTCTCATGCCAGTCACGTGTTAGTCCAAGTACACAGCTTGTGAATTTCAAGAGTAGAATTTAGCATGTAACTCACTTAAAACCAATAATAAGACTCAAAGCTATATATTTACTTTCAGACATCATATTTTAAGGGGAAGTACACTATTTTTTTATATTACAAAAATAACTGAATGTTTTACATTTCACTTCCAGGGTTTTCTCCAAGTGAAATCTGACTCATATTTTTCATGTAGTAAGATTTCTAGGACAATCTTTATTTAAACAATTGCAACTTTATGTCACAAGAAAGGCAATTTTCAGTGTGGTAGACAGGGGAGCAACTAGAATTGAAAATCATATGTGGATCATTCAGTACATGTCATTAGGGTATAAAAACTATGAAGATCACATGTTCTGTATTTTATATCATTTCATCAATCTAACTGACATTAAAAATAAGTGTCAGTTAAGATGATAGAAAGGCCCTTTATCACTATGATTTTTATCTACTCTGCACAGTAATTTGTCAGTTTGAATACATATAGTTAATATGACACAAATCAGTTTTAAAATTAATATATATATGTATATAACACCTGTGGCTGTGGCTATACATATTTATTTGAGATGTTTCAGAATAGACTAGTTCTTTTTATATTTATTAGCTCATGTATATATTTAATTTGGGGATGGGAGGTAGACATATAATTTTTTGCCTTGGAACATATGTGCGGATCAGAGGACACCTAACTAGAGTGAGATCCACAGAGGTAGGGTAAAAAACAAGAGCCTGTACCCACTGAATTGTCTTCTATTTTATCAATAAAGTTTAATATTTTTAATAAGGAATGAAGAAATCCTATGATTTTAAAATTCTGATAGTTGCATCTGCTCAACGCAGAAATTACGTCCTCTACTCCCTTTTCTAATACAGTGCGATCCTCACTGATATTGTACAGAAACACAGAAGCCACAACACGCAGCAGGTGAGGTAGGGTGGGCTTTAAATAGTCCTAGGGCCATGAACAAAATAGTTCTGTTGACTTTCCTTTGCATCTAAAGATGATGTTTAGTGATGTAGCTCTGGCTTTCCTAGACTTATGTAGCAAATTCTAAAACTTCTACTTCTTGGATTATACTCCTGCCCATGGCTCCTGAATACTGGGGTTATAGACCTGCTCACCACATCAAACTTTGTACATCTTTAAATAGTAAAAATATGCTACTGCGTTTTTCTGATATAAACTTGACAAAAATTAGACAGCTTTTAGCTTAGAGCCACGTCAAGCAAGGCTCTCTGTTGTCATATTTTACGTTCAAGAAATGACTGGAACATATATCATGTGGCTAAAACATGCACTTGGTCATTGCTAATCTTTTATATAAATCTATTTAGAAAGGTTTGTTAATACAATGAAAGCTTTTTCTAACAACTTTATTTTAAAAAATGTAAATAAATGTACAGATTTTAAGCATTTTTGCATAAAAGTATATGAGTACATTTTGCCAGTACTTCATTTTTTTTAAAGGTTTGATAGTATGCCTTAAAATCTTACTAGTTACAATGAGCATAAAGTACATGTAAAACAAGATGTAACCTGGAAATAGTCAAAGTTTTCTTGGTGTATAAAGATTAAGCATAATGGTTATTTTTTTAATTTTCTTTTGTTTGTTTTTTCTTTTCTTGAACTTCATATAGTCTGTGAGTTGTTTCTGGGCTGTTCAGAGCTTTCTGAGGTTAGTATCTCATTATCAGTGACTCCAATTTATGTCTGTTCTTTTGTGACTGGGTTATCTCACTCAGGATGATATTCTCTAGATGCATCCATTTTCATAAGAATTTGGTTAAGTCATTGTTTCTGATAGCTGAGTAGTACTCCATTGTGTAAATGTACCACAATTTTTGTATTCATTCATCTACTGAGGGACATTTGGGTCCTTTCCAGCTTCTGGCTATCATAAATAGAGCTGCTATGAACATTGTGGTATATGTGTCTTTGTTGTATGCTGGAGCTTCTCTGGGGTATATGTCCAGAAGTGGAATAACTGGGTCTTCAGGTAGTACTATGTCCAACTTTCTGAGAAATCACCAGACTAATTTCCAGAGTGGTTGTAACAGTTTACAACCCCATCAACAGTGAAAAAGTGTTCCTCTTTCTCCACATCCTCACCAGCATCTGCTGTCATCTGAATTTTTGATCTTAGCCATTCTGGTTGGTGTGAGGTGGAATCTCAGGGTTGTTTTGATTTGCATTTCCCTGGTGGCTAATGATGTTGATCACTTCCTTAGACGCTTCTCAACCATTCAATATTCCTCAATTGAGACCTTTTTGTTTAGCTCTGTACCCCATTTTTTTGATTGTTTGAGTTGTTTGATTCTCTGGTGTCTAGCTTTTTGAGTTCTTTGTATAGCTTGGATATTAGGCCTCTATCAGATGTGGGGTTGGTAAAGATCTTTTCCCATTCTATTGGCTGCCGTTTTGTTTTCTTGACGATGTCCTTAGCCTTACAGAAACTTTGCAATCTCATTAAGTCCCATTTGTCTATATTTGACCTTAGAACATGAGCCATTGGTGTTCTGTTCAGAAAATTTTCTCCTGTGCCTATGTGTTCTACTTTCTCTTCTAATAATTTCAGTGCACCTTGTTTAATGTGGAGATCTTTGATCCACTTGCACTTGAGCTTTGTACAAGGAGATAAGAATGGGTCTATTTTCATTCTTTTGCATGTTGAGTGCCAGTTGGACCAACACCATTTGCTGAAGAGGCTGTTTTTTTCCTATTGAATGTTTACAGCACCTTTGTCAAAAATCAGGTGACCATATATGTGAGGGTTCATTTCTGGGTCTTCTATTCTATTCCACTGATCCACGTGCCTATCTCTGTATCAGCACCATGCAGTTTTTAGCACAATTGCCTTGTAATATAGCTTGAGGTCAGGGATACGATTCCCGCAGATGTTTTCTTGTTGTTGAGGATGGATTTCACTATTCTAGGTCTTTTGTTATTCCAGATGGAATTGCACATTGATCTTTCCAACTCTATGAAGAATCGGGTTGGAATTTTGATGGGGATTGCATTGAATCTGTTCATTGCTTTTGGTAAGATGTCCATTTTTACAATGTTGATCCTTCCAATCCTTGAGCATGGGAGATCTTTCAATTTTCTGAGATCTTCCTAGATTTCCTTCTTTAGAGATTTGAAGTTCTTGTTATACAGGTCCTTCACTTGCTCAGAGTCACACCAAGGTATTTCATATTGTTTGTGACTATTGTGAAGGGTATCTTTTCCCTAATTACTTTCTCCGCATGTTTGTCCTTTGAGTAGAGGAAGGCTCTCAATCTCTGAACACAGTCTCAGCATCCTTATTGTAACTATAATTTTTAAGTTTGAAATTTTGGGTTAGAGTACAAAATTATTGGCTTCATTGTGATATATATATGTATGTATGTATATTCTCATATATCATGTATCATATATATAACACATCATCATTTACCATCTATCATCTATTATATAATATATATAGTGCATTGTGCACATATGTATGTATGTGTGTGCACATGTGCATGTGTATGCGTGCGCATGAGTGAGCCTGTGTGTATGTATGATTATACTTTCTTCTCTCTCATCTCTCCCCTATGTCCACATGCTTTGTTTTCTGCTTTGATTGTCTCTTTTCTCAACTTGAGTTTCTTGTCTGCCTTTTAAAAATTATAATATCTTACTTTTCTCTCCTTACCCTATTCCTTTAGCACCTCTTTCTCATCATCATCATCTCTCTCATCTCTCTCTCTCTCTCTCTCTCTCTCTCTCTCTCTCTCTCTCTCTCTCTCTCTCACACACACACACACACACACACACTAAATCTAGGTCACATACATAATAGAAAAACATGCTGTATTTATCAGAATCCAATGTATTTTTATTAAACACAATGGTTTCTAATTCTATCTTCTTGAAATCGAATAGCCCAGTTTTAAATTATTGATGCATAAATTTCAATTTTTGATCACTTTTTTATTTATTCGCTGGTGTATAAACATCTGACTCGTTTTCTGGCTATTGTGAATATCAATAAACACAGATATGCATCTCAGCGATGAGTGTGCACCCGAAAAGCTGTGTCAGGTGGCAGTGGTACTCTTATTGTATTTGATGAACCATGGTATTAATATCCATAGTTTCGCATGAGTTTATACTTTGACCAGCAGTGAATAAGGGTTCCCAATCCACCCAATTCATGCTGACATTTGTTATCATGTTTTCTTGGTAGCCTTTCTTGTTCGAGTGAAAGACAACCTCAAAGCAGTTTTGCTTGCATTTTCATGATGGGTACGAGTGTCCAAAAGTCTATGAAGCATCGATTGGCATGTGTATTTCTTTTTTTGAAAATTGTTTACTCGCTTTGTCAGACCACATAATTATTGGATAACTGGTGGGGTTTGGTTTGGTTTGTTTGTTTGTATTTTGGGTGTTTCTGGGGATGGGAGTAAAGTTTTGTAGTCATGTATATACCTTTGAAATGAATTCCCTGTTTTACATGTACTTGGTGAAGATTCTCTCCCATTCTGCAGGCTGTCTCTTCACTTTGGTAAATGTTTCCTCCTGACTCCTCTCCTGAGAGATAAGATTACAGATGTTTGCCAGTCTGCTGGGAATTAACCCATGGCATACTAGACAAGCCATCTACTAGCTGAATACAACCCTAGCCCAGTTTGCTACAATTTAACTGACACTTTGCATAAACGTTCATCAGGGAAATTGTTTTATGATTTGACTTTTCACTGTATTCTTATCTGCTTTTCGTGTATGGGTAATTACAGCTTGCTGTCCTGAGTTTGGAAATGCCCTCCCCTCTTATCTCATGCAGCAGATTGAAAAGCACTGGTTTACATGTTCGATTGAGTTTGTCTCAGGATCCACTTTATTTTGGGCCTTTTTCCCCTAGAAGATTCTGGTTGCTGCTTCCATCACATTGATTACCATTACTCTTCATAACTATTTCGATCTTTTCATTATGCTAAGTTATATGTTTCTAAGAATCCATTTGTTTATTTCTTTAATGAGTTTTAAAATATTTCCTAATAATTCTTTATGTTTCATTATAATCTGTAGTACCCTTCCCTTTTTCATATTTAATTTTATTAACTTAATGTTTAAACTCTCTCTCCTTTGTTTAGTTTGGTTACAGGGTTGTTATTATTTATTCTTCCAAAGAACCTAATATTTATTTAATGGATTTTACTGTTTAGTCTCTATTTTATTACTTTCTGTCTTTATTAAAATTTTTGACACTTGCTGCCTGGGTGTCTGGATTCCTCCTGGTTCTCTAAGACCTTGAGGTACATAATTAGGTTATTTATTTAAATTTTTCTAGTTTATTTTAATGTAATAATTTGCAACTGTAAGATTTCAACTTCAAACTGCCTTTGTTGAGTCCCAAAGATTATGGTAAGTTTTGTTTCAATACTCAAGAGAGATTTTAAAAGCTCACTATTGTTACCCAGTGTTTTATATCTGTATTATGTTCACAATATGGTACATAGATTTTTTTATTATTCAATACAAAGATGTTTGATTGTAAAGGTAACATTACATTGTAAAAATAAAGTTTTTCAATACACTACATACTCTGACTTCCTGCAATCCAGCATAATTTGAGCTGCATTCTGATTAGTTATATCATTTAAGATGTCATCAATATTTTTGTCAAAGTTGATTATGACTAATATAATTGTTTTTACAGCCCATAAGTATTTCCCAGGACAATTCATAAATAATGAGCTTAAGATTTTAGCCATTTTTATTTTCCAATAACAAGAGGTGAATTCTATTAGCTGTAAAATTTCTAGGCAGTGGCAAGAGCAATAGTGTCTGGTGAAAAGCACAAATGCAACAAAAATGTTATAGGCAAATATGAACCTCTCAAATTTAAATGGGCTCTAAGCCAGCTCTGCTCCCATGACACAGAGTCAGATGGGGCAGCCAAGTAGCTCATGGAAGCCTCTGAAACATGCTCTGAATTAACCAGCAAGTTAGTATAGTGGTAGAACCAAACCTTCCACAGGGCCCTGCACATGTTCACGTTCTGTCAAGTACCTCAGTTTATGAGTGGAATTACAAATAATGAAATATGGACCGCTTTACTTTATAGATATTACTCCTACCTAACATCGTCTGTTTAGACTTAACTTATAATTATTTTGAGAAAACCTACTTCTGTTTCATTTTAATTCCTCTCTATGATGAAATAAAAAATTACCTTATATTAGGTAAGATGCTGAGGGTAGAGCAGCAGTAATGTAATCCCATCCTTCTGGTTAATGTCCTAACTCTAGCTCACTATTTGCTTTAAATTCTGTGTAAATCCAGTTCCAGGAAAGAGTAAAAATGACTGGTCTTTAAAACTGAAGGCAGTTTCCTTTTCTTTGATTGAATTTTGATGTGAGACAAATTCTCAAGCCCAAAGGTTTATGTCCTAATTGTAAAGTCAATACGGAATGGCCTCTCCTTTATTCTCCCCATTCTTGGTCTTGGAGAACAACTTGTCAGTGTTTCCATTTAAAACTCAAAACTTGGACTTTTATCATTTAGCCACGAGTATCTTAACAATAGTGAATCAAGGAAGGGATTCATAGGAGAGGTACATGACCAGTCACTATTGCGCTAGGAATACTATTAGGGAAGAATTTTAGTAAGACAAAGGTAGAAGAAAAGCTACTGCTTTTGATTTAAAAGACAAGACTGGTCTGTAGATTAACCTTTCAAGTTAAGTCCTTGAAGGATTTATCTGTTTGTAACCGTGACAATTAACAGTTTCTATTTCCCATTTGAAAGCTGTAAAGAATATGGTGATGATAATGATGATTATTTATTCAGGTATTTCTTCTTTGAAGCTGTCCTTGGATCTCAACAGTGTACAATGTTCCTTGTAAAGGGAAAACCAAAATTACTTTATTAAGTGACCCTTGAAAATTTCCCCAAATCCCCATTTGGTTCAGATTTCCCGTAATCTATTCTCTGATGATAATGTAGCAGAGAAAAGCACATGGTCCTAATAGATATTCAGACCAGATGTTAGTTGTCTAATACATATCCTATTCCTGCGTGGCTGGGCAGAAGAGTCTATATGAGAAGATGCGGAAGTCATTAGCTTGCTACGGTGAGCATTCCACTATTCTTCCCAGTTTACAAAGCCAAGAGTCCCAGACCGCAGCACCTCCGGTCTGTCACTCTGAATTTCTGGACAATGTTAACAGCATTCGACTTGTTGAATATACACATAGAGCAGGAGGGAAAGAGACACACCTGAGATCAGATCCCAGGACAGATTGAAAACAGAAGGGCTCAGGGCCAGTTCTGTGCTTATCCACATGTGTCCTGTCTGCAACACAGAGCACACAAAACCTCTGCAAGAAGTCTTTCCTCCTCGTCTATATCCAAAGATTATTCCAGGGATGTTTCCAAATCCGGTGACCCATCAAAGACTTAGAACAAAACAGGGCACAGCACATGCCAGTGGAACAAATTACAAGAAGTAAAGTCAGGAAGACATCTTTGCACACCAATTGCTTGAAATGGGATCACATAGTGATGCTTTGTCAAAGTAAGTCTGTTTGAAACTCTGCTGTATGCGCACACCTTCCACTCGTTGAAATTAGTTATGGTTTTGCGATTAAAACACATGTGTCCCCTTGGTTTCAGCAAGCACTCAGGAAGCATCATTACTGCAGAGAGTGTGTTTCAGTGAACATGCAAAAACATAGCAGGGCAATTGTTATCCAACAGTGAACTTCAAGATGTCATTGCCACCAACTATCATAGGATGGAATAACAAGGTTTGATCACCAAGTATTGGGTCTGTGGATGATTATAAGCAGTCTTTCCTTTCAGCACTTGAAGGCTACAGAAACCCATGAGCATACTTTACACATGGGTAATTACGAAAAGAGAGAAAAATCTGGTGTAAATTTGAAAGTCTTCCCTTTCGACATAGAGAAAGACAACATTGCCCTTTATAGTCCAAATGGGAAGAATTTGTAATGAGAAGTATGTCTTGAAAGATAAATACTGTATGTTATTGTTTTAATCCTTAAAATCTGTTTTTACTAATTGATAATCACTGGCAAGTTGAAACTTTCAGTGATAAATATAGTGATGATACTCCTGGATTCGGTTGCACTAAAAATCTGGTTCTTTAAGCAATTTTTTTAAAATCAACTTTAGCTAGAAAAAAGTAATGCAGACATAGGTCATGACCTTCCTACCAATTGTGCATACAACTCCAATGCTCAAAAGCTAAAAATACTAATTGCAGGGGATGTTTGTGGATACACAGCTGTGTGTCAGTGAGTGTGTGTGTGCAAGTGGAGGCATCAGGGATTTTTGTATGTGTGTTTGTGTATGTGTGAACAGTTTTGTATTGTGAGTGTGTCAGCGTGTGTGTGTGTGTGTGTGTGTGTGTGTGTGTGTGTGTGTGTGTGCACATACGCATTTGTGCTTGCATACATATGCAGCATGGAGGCCAGAAGTTGGCATCTGATTAATGCTGTAGTTATTCTCCGTGTTATTTTGTGAGACCAGATCTTTCAATGAACCTAAAGCTCCTTGATTCAGCTAGATTGCCTTGGCTGCAGGCCTGAGGAATCTGTCTGTCCCCTCTGATTCATCACTGAGGTTAGAAACAGACACAGCTACAGCTTGTTGTTGCCAGGGCATTAGGGATCAAACCCAGGGCCCTCATGCTCACACTACAAACACATCACCAAGTTAACTATCTCCTCAGCCTCAGTGTTGTCGGGTTTGCAGAATCCTCTCCTCTAATCACCCAGGGGATTTTCACTTTGTCATTTGGTTTGATGAGAAGCATGACCAAATTAAACAGAGGGCAGTGTGCCATTCCTCCTGGTTCTAATCAGCTGATCATAACTGGTTCTGTGGAAGATTCCAGAATTTCCTTGGAGTGATACGATTAACTACAGTTTGGATGAGTATTCTTAGGAAACAAGATAATGACACATCTTCAAGAGAAGGAAGCCCCAGAAAACACCCTGGACATGAAGGCATTCTCGGGTAAGGTGAAGGATTCAAGCTTCAAGTTCTTACATCTCTTCCATAAGACTTAAATTTTTCTAGCAAGGATTTCAGAGGGTTGAGCTAGAGTTGGGAACTTGACTCTGTCAGAGGATAGGAAAGAAGAAAAAGGTCCTAGTTCATTTGACTTTTTAGGTGTGATTTACAGTATCTGGTATTAGTGGGGTGTCGCCGGGCAGGGGCAAGATGCTGGGAAATAAACACAGATGTGCAATACAAAAATAAAGTATATATGCACCAATGTGGTACACCTCCAGTGACGTAATTCACAACTTCAGCGCCAATAGTTATCCAGCCAATAGAGGCCAAGAGGCCATACAAAGAGAAAGAGGAGAGGCTAAAAGTTAATATTGACAGCAGATCCGAATCCATATTTTCCTAGGGATGACTTTAGAGCAGCAGAGTGTGTTCTGCTGCTATGATATAGTCACAACTACAAACCACAGGGGATTCTGCTGATCTGCCCATGGAAGCATCAGGAGCTTATGATACTTTAAAGTGAAGACACTGAACCTAGATTGCAGATTCTAAAGACACCATTCTGTCCAGGGTAATGCACAGAGCTATGTCACAGAGCCAGGGCTCTTCCGTGCCTATAGGATTTGCTGCTTTGAAAGGGATAAGGTCGACAAAAGAGAATGGAGGTCTAAGAAGGAAGCTGGCCAGATGGGAGACACATACCTGTGACTGTAGTCTCCAGTCACAGATAAAGTAGTGTTCACTAAGAAGTGTGTCTCCCACCAGCAAAGGGTTGTTGAGGGCCGAAGGCTGCACCCTTACAAGATGGCGCTGGTTTCAGGTGCCATGAATCAGCTAAAGTGTGGTAAATAACCACTGGGCACATGTGCAAAGAGTGGTGCGAGCCAAGTCACCGCCCATCTCGGGGCATCACGATCAGACCGCTGGCGGGCAGCCAATCACACAGAGACACACCACCCTTGGGGGGTATAAATTAGGGTGCCTTTTCCTGCTCAGTGTCTTCCTCTTCAACATACAATAAAGGTTGTTCGCAGAAGAATCCTGTTGTTGCATGCTTTTTCCTGCCGGCGGGAAGTGGGGCGCGCGACAATGGGTGTGGAAAGGGGCAATCATTTCAAAACACCAATATGCAATCTGCTTCTTAAGAACTCTGCTCTCATGGCCTTAAGAAGAAGGAATTGGATAAAGACAGACATTTTAGAAGGTTAGCAGAGAGATTTGCAAGAATATAGATGGCCAGTGAGCAATGAGGCAAAGAATGGGTAAAATAAGAAGTCTTGATTTTTGGAGGCACTTGCCCAATGGAGTTTGATTGTTTATAGGAAAGAAAAACAAATGTTTCTCAAATTTCTGGCTATGTGCCTGGTTTGATCATTCTTAGAGTAACAGCTCTCACAGTCTGCCTTCACAGAGTCACCTGAGGAGTTATCAAACCACATACTGCAAGATCCAGTCATGGGGTTTATGATACAAGGAGTCAAGAAAAAGATTCTAACATTTGTATTTGTAGTAAGGTTCTAGGTGCTGCTGACATAACATTAGAATCCAGTAAAGCAAGATTATTAGCTCTATGTTAAAAAAGAACTCATCATTTAAGTGATAGTTTAATATGTCTAATGGCAAGCAGGTTTATTTTCAATGTTTATGTATGCAAATATGCAATGTGTACATATATGTCACATATATGTGTCATATATACATGTATACCTACAGATGTCAAATCATATATATATACATATATATGTCCATTCACATCTATCTATTTATCCATCCACCCACTGATCTATGCATCCATGTACATATAAATAGAACTATACACATACACACACACCCACACACACACACACACACACACACACACAGAGAGAGAGAGAGAGAGAAAGAGAGAGAGAGAGAGAGAGAGAGAGAGAGAGACAACACATGTAGAAATGAGAGATGAAGGGAAATATATTTGTTTTATAATGGGAAAATTTGACAATGTCATAAGATGATTATGGAAACAAAGAGTTTAAAACCAGTTCAGTTTCATATCTACATTGTCTGGAAATGTCATATGCAGAGGACTGGCTTAGAAAGACAAACATAAAAGTTATTTCCATATATAAGGCACACTCCAGAAGGTAAACTTTAAAGAAGGCTGCCTTGTGATGATGAAGCATGTCAAAGACTGATGTCTAGGGCTATCATTTTTGGAAGAGACCATTGACATCTCCTGCAAGAGAAAGGAATGAGAGTCAAGCATCTGGAAAGCTAGAGTTCTAAATGTGAGATGGTTCTAAAGTTAAGTTACCCTGTTGTCAAATATTTTTCTCAGCTTTGGGAACTCTCCTCCCTTCCCCAACCTATAACTCACCAGATGATGTCTGCAGCCACACCTTCATGCTTCAGCCCTATTTCTTGATAATCTTCCCTGGTCGATTGTCTCCTAGATGATCTACAACCAAAGTATTGTTTTAGTAAGAAAAAAAATCACTAGAACTCCACGATTATTCTCCCCTTGAACAACTCATGGCCATACTAGATTGTCTAGAACATGGTTCTTAACCTGTGGGTCTCAACCCCTTTAGCAAATCTCTATCTCCAAAAATATTTACATTATAATTTGTAACACTAGAAAAATTATAGTTATGATGCAGCAATGAATAATTTTATGTTTGGGTGCCATCACATGTGGAGGTGTGTTAAAGAATCACAGCATAGGAAGGTTGAAAGCCACTGGTCTAGACCAATGGCTCCAGTCTGTTCAAGACTGCAGCATCTGCAGTGTTGAACACCATTTCTCAGTCCTCATCGTCTTCCCACTGAAGAAGCACAGGCGCTGATGTGTGCTCACAGACTACTTAAGCATTTTATTCCAAATAAGGGTGTCACATAGGTAAGTTTCTCACTAATACTTCTCTTAATCTAATATCGAACCTATTTTCATATTATTATTGTTCATTACAACTTTCTTTTGTTCAAATTTATACCTTGTTATCCGCTTTCATTGACTAACCCTGGGCTTGCTGGCTAGGGATCCTCCAGTCTCTGCTTCCTAGCCCTGGGATCACAAAGGTGATGGAATCTCAACTCTATCTACTGAGTCATCTCCCCAGGCCCCCAGAATTTAAGTGTTTGTTATCATGTGATGTTGGGATTCAAATACACTTCTTCCTCCTACATAATGATTTAACAAATGCCCCGTATTTTCCCACTGGCTCATAGTACGGTCTTTGTCTTTTACAAAATTTCCATATGTAGAGATGTATGATGTAGAGATATATGTTTCAGGTAGTTTTATTCAACATGCCCACAAGTTTCAGATGCTATGTCTTATTTCTGAAGGTTTATAATGAGTCTTACTACCCTGATATTTGTAGTAACAAATTGGCATTTCTTGCTTGCCTTTTTCAGACAAAGTTTAAAATCAGAAAGGCTCTAATGTACCATAACATTTATATTTGATTTGAGAAAATTAATACTTTTCATTGGGGAGAAATACCCAGGGGTTTTTGATATTATAATTTTAAAATAAATTTTGTCTTATTTTTCTAAATACAAATCTTTAACAAACTTCTAAGCTTTTTAGAGCTTTCTTTTTAAAATTTTTGCCTTATTATTAAATATATATTTAACTTATATGCAATAGGTTTAGCTTTTTGTATAGAAGATATCTGATTTTACAGGTTAAAAGCATTCAAAGAGCTTTGCTTATTCTTTTATTGGTTCCAATACTGAATGAATTTCAGTAAGTTTCAAAGTCAATGAAAAACATTATGTCATATTCAATGGACATTTGTAAATTATTCTTTATCTACAATACACATGTTATTATTATTACCATGGTTTGGAAAGATGGAATTTAAAATATATCAAGTTGACTGATCAACCACATATTCATCATAATTCGCTCTCGTTTTGATAAATGTTGTGTCAAATGCATTGCTGGGATTGTAATATATTTCTTGTACTCTTCCTCTTTTTTCTCTGTTCTACAGCCAAGCCCCATTCTCAGACTTTACTGACACAACTGTTTCTTTTTACTTTGTCTTACTTTGCAGGTTAGTGAAGCATTTAATTATTTTCTCAGCCTTCCTCTGATTTAGCTTTTACTGCCAAAACCATAACCCCAATAAGGGAGGGTGCTAGTGCATCAGAAGCTTCTGGAAAACAGTGGAGTTTCTGAAACTATTGACAGGGAGCTGTTCTGACACTTCAGCACTGACTGGGTAAATCAGAAGGTCCATCAAATCTACCATTGTGATGCTCAGGCAAAATGTCGATACCTAACGTCTTGTTAGAGTTAGAGTTGATGATTGTGTGCATCCTTACCACCAGGGTGGAAGCTCTTACGCCCAGGACCATAGCTATAAAATTTGTGAATTCTGTAGTGGAAGCAAGCATCTCACACACACTGCGCTTGAGGAGTATTATGTTTTTCCCACCACTGAGGAGCCAAGGATGCTCCTTGAGGAGGTTGACTTGGCCTTCAGGATGATCTAATTGAGATTTTGGAGTTATTATCTGTACCCGGGCATTAGTTAGGAGCAGCCACAATGTGGGGAAGAATTCAATTTCTCATTCTCATGTATATTCAATTCCTTGGGAATTTTTTTCCCTGTGGAGGTCATCTTCTCACAATGACTTTTAAATTAAATAAGAATCCCTGACTCAGGCTTTTACAGGTTCTCTAGGCTTTGATAAGACTTGTGATGCTTTCTGTGCATGTTTCTGTATGTGTTCCTTCCAGATTTCCTTGTTAATCAAATCCACAAAATTGTAAATTAAAATTTGAGTTTTGAATATTGCCCAACTCTGTGCCTTAAACTATAATGACTTGAGGTTGAGGCAAATTATCTGAATCATTAGTGTTTAAAAGTTAAAGTTAAAATTAAGTCATTGTCTTCCTATCTTTGTCTTTTTTTAATAAGGTAGAGATTAAAAAGGACCCATATTGGAGTCTATCTGAATATTAAACTAGAAATTTAACTGAACCCAATTCCTGTGTCTCAGAATACAATCAAAAGTTAAGAAATTCTACCATGACCCTCTTGTAGCTCAGAAATGACCAGCTGTAAAGGTGATTTTTATGTCCTTGTTTATCTAGAAAGTGGCAAGACATACCCCCAGCCTCCAGTTCTGTGTGTCAGCTGAGATCCCATGGAGTTCAGGGGAGATTTCCTCTTGGGTCCCATGCAGTGCAGGTACAGCTTCCTGTTTTATTGTGTTCCTCAGGAATGATCTCTCTTGTAATGACCGAACTAGGATTTGGCACATTTTCTTTGACAATACAAATAATCTAAAGCTCTAAATAAAGGTTAGTTTTCTCCTACCTTCATTAACCTGCACAATTTTACAATCTTTTTTGATTCATACCCCAAGGAGACTTTCATGTTTTTTTGAGACTTGTCATTAATTGACTAGCATATATTTTACCTTAAATATTCATCACTCAAATATTTTCTCTGTTACTAACCATGTGTGAAATTCCACCCAAATAGATTACTTACCACATTTTATCATCAAAGTACTATTTCTTTTAAAAGCTACTTTTAACAAAATTAGGCCACAAATAGAAAATTGCATGAACCGTTTCTTCTGCTGGATAACAGTTATGGGAACGCAGAATGCAGTAACCACAATTCTGATTAAGGAATAAGACACATTTAAGGCTCATGCAGACCGCTGCCAGTCAGACAACCATCAAGTCTATACTCCTCCCCAAAGGCAGCTCCTATCCTAGCTTCTAATGCCATAGGTTAATTCAGTTTTTTTTTTTTTTATATTTTCTCCATAGATGGAGAGAATGTATATATATATATATATATATATATGTATATATATATATATATATATATATATATATATATATATATATACATATATATATATATATATATATTAACTTTAACAAAATAGTTTATTTTTTTAATTTCAGGAGTTTATTTCCCTATATTTAATTATAAGACAATAGGCAAACAAATGTGATTTTACTAATATGCTTTGCAACATAGGATATAATATAATAAAATATTATACACATGTTTCTTGACCCCTTTTAATAGTTTTTTACAAGTTAAATATGTATGTAATTGGATTTGATGAACTATAACCAGAATTTTTTTAACAACTTTATTTTACAAAACAAAGATAAATGTACAGATTTTAAGCATTGTTTGCATAAAATTATACAATACATTTTTGTCAGTACTTTTTTTCAGATTTTAGAATAATTTTTACATGAAACTGTATGAATCTGTTTTTTATTCAGTACTTGATTTTTTTAAGGGTTTGATAGTATGCATTGAAAACTTAATAGTTACAATGAGCATAAAGTACATGTAAAACAAAATGTAACATGGAAATAGTCAAAGTTTTCTTGTTGTATAGAGATTTTTTTGTTTTGTTTTGTTTTGTTTTCTTTATTTCTTGGACTTCATACAGTCTGTGAGTTGTTTCTGGGGCAGTGCGAGCCTCTGGGGTTAGCATCCCATTATCAGTGACTGCATATTATGTCTGTTCTTTTGTGACTGGGTTATCTCACTCAGAATGATATTCTCTAGATGCACCCATTTTCTTAAGAATTTGGTTAAGTCATTGTTTCTGGTGGCTGAGTAGTATTCCATTGTGTAAATGTACCACAATTTTTGTATCCATTCATCTTCTGAAGGACATCTGGGTTCTTTCCAGCTTCTGGCTATTATAAATAGAGCTGCTATGAACATTGTGGTGCATATATCTTTGTTGTGTATTAAGGTGTCTCTGGGGTATATGCCCAGAAGTGGAATAGCTGGGTCTTCAGGTAGTACTATATCCAATTTTCTGAGGTATCGCCAGACTGATTTCCAGAGTGGTTGTATTAGTTTGCAACCCCACCATCAGTGGAGAAGTGTTCCTCTTTCTCCGCAACCTCGCCAGCACCTGCTGTCATCTGAGTTTTAGATCTTGGCCAATCTGACTGGTGTGAGGTGGAATCTCAGGGTTGTTTTGATTTGCATTTCCCTGATAGCTAAAGATGTCAAGCACTTCCTCAGATATTTCTCAGCCATTCAATATTCCTCAACTGAGAACGTTTTGTTTAGCTCTGTACCCCATTTTTTAATAGGGTTATTTGATTCTCTGTTGTCTAGCTTTTTGAGTTCTTTGTATACCTTAGATATTAGACCTCTATCTGATGTGGAGTTGGTAAAAATCTTTTCCCATTCTGGTGGCTGCCGTTTTGTTTTCTTGACAATGTCCTTAGCCTTACAGAAACTTTGCAATCTCATTAAGTCCCATTTGTTAATATTTGACCTTAGAGCTTTAGCCATTGGTGTTTTGTTCAGAAAATTTTCTCCTGTGCCTATATGTTCTAAAGTTTTCCCTACTTTCTCATCTATTAGTTTCAGTGTATCTGGTTTAATGTGGAGATCTTTGATCCACTTACACTTGAGCTTTGTACAAGGAGATAAGAAAAGGTCTATTTTCATTCTTTTGCATGTTGAGTGCCAGTTGGACCAGCACCATTTGTTGAATAGGCTGTCCTTTTTCCATTGAATGTTTACGGCTCCTTTGTCAAAAATCAGGTGACCATATATGTGAGGGCTCATTTCTGGATCTTCTATTCTATTCCATTGATCCACATGCCTATTTCTGTACCAGTACCATGCAGTTTTCAGCACAATTGCCTTGTAATATAGCTTGAGGTCAGGGATAATGATTCCCGCAGATGTTTTCTTGTTGTTGAGGATGGATTTCGCTATTCTAGGTCTTTTGTTGTTCCATATGAAATTGCACATTGATCTTTCCAATTCCATGAAGAACTGGGTTGGAATTTTGATGGGGATTGCGTTGAATCTGTAGATTGCTTTTGGTAGGATGGCCATTTTTAAAATGGTGATCTTTCCAATCCATGAGCATGGGAGATCTTTCCATTTTCTGGGATCCTCCTCAATTTCCTTCTTTAGAGGTTTGAAGTTCTTGTCGTACAGGTCCTTCACTTGCTTAGTTAGAGTCACACCAAGGTATTTCATAGATTTCGTGACAATTGTGAATTGTCACGAAATTTCCCTAATTTCTTTCTCCACATGTTTGTCCTTTGAGTATAGGAAGGCTACTGATGTTTTAGTTGATTTTGTATCCAGCCACTTTGCTGAACTTGTTTATCAGCTGTAGGAGTTCTCTGGTGGAATTTTTGGGGTCACTTAAGTACACTATCATGTCATCGGCAAAGAGTGATGTTTTTATCTCTTACTTTCCGATTTGTATCCCCTTGATCTCCTTTTGCTGTCTAATTGCTCCAGCCAGGACTTCCAGTACTATGTTGAATAGGTAGGGGGAGAGTGGGCAGCCTTGTCGAGTCCCATTGCTTCTAGTTTCCCACCGTTAAGTTTGATTTTGGCTGTTGGTTTGCTGTATATTGCTTTTATTATGTTTAAGTATGGACCTTGGATTCCTGTTCTTTCCAGGACTTTTAACATGAAGTGGTGTTGAATTTTGTCAAATGTTTTCTCAGCATCTTGTGAGATGACGATGTGATTTTGTTCTTTGAGTTTGTTTATATGGTGGATTACGTTGATGGATTTCCTTATGTTAAACCATCCCTGCATCCCAGGGATGAAGCCTACTTGGTCATGATGAATGATTGTTTTGATATGTTCTTGGATTCAGTTTGCAAGGATTTTGTTGAGTATTTTTGCGTCAATGTTCATAAGTGTGATTGGTCTGAAGTTCTCTTTCCTTGTAGGGTCTTTGTGTGGTTTAGGTACTAGGGTTATTGTAGCCTCAAAAAATGAGTTGGGTAGCATTCCATCTGATTCTATCTTTTGGAATAGTTTGGAGAGTATTGGTGTTATATCCCCAATAAATGTCTGATAAAATTCTGCACTGAACCTGTCTGGACCTGGGCTTTTTTTGGTTGGGAGGCTTTTGATGACTTCTTCTATTTCTTTAG
The DNA here is from genome assembly GCF_963924665.1 of Micromys minutus. Classification (NCBI taxonomy): domain Eukaryota; kingdom Metazoa; phylum Chordata; class Mammalia; order Rodentia; family Muridae; genus Micromys; species Micromys minutus. The sequence goes on along the minus strand of NC_137954.1, from coordinate 8,474,250 downwards.
GTGTTATAGGGTTATTTAGATGGTTTACTTGGTCCTGGTTTAACTTTGGGATCTTGTATCTGTCTAGGAATTCGTCCATTTCCTCCAGATTTTCCAATTTTGTGGAGTATAAGTTTGTGTTGTAGGATCTGATGATTTCTTGAATTTCCTCAGTTTCAGTTGTTATGTCTCCACTTTCCTTTCTGATTTTGTTAATTTGTATACTCTCTCTTTGCCCTCTAGTTAGTCTGGCTAGGGCTTTATCAATCTTGTTGATTTTCTCAAAGAACTAACTCTTGGTTTTGTTGATTTTTTCAATGGTTCTTTTTATTTCTATTTGGTCTATTTCTGCCATAATCTTGATTATTTCTTGTTGTCTACTCTTCTTGGGTATATCTGCTTCCTTTTGTTCTAGGGCTTTTAGCTGTGCTGTCAGGTTGCTGATGTAAGCTCTCTCCAGTTTCTTTTTGGAAGCACTTAGGGCTATGAGTTTTCCTCTCAGTACTGCTTTCATTGCATCCCATAGGTTTGGGTATGTTGTGTTTTCGTTTTTGTTGAATTCTAGAAAGTCCTTAATTTCTTTATTTCTTCTTTGACCCTGCTATCGTTTAACAGAGCATTGTTTAGTTTCCATGTGTATGTGGGCTTTTTGTTGTCTTTGTTGTTGTTAAAGACCAGCCGTAGATCATGGTGATCTGAGAGGATGCATGGGAGTATTTCAATCTTCTTATATCGATTGAGGCTTGTTCTGTGTCCAATTATGTGGTCAATTTTCGAGAAGGTGCCATGGGGTGCTGAGAAGAAGGTGTATTCTTTTACTTTAGGATGATATGTTCTATATATATCTATTAATTCTAGTTGGTTCAAAGTCTCTGCTAGTTTTGTAGTATCCTTGTTCAGTTTCTGTTTCCATGATCTGTCCATTGGTGAGAGTGGGGTGTTAAAGTCTCCCACTATTATTGTGTGGGGTGAAATGTATTTTTTGAGCTTTAGTAGGGTTTTTTTTATGAATGTGGGTGCTTTTTTATTTGGAGTATATATGTTAATTGAGAGTTCCTCCTGACAGATTTCCCCGGTAAGGAGTAAAAAGTGTCCTTATCTTTTTTGATAACTTTTGGTTGGATGTTGCGCGCCCCACTTCCTGCCGGCAGGAAAAGGCGTGCAACAACAGGATTCTTCTGAGAACAACCTTTATTGTATGTTGAAGAGGAAGACTCCAGGCAGGAAAAGGAACCCTAATTTATACCCCCCAAGGGTGCTGTGTCGCTGTGTGATTGGCTGCCCGCCAGTGGTCTGATCGTGACGCCCCAGGATGGGCAGTGACTTGGCTCACACCACTCTTTGCACATGTACCCAGTGGTTATTTACCACACTTTAGCTGATTCATGGCACCTGAAACCAGCACCATCTTGTAAGGGTGCAGCCTTCGGCCCTCAACATTTCCCCCTTTTTGTTTTACTAGAACAAGGCTGGTCTAGGCCTCTGTAGTTAAGTCTATCTGCTGTGGCTCCTGTCTTAGGTCATTCCTCCAATGTCGCAGTCTTATCCGTCATAGGGTGACTCTATCGCCACTGGGCCTGTGTCTTAGATTGGTCTGTGCATGAGGAAAGTTGCCCGTCTCTGGATACCACAGTGCTGTGCGACAACAACTGCTAAATGGCCTGTGGTGAACTCTATAAAAGAGGCCAGCCAAAAAATGAATTAGTGGGGAAGTCATGATCACCCTATCGCGTGCAATGAGGAAACCTCAGCGATGTGCAAGGGCTGATCAATGACCCTGAGTCTCTTTCGTCCCAGTGCAATGGATCCATAAATCCATGGGATGCAAGAGCAGAGAACTCAGAAGCCGACTAATTCTTGAGCATAGATAACCAAATTTTAGGGGAGGCCCCTTGTTCAATGGCCACAAGTGCTTGAGTGATAACGACCTTGTCACGTTTCTGTTGAGACCAAAGTCTGCAAACCAACCACAGCAGGAACACCAACCCACAGCAAAATATTGCACAAAAAAGACCCACCCCCACCCATTCCTTAAAATAGGAGAAAATCTAAGAGATCCAGGTGGAGAGGCCTTCTGTCAAAGACAGGTCCACTCGTGTTGAGTTGATAGCCAACACTGCTGCCCTCAAAGCCTCGAGAGTCTCGTCAAATCCTGCTGACCAATTTCCTTCAAGGTACAATCTAGACAGATTAGCTGCTTGGGTAAAATTTTCATATTGTACGCTGGTAATGCAAAGCGCCCCCAATTTTCTCTCACATCCCAATTGGCCCAATTGAAAGAGAAAATCTAATCTTTCCTCTACCAGGTCGAGGCATTAGTTAACAATCATTAATCCACCCTTTAACTGGGCACTAGCAGAGGTATGAAAATCAACAGCATCTGCCACTGCGGCTGACAATTGATTTAAGGCTGTGCCTGTTAAAGCTCATTGATAGTTTGCATCGTTTGTACTGATGTTGAGAGTGCAAGAGCCGAGGCTGTAACCAAGACAGCCACCACAGCTGTGACAATCAAGCCGACAATGACGGCAGAAATCCTGAAATCTCTCCTTTTCCTAAACAAACTTAAGCTACTGGGGGCATTCACCAGAACAGGAATAAACAGTTTTTATATTAGAAGAAAAATTAAAGAGGCCATTAACTGCCCAACGTACTCCCCGAGATTGACAGCCAGTCTAAGGATGCAGGGGTGAATCTCTTTTTCTTATACAATAATGTGACCACTTAGGTTGGACTGGAATAAACAAATTACCCTTTGGCTGGGAAATAGGCCAGTGACCGGCAATCCAGGTGGCATTAGCCTATCCAGGTTTTTTATATAATTAGCAGTGATTCTATAAGTTTGAACTGACTCTGCCAACTCTTTAACTTGCTTATGTTCGAGGCAGTGATCATCCTCAAACAAGGGAAACATTTGCCTGAGGGCATGGCATGTCTCCGGCGGACAAAAGAACTCGCACTTCCTCTCTGGGTAAAGCTGAAGAGCAGAGGCGGCGGCTGCTTTAAGAGCTTCCGGTTGTCCTACAGGAGTCCTTCGTCCGGGCTGAAACCGCTCCGCCTCACATTCTGCTGCCTCCTCCTCTAAATATTCCTCCACAGATTCAAATAATTCATCCTCTAATTTTTCTTCTGCCAGCTCTAAAGCTTTTTGCTCTTTTAGCGGATACAAAGCATTCTCTCCGGGAAACTTGTACTCTGTTTCCCCGGGCGAGATCCTCTCTTCTCTCATTTATTAATGATCAAAAGTCATCCAGATTGATTTGTATTTTAATCAGTAATATATAAACTTTGCCGTGTTCTTACCACTAATCTAGTCTTCATCAATCCATGTTGTCTATCATTTGGGGAATGTTATTAAAATGGAATCACATAGCACAAACCTTCTGAAGACTCACTTTTTGTCCACAATTATGTTTTTGTGATTAATAAAAGTGAATGTGTTTATCAGTAGCTTTTTTCATTGTTTTGCTAAAACCTATTCTCCTTTATGAAGCCATTAACCTGTTGTAACTAATTTGAATTATTTTGAATTTGGGTAATTACGAATAGAGCCATGTTAAATTTTGTTTTACTGTAATTGCTAAGTGCTTGATTGCTAGTTTATATCTGAAAAAAAAAAAAACCTTAGTTTTTTGATATAAATTGATATATATATGACATTGATATATATGACACACACACACACACATATATATATATATATATATATATATATATATATATATAACAAGTTTAAATTCCTGTAAATTTATACCCAAATATTCTGAATATTTTAGTTCTTCCACTCAGTGATGAGCACATGGTTCAGACCTATCTTTTAAGGCTATATGTTCTGATAGATGTGTAGTGGAATTGTCCAAGCTTTAGTTTTAATGTAAACAGTCCTAACTGCTACTAGGTTAGCCTCTCTTGATTTGCTTGTTATAGACTGCTTTTGGTCAAATAGCTACTTAAGAAAGCCGCTGACTATTGGAATTTTTGGTCTTACTTTTGGGTTCCAGAGCTGTCTAAACATTTGTTACAAGTCAAGTACTTTGTTGGACATGTACAGTTTAAATAATTTTCCAGTTTCTAGCAGTTCCTTCTTTTCTAAAGTCTTGGTTGTAATGTCACAGCAGTTTTAATAAATTCAGACTTACCAATGGTTCTCCCTCCATCTATGTTTGATGTCTTACCTCAGGATCCCTTCACAAACCTCATGGCCCAAAAATGTTTTCTCCAAAACTTTCAAACATTTATATTTTTGCCCCAGTAATTGTGATCTACTTCCTATTTATTTTTATCGTTGGGAAAATTATTAAGAACATTTTAGATATAAATGTTCAAGTTAAGTTTGCTTTTAAATATAAATGCTCAGTTTTCATAATATCATCTTTTAAAATGTGAACATTTTCAGTCTATTACAAACTTTTTTTTATTAAAAATCACTTTATTTGTAAAAGCAAACACAAAAGAAAATGTATTCCACTTGAAGGCTCTGTGTCTGTCCCTTTACCAGCACCTCACTATTACAGCAGCTTTAAAGTTTTTAGTAACATGAGTCCTTCAAGTTCATTTTCCCTTCCATTTTGATGAACCTATCTCTGTTGGCTTTATAATCCAGCTTCTTACACAGGTGAAGTACAACTTGCTATACTCACACTGTATATTATGCTGTAAATATATCAACTTTGTTCAGCCATCTTGAAAAACACTGGTATTTTTATTAACTTGTATCTTCCAATTCATGAATACAAGATACATCTTGGACTTACTGAATTCTTTTTTGATTTTACATATCCACATTTTATAATATAGCCACATTTTAATAAATATTAATATTTATTATTTAATATTAAATTTAATATATATAATTTTAGCTTCTACTAATCATTTTAGGTCCTGAATTATTTATTATTCATGGACTATCATGGATATATAATCAGTTTTTAATGCACTGACTTCATTTCTGTGATAAAACATCTAAGAAGAAGATTTAAGAAAGAAAAGATTTATCGCTGTAATAAATTAGCTTCAATAGGAAAGACATTACTGCAAATAAGGGAGGTGTGGCGGCTGAAGCAAGAGGGCTGTTCTTGCTCGCATTGCATCCTCAGTCAGAATGATTGGAGATCCAGAAGAATGGATACAGAAAATGTGGTTCGTTTACACAATGGAATACTATTCAGCTATTAAAAACAACGAATTCATGAAATTCTCAGGCAAATGGATGGAACTAGAAAATACTGTCCTGGGTTACTCAAACCCAAAAGGACATGCATGGTATGTACTCACTGATAAGTGGATGTTCACCAAAAGGTATAGAACACCCAGGATACAAGCAGAAAGGCCCAAGTGAGGATGTTTTTATCCCACTTAAAAGGGGGAATAACATAATCAAGAAAGCCAGAGAGAGGGAGGGACCTGGATGGACGAGGGGAGGAAGAGAGGAAAGGGGGATTTCTTTCTTTTTAACACACTAACAACTAGGCAACATCAAGCTGCAAGCTCTGACCACCCTAACTGTTCAAATTTCAAAATGTTAATCAGGTTTTCAGACACATTCCAGTACAATACAAGTTTGGTTTGTACCAATCAGTGGTTAGTCTGGAATTCTGTGAGGGTTTGAATGCATGCTGGAGTGCTTCATGTTTTTTCTTTAAAGTCTTTCATAGATGGGTTGGGCTGAAATGTGTGGATGGACCGTTCAGGGTTGGCCCCAAGACTACCGTGACAGTCAGCAGACCTTTTCTCCCCTTTACTTTCTAGTTTGCCAAGCTCCTCTTTCTTCTTGTCCCTCAGCAAGACTGGAACCACAGTAACTCTGTTCTCTCTCTAGTGTGTGAATACCAGAAAAAGGAAGCAGAAGGTGGGAATGTTCCCTTCAGCGGGGACAGTACTCTGTGCTCACAGATTTTCATATGCCCTTTGCTGCTACTGCTGTCACAACTGTCACCATGCAAAACAGTCAATCTTGGCATGTAGCCATCAGGAAAAAAGGTGAGGGGCGATGGACTTCCGGTTTGCGTTTTTGAAATTATGTTTCTGTCCTTTCTGTGTACTTTAAAGACACTTTGTCTCTGACGCTGGTTTTCAGTGGTTTAACGATCCTCAGGCTATAGTGTTCAGCATATGTGTTAAACTCATTTACTATCAACTTTTATTTCAGCTCTTGTCTCTGTGAACTGTTTCCCTCTTTTTTCTGCTCTCTCTTGGGGACTCCAGGAATGTAGTGTCCCTTAATGACAGAGATATCTGTGTTTTTTTTTTTTTTTTTTTTTTTTTTTTTTTCTGTTTTAAGCATGTTTTCCTCCATGGTTTTCATCCTGAACACTTTTTATTGTCTTGTGTTTAAGGGGGCAATTCTTTATTTACCTTCATCTGATAGATTACTAAAAGTTTCTATACATAACTTCAGTTACTATTTTAAGAATATATATTCACATGATTCTTTTTAATTTGACTAGATAATGTAAATTATGTAGTAAAATTCTTCATGCCTGCTCTTTTTCATGTATCACCTGTTAGCTATTTCTATCAATACTGTGTAGTAACTCCAGCATTTCTACTAAATTATTATCTTACGAATTTTCACTAGATGATTGTTACTGTGCATTTTCTACTAGTTTATAGCCATTTAATCTCACCTAATAAATGCTTTATCTGTCTTTGATTATGCAATTTTAATACATTATAGACATTATCTTAGCACAGAGGTGATATTCATTTAAACATTTTTTTTTAATTTATGAGAGTTAAATCAGCTCAATTCTGTCTAGGATTAGGATTTTCCTTGAACTCCAGCTTAAGTTTTGATACAATGCACTTATTTTGTTTTGAGGCAAGCTCTTGCTGTGTAACTTTAGATGGAACAGCCTAGCCTTCCTTCAGAGGCATCTCCCGGAGTGCCTGGGAGACAGGCATGTGATCATGCCTTTCCCTGGTGAGTTTCTCTCATTTGATGTGGATGGAGTGTGGATGGAGTGCTCCAGAGGTCTGAACATTAACTGGAAAGAACTCTGTCCTCTCGTCACGCCCCCACAGAACATCAACGTGCCAAAACCTCTGCTCACCTGCTCAGCCCATTGGAGGACTTGCCCCCATCTCCCTTGCTTTCTGCAGTCTCCTACCTCAGCTTTTAACCACTAAATGCTTTCTTTTACAAGACTTTCAGTGGTCACTGTGTCTCTTCACAGCAGAACCCTAAGACGATTCCATTTTCCATTTTTTCATATGAACAGCTATTATAAGGATAAGTTAATATAAGTTAGTTGTATAAACTCCCACATGAAACAAAGTAAGAAAATGACCTTCTTGTATTATACTATTCTCCACTGAAAACACCCTTTTTCAGCTCTGAGTTGGGGTTTTTCAGGATTTGAGATAAGGAATTATTCAAACGTTTTGTCAACAACTTCAGTCAAAACTTTTTGTTTGAAAATCTTACGTTGACACTAACAATGCCATTTTTAATTTTATACCATACAGTAGCAATTGCCTTCCAGTGTACTGCATGAGAGAAACCGTTTAAGCTTCAGGGTCCCTCTCGGCATACAAAACATCAGCTCCAACCCGAGGCTTCTATAAAGTCAATCGCTGGTCAACAGCAAGCATCTGCAATCAATGTCTTGTGTGTTATCCCTGTAGTTCAGAAATAAAACTGAGCTAGATGACGCAACACTTCCCTTTGTGTGTTTGATTGACATAACCCTCTATGAGACTACAAGCTTTCCCCCAGTAAGTGAATCTGCATGATATGTATGTTTAGTAATCTAACAGCTGCTTTACATGTGGGCGAGTTGGTCTGGCTGCTTCCTCCTGTCTGTTCATGTCTTTACATGCTCTGAAACATCTGACTTAGAACTACAGAAAGCATGTGCATTTGGTTCAGCTGTGTACTATTTAGGGTGCTCCCTAGCGTCTGTGGTAAAACGTACAAGAATCACACACATTTGAGACTAATTTACTATGTGCTCAGGGGGCCTAGTTTATCTGGGAGAGTTTCTGATGTTGCCAACAATGAGTAAGGGGCTACTGATCAGATAGTTTCTGATTCAACGACCAAAGCCTGTTAGATACCAGTAAGTTCAACAATTATACCAGTGACAATCTAAGATAAAGGGAGGTAAGGACATGTCCATATCTTCTATAGTACCCACCTTTCTGTTTAGTGTTTTCTCTAGAAAACAACACACACAGACACAGACACACACACACAGAGACACACACACACACACACATCTGATGTCAGGTTTTTTTAAGATCTCTGATAAAGGAGAAAACAAAAAACAAAAAACCTTGGCCATATTTATTCATTAGTCACTCCCATTTTAGGACTGGTAGCTTGTACATTGAATTAGTCTGCACCTTCTAGCCCTTGAAAAAATATAAGGAAAATAAAATGAAATTATCTTCACCTCAATTTATGCTCTTTTGTTTCAGATAAGATATTTATGGCAGATACTCAAAAGAAAAGGAGAAAGAAGAAGAAAAGACAAAGAGAAAAAAGCAAGCAACCCCTGTGCCCCAGCTCCATGTTTCAGTGAGTCATTAAGAAGCAACCTCAGAAATCACTGAAATTGAGAACTCAGCTTCCCTCTATTCTTTCTTTAGTTTCCATAAACATTTTGAGTGCTTTTGTCAATTATGTGATCAAATAAATCTTTCCTTGATTTTAATAATAATTAAAGTTTATTTTAAGTGTTTCCCAATATTTATAGGGAAAGTTTCTGAGAGTCCCTTTGGATGGTAAGAACATTCCAGCTGGCAGCTGGATGGAATTCTTCTCGGAAAGAACTATTAGTATATTAAAAATAAGCATTAGAGTTTGGGGAGGAAACAGGCATAGGGTGTGACATTTTTCATGTGGCCAGAGTGAAGTAAGAGATTTGAAGGCAAAACAAATCTGGCAAATTATAAGTTATGGTAGTAATTCAAAGAAGTCATAAAATAGAAGACTTTTATTGCACCAGAGAGACAGTTTGGTGCTATTAGTGGATTAAAAAGCATGTGGGACCGAGAGCCTCGGGAAGAGGGAAGCTTGAAAGAGCTGGTGGGTTAAATATTAACAGAGAAAAGATGTTTACTGACAGATTCTGCAAACACACTCTAATAAATAGGATCCTCTATTTTTTTTTTCTATTCAGAAATAGAACTGTGCAAAGCCACAGGACTCTGGGCGATTGATCTTCCCACCCAGTTTGGTCTCCTGCAGTAATGCATCGCTTCCCTGCCTCCCAGACTTTTGCTGCCCCTCAGAACATCCGAATGCTAGTAAAACTAGAGGGGGTGGGAGACTGGTGACAGTTTTGCACTTGTCTTTAAAAGCCGTTTCCCTGTGCTGAAGGCAGCAAACTGGGGTGTAAACGTGTGAATGTGAGCTTCCAACAGACCTGAGCTCAAAGCAAGCTGTACACTTGAGCCTCTGGGCGCCTCGGAGTCCTTCTCTGAATGAAAGGCGCCACCATGAATATTTCTTAGGGTTGCTTTTCAGTGCTTAGAATGGAACACTCAAACATAGTAAGAAGCAAATCCAATCCTGTAAGTCTGGCCTAACCCCCCCCAACACCCCCCTCTCTGATGAGAGTTTTCGGCAAGCTCCCAGTATAACCCACACTGCTGATCTAGGCAGGATCAGACCTTGAGTCAAAGATATAAAGTCTCGAAGAATTTGGTGTGCACTTAACTGTCACTTAATAATAGCAGCATTCTTTGATTTGGGTGTAAACTTGTTCCGAATCTAGAAAAACTGTCTTTGATCAAAGGGAAATAAGGCCTTACCATCTCCAGAAGATCTCAGTGCTCGTTCTGAGGGAGGCAGAGCTCATAGTTTTAAGAGAGTGAAGGACTTGCCCCATTGAAACACCAGATCTCCAGAATATCTCACTAAAACTGTATACTATAACTAACTATTCAGGTAAGCATCCTTCAGTTTTGGAAAATAAAGGGAATGCATGCCTTAATCAGTCAATGGAGCCTGTATAAAACACCTTACTTAGAAACCACCACATTCCCAAGCACCAAGAACAGTTTTGCAGCGGTTCTCAGCCTGAATATTGCAGTGACCCCCACTCCGGTCATATATTATTTTCATTGCTACTTCGTAACTTATACAGTAGTAACTCTGCTACTGGTATAAATCCCAGCGTAAATAACTGATATGTAGGATATGTGATTTGAGATCCCTGAAAGGGTTCTGACCCATGGGTTGAGAACTCTTGGCTTGGAGGAAATATAATACATTTTGTCTCCACACATAGGTGTGTAGTAAAGAATCCACTAAGGGCCTTGACAAAGCTTCAAACACATTGATAGGCTGTAAGAAAAATCACCTGTTAAAGTCCTCTAAAAAGAGATGAGCTTCCTGAATAATAACTGGGCAATCATTTGAGTTTTGGAAGCTTCAGATGCTACAACTCACACTGTAAAGATTTCTGCCTAACAGAAAACCTAAGTTGCTTTAGAGCCATAGCCTGGTCTGTTTTATGGATTATGTTTATCTTATTACATAACACATTTTAACTGCTACCCCAAAATGATGCTAGAATATCATTTGTAATTTTTGTTACATTTTGTCTTAAATACCAATTTTTATAACCAAGTAAGGATCATGAAGAGGACATTTTTACCTTGTTTGAGTTTTTGAGTTTCCCCCCCTCTTTTTGTTGTTGTTGTTAGTTTTTTGTTTGTTTGTTTTTGTTTTGCTAATCAAATTAAAACATGATAATGAGCAAAATGTAATTAGGTTTAATAAACTAATATATTTCTAAAGCCTGCACTCATTGTAAAGGTAAAACCACGAGCATCTAGCCAAGTTGACAGAGCTTCGTGTGGGTGGAAGGGCTAAGCGTTAAAGGGGAGCTCTGAACTGCACTGTGGGTTTGAGTCTTGCTAAAATCAAACAGGATATAAACCCCAAAGGAATCCTACTCATTAGAAGATTGTCGATCACAGCATGAAAATAATTGTTAACTGTTCTTGCAAGAAAAAAAAAATAGACTTCTGAAAATATCTTTTCAAATGCCCTTTGATATGACAAGACCCACACACTCTCCAGTGGTGTTTCTTCCCAGAAACTTGAGATAGAGCCAAGAAGAAAAGCAAGCTGTTTATAGATGCCAGGATCCTAGCCATACCTGGGAAGGAGACAATGCTATTACCATACTCGTAGGATTGTGGTAAACCTGAAGAATCTGTAGGTCACATGGGCAGAAATAAGCTACCATCTGCTTCTACCAGCAGGTGGATGAGAAAACATACAGCCTTTCTCCCTAATTACCTACAACAGCATCTAACTCTAAATATTTTGCATGTAGAGATTTCCTTTCTATGTTTATAAATACACATATATGACAAAGAAGCACTTATTTTAAAGATCTTAATACCTTGTTTGTTAGGTAATTAGTATTTTGGAGAGGGTCTATGCTGACAGCTCTGCAAACAGAAACTTCCGATTCATCTGCTACAGGGGTACTTGCGTACCTTGGCAGGATTCCTTACTTTGCTTTGTTGAGTGGTTTGCCCATATTCCACAGAAAACCGCCTTGTCTTTCCCAAGCCACCTTGGCTACCTATCCCGATAATTAACCTGTAAGGCAGTAGTGCGGAGTAATCTGCTCATTTCATGAGTCTCGGGAAAATGTCAGTTCAGTGTCAAAATATTTCACTTTATTTCCCTCTAGCGGCACCTGTACTATTTAATCACATCAACAAATAAATACAAACGAAGTAAAAGCCCGTCGTGCATTCCAGGAAAACGAAATACCTTTCAGCCATTACCCACGCTGCCTTGATTCTTCGGCATGACCATGCATCCCCTTAAGCACATCTATGAGCCATAGCCCCTCAGTATGGCTGTCCCCTCCCTCTGAAGAGCTGGGTTACATTCGCAGACCCGATGTGGGTGAGCCTGGTAATGTGACTGCCCTCTGTGTGATGATTTGGAGTGGACAAGAGATTTATCACTTTCAGATTTCAGTGCATAGAGACTTTCAGGCTGGTTGTCTTAAGCATCGCTCTTAATCGCTGACTTGGACAGAAGTAAACAAGGAAGCCATGCCTTGTAAGAATGAGAAAACAAACAAACAGAAGAACAATAGATTTGCTGCTTACCACACTAAGCCTGTTACTCATGCAGAGTTTAAATGTTGACACATAAAATGCTACTCTTTGAAGAAATTGTTTATCTGGGAGTCAGTGGCGTTAGCGATACACAGGACACTCTTGAAGCAGAATATAAGGAAACTACAAAGTAGATTCTAGAACCAGGTGGAACTTATTGAGCAAATAGAATAAAGGGAGGGGTCTGAGTAATCATGGGGTTCAGAGAAATGACTTCTAGTTTTTGTATAAGTAAAACCCAAACTGGGTTAAGTAATGAAATGGGACAGACTCATACTGAGTTTTTTTTTTTTTCATTTCATCTAATGCTTGAAATTGAACTGAGTGAGGTAAATCTTATTTTCTAAAGAAACTCTATATGAAGTGGATGCAGTCCAAGTGTTGACTGTTCTCATTTAAAACGTTTGAACTAGGAGCACCGAAAGTACATGAAGGTACCTTCGAAACGCAACGGAAGTACATGAAGTCACCTTCGAAACGCAATTTAAAGGGCATAGGGAATAGAGGTACCGTTGCCCGCAGATGGAAAATGTTAGGAAGGAAATAGAAAGGGGAAGGAATATTTGGATAAATAATGGAACCATCTCATAATCAAATGGAGAAGCAAGTGTGTGTGTGTGTGTGTGTGTGTGTGTGTGTGTGTGTGTGTGTGCGGTTATGGGTTACAGATCCTGGGGAAGAGCATGGTATGCTGTATATAGCCGGCCACATGGTCCAGACAAGACATCAAACTAACTACATTGGCATCTCTTTATAAATTCATCCCAGAATCTTCCCACTGTCCTTCTTTATATCAGTCATCTCAAATAAATGTCTTAAAGTCCTAGTCATCTGAGAAATCCAGCTTACTACAGTTTTTATTTTTAAATGATTTTTAAGTCACCTAAAGAGTGCATCAACTTTTATCAACTGCAGGGCTTTCTTATCTGACTAGAGAAACGAACCCCGCCTTTGTACCTTCCTTTCTTCTCCGAGTGTTTGTATTTCCTAGTTGCTGCTCTGCTTTTGTTAAAATAGGGACAAGAAAATACACCGAGAAGCAACTGAAGTTAGGGCTAAAATTTATGCCCCACAGTACTTAACTGCAGAAGTATTAAAATGACTATGGCACACAGGGGGATGCATCAAGCCAGGATTTACTATCACTGAAATCACCCAGTGTAGCTGAGTACATTACAAAACCCAACACCATAAAGGAGACGGCAATATGGGGCCAATGTGCTGGGAAGGCGGTTCAAGAAATAAAGGCTCAGAGGGCTTTATGGCTTTGGTAATGCTTGTCACTTAATACACTTTATAAAAATCTGCTTATTAAGTTTTGTAGGGCAAACAAGCCCATCTTGTCTTCTCTTTCCTGCAGCGCTGCTGACAGAGGTCTCACATAGCTGCAGGTGCGCTGTCCCTGAGCCCCCCTCCCCCACTTTATGACAATACATGCTGTTGAGAAATTTTCAGTTCGGCTGTAAACAACCTACTTTATCAACAACATGCTTTTGCACTTTTTGAAATGGTGCTTTGAGGCAGATAAATGAAAACAAGGATGGCAGGGTGCCAATAAAAATTCTGCAAACTGTGCCTTCTGCAGAGCTCCGGAGAAAGAAGCAGCTGAGCCTCTGATTTCTTACAGTTGACTCTGAAATCCTGGTCTGTTCCTACCACCGCTGCTGTATTTTGTTGTCTGTTTGTTCTAATCTCGGCTGACACTTTTAGACAGTAACAGCTCACACAATTCTAATCAATATTAAAAGGAGATTTGGGGGGTAGGGATTCTGCTGGCTTTTCAACATCCACTGAATGACCATGATGTGAATGAAGGTTGGATTGTGGGATTTAGAATGAATAGGACAATAAAAGTGTCACTTATTTCTGCTCCAAACCAACCACTTTAATATGTTCAGTCTAGATTCTAAATTGAGGTAGCTCCACTCTAAAAAATTTTAAATGGAAAAATTGTTTTACATATATATATATTCTTTCGTGGTGTTTTTATTTTTCTTGCTTTGCTTGTTTGTTTTACAAATTTAACTTTAAAAAAATCTTCTCAATAGAATAATAGTGAAATTGAAGTTAATCACTTGTCTGTATGAATTATGAGGTAAGAGACTAACATGGGGTGTCTCAGCTTCACATTGGCTTGGGTTGTGAAAAGTTAAAATTCCAGTGTGGTTTTCTATAAGTAAATTTTATTTTTATGCTCACTAATTAAAATCTTGCTACCAGATATTAGTTTAGAAACACCCAATTACAAAGTGCATTTGTACATTGTGGGCTTTCAATTTCAGAAAGAGCTCCTTGCGGCTCCTTCTCAGTAATTGATATTTTTATTGACTTCAAGTTTAAGTCATATATGTCTATGATCTAAAGTCTTCCACAGACTGCCTTTCTTTTCCCCATTTTTCAATTATAATCAAAATTATTCTTAATACCGATTAAAATTAAAAGTATGTCAGGCCATAAATGTCCAACATTGAAAGATAGTTTTTAAATGGGCTCACTGTAAGTGCTAGCTGTAAAAATAACTAGCAGTGAATTCTATTTTGTGTATTTAATTTTACATTATGTGAAATCGTGGCAAATACTTTGTAAATTTCACAGCCTGATTAAAGGGCCATTTGTTTTTGGTTACAAATGCATTCCAAAATTATTGGGCATTTTATGGCACGACATTAATTTGGGACTCAATATTGTGAAAATTGGGACAGGAAATATTTGTCCTGCCTTTATCGATATTTTCTCAACATAAGGAATTTCTGGAAATTCAACTATTCTCAAGTACTAATAAATAGCTAATAGGATTTTTCATATATTATCCTTTTGTATATATTTTAAATGGCAAGTTTAGACATAATCATGGAATAAAATGATGCAAGAAACTGCATATTAATAAAGTTTATGTATTTATACATTTTACATTAGGACTCTCAAGCTAAGACAGTAGTACCATAAAACGATTCTATGTTAGTAAAATGTACTGCGTTGATGAATCATTTTAGGCACCATATTCGCGACATTTCAGAGATAAAGCAAATTTGGGCACATTGCTGTGACATCCCTGCTCCCATCCCACTTGGCATCCAAGTGAGAGCTGGAATACAGCCACGCCACTTTGTACTTGAGTACAAAGAGCAAGTGAGAGAGTTCTGGGAAAGCATAAACAGAGATCTGAATTTCTCAACCATACAAGGAGCAGAACCAAGGCTGAATTACACACATCCACACACAACAAAAGGATTAGCATGGGGAAATATGACTTTGATGGATAGCAAGTGACATTTTCTTGGCTGTGCCCTAACCTCAGTTACCCCTCGCTCTTTAACTCCATCACTGTTTTTCTACCCACCACCTCTGCTCTTACAGAATTCTCCATGATCACCTGGTTCTCGTTTTCCCACCTCATCATCTTATGCACAGCCACCTGATTTCAATGAGGCCCTAGAATATCTGCCTGATAATAGGCAGGATTGTTTGAGAGGACAGTGGTGCAACATTTCCCACAGACCTCTAACCATGACCCTCTGTGCACCAGAACCCTTCCCTAGATGTTTTCAGCTTGCATTTTTACCAGTCCTGGTAAAGTTGCTCCGTATTCAAAAGTCAAGTCACTTCTGCCTTCCTGGTTGCCTTTTGTGTCTTAATCTTAGAATACGGAATGGGAATGGGCCTTGTCTACACAGCTCCAGGATGCTCCACTCACATAGCTTCCCCCTGACTCAATTGTGAAAGTTTTCAAAGGCTGGAAGAACAAGAACAAGGCTTCCTACAGGTGACAGCATAGTAAATGGTGTTCAATGGATAAAGGGCACAATTCATTTCCAATTTAGCAATGTGCTATTGAATCCTCACGTCGAATGGGCAGTGTGCTAGCATCAGGGGAGAAACTAAAGCAGAAGCCATCTACGAGCTCACAGAGAGGTGGTTTCTCCTGGGGGACAGAGACTAGGCCCTGATGAAGGCTGCGGTAGGTCCTTGGGTTTGTTGTGCTTTGTTACACAGTTAGGGGAATGTTTTCTCAGCAGGCATCTAGAACAGGACATGCCAAAACAAACCATCACTACATTAGAACTTACACTGGGCTGAATACATTCAAATAATTTCATCATCAGAAAATGGTGTACACCTGTCATTCCACATGTTTAGGGGAGGAAAATGGTCATTCTAACCCTTCCATCAGTCCAGGCTCTGAACTGTGAGTCCATTCGCTTGTAAATGCAGCACTGAAGGTTTGGAAGATTTTGACTCACAAGTATTTTAACCCTTTTGAGATCAAAACAGTCCGTATAAAATAGTTTGTTGAGATAGCGCTTTCTCATGTGCCTCTCAAGTAGGAATCTCTTCACTATAACGTTCACAAATAGCATAGATTATTAAAGATCAAATGAAGAGAAACAGGTCAACTGGCAAATTCAAGATGGCCGCACTTGAGACTTATCCCTACAGTGAATGTGTTCTCTCTTTTAGGGCATGGCCACACTCTGATTAAATAGGCTAATTAGTGAACTCAGTATGGGATGTGTTGATTTAACCTCTCAACATCTTATCCTAAAATTCTAAAAGAGGAATTATCAGTTCCTATTTCCCCAATCCTGTGTTTTGTAACACAGAAAACCTGAGACATTATCCTGAAAATACACCCTATGCATATTCCCCCACATGCCTGCTATTGCTCAAGGAAGCAAAAGCCAATAGCACTATTAAAAATATTTGACCTTTTTAACCTTTAGTAAAACCTATACATTATTATTTAATCTTTAAAATGTGAGCATTTTTCATGGGGGAGATACCCTAGGGGTATGTACCACTTACTATGGAATTGGATGTGCACTGGAGAAAAGTTATTTGGGGAGTAAGATATGTGGATGAAGAGAAATGTTCAGCAATAAAATGCAGACTGAAGGAAGAAGCTTGCAAATACTGTTTCAATACAGGAGTTGGATAATGTTATCAGGCAGAAGTCTATCTACGAGCTCAGAGAGAGGTCCTTCCTCCTGAGGAACTAGGAAGCTCACTGTGCAGACAGCAGAAGTTTCTCAAAGACCCTTTAACAAGCCCAAAGTCTTGCTTCAGTATATTCTAACCATCGGTTGCATTGTGACCTTGAGTGCTATAGACCAATTACCATTTTTCTGCCTCAATTGCCTACCCAGAGGTGTAAAGCACATCGAGAAGAAAGGAAAGAGAAGCTGAACTTGGAACTTAAATGATCTCACTGCAGAGGAGCTGGTTAATGCAAACAGCCAGGGCCAGGCCAACTGAGCTCAGTGGTGCCCAGGAGGCCCTCCCTCCCTACCGGCATGTGGCACGCCCACTGGCATTCTCGGGGCTTAAGCATTCATATCAAGGGGCTGCAAACCCCTGGGCAGAGACTCACCATATACACAGCAGATATGGAAAATGTATGAGGAGAAAAGATTAACTGACAAAAAGTTAATTAAAACTGCTCTGATTATGAGGTAGAATTTAACAATTACTTTAAAAAATACAGCGTGACACAGTGCGGCACTGGAGCTGAATTAATCATGAATGAGGAGAGGGATGTTTAATTTTTGTGTGCATGAGAAAAACACTCAACAGACTTCACAATTAGAGCAGGGTAACAGCGTTGCATGGCACAACGCAAGGCGGGTTTCCCCGGTGGTTTTTTAGGAGGGAGCTAAGCAGATGTGCTCAAATATTTACAAATGCACAATATTCACATGCTCTTCAGCTGCCCACTCTCCTGATTTCACAAGGAGTCACCTTCAGTCTGCAGACCGTGGCGGGAGCTACTATCTCTGGGTCTCACCCAACACAATATAAACCCCATTACCTGGGGCTGTGTGGCTTCCAACTCATTCGCTAGTTAGAAAGGCAACCAGTCTCAAGAGAACCAGGGGCCATTGATTAGTGACTTCACCTGAGATGTGTTAGCGCACTTTCCAGGAGAGGAAAACTACCCGGTGAGTAAGGCCACCTGTAACACAGGACCTTCGAACCCACATACTTAAAATGTAAGCATTCTCC
The DNA here is from genome assembly GCF_963924665.1 of Micromys minutus. Taxonomy (NCBI): domain Eukaryota; kingdom Metazoa; phylum Chordata; class Mammalia; order Rodentia; family Muridae; genus Micromys; species Micromys minutus. The sequence goes on along the minus strand of NC_137954.1, from coordinate 8,456,172 downwards.
TGTGTAGTCCTGGGAAAGTGTGGGAGAGGTGCCAGCATAGATCCCTCATGCCAGAAAATATCTTCCCAGGGTCAGGTGGATTAGCACGTTTGGTAATTCTATAATACTACTTTGAAGAAGAATAGGCCAAGACAGACCCAGAGCCTCGGGCCTGCCTTCTCCAGCTCTAATAGACTACAGACATCATTTGCGTCTCTTCTGGATCTATGTCTAATGCAGAGCATGCTTTAAATATTTTAAGCTTTTTCTGAATATTGTTTATTATTTATTTATTGTGTTGGAAACAAAGATATGGGAGAAAAAAAAAAAAACTCTTCAGCATTCACTTCTCCTGCTCCCAAAGATTTCAAATATAAAAGAGAAACATCAGGTGGCTTAGATTCCTTGCCTTGGTTGTCATACACAGCATTCCATGGACGAGAATTTCACTGTTCTGGATGCTTCCTAGAATGCTATGTGGAGAGGGAAAAACGTTTCTCACTGTCTCCCAGCTACCACAGAGACAAATCACAGAGAACAACAGTCTTGGCTTAAATAAGGTCATGTTATTAAAAACTTCATTTAAAAGTTAAAATTTGAGATGGGGGAAATGGATCAGTAGGTGGTAGTATTTGGTGTGTAAGAAGGAGGACCTGGGTTCAAATCCCCAGCATCCTAGTACAAAACAACATAAATAAAAAAATAAAAAAAATAAAAAAACATGGTTGAACACACATCAGCATGACACAGAGGCAAACACACACACACACACACACACACACACACATACACACACACACACATATGTAATGATCGCCTATCTCGCCAGCAAGAAAGATGCACCACAACAGGATCCTTCTACAGACATTTATTGTGGGTTTGATTGCAGTTGCAAAAGACCCCGAGCCCAGAAACCAACCCTCCTCATATATGCTTAGGAGGAATGTATCACTACTTGATTGGTGCATTCTGTGTGCCCTAATTAGCATACTGGGGCCTAGAGAACAAGTCAGCATGAGTCAGCAAAACAGGCTTATGTGCATGCATACTTAGGTTGTTTGTCTCAAAACTGGCTATCCTCCCTTCTGGCTGAGCGCCATCTTGTAATGGTGAATGCGGTGACTTCCCACACACATACACAAGTGAGAGAGAGAAAGACAGAAACAGAGAAATAAGTTTTAATTTTCAAAAGTTTACATTCATTTATCATTCTGCTGAAACTAATTAATACTTAATAATCCACAATCATTATTGCTGACATCAAAAAGAACCTCCACCAGGAATATTGATATAATTTTGACTCAGAGGCAAGAGCTAAACCTTCAAAGATTCTTCTGTGTAAGTGCTTGGTGATGTCAAACATGTTGGTGTGCTGACCAATGCTGGGTAGGCATCCAAGATATCAATGGTCCAAGTCTTCATAGTGCATCCTCCCATGTCAGACACTGCATGGGATTCTAGAGGACTTGGCTTGGAATACTGATAATTCTTAGAAGTATATCAATTTTTCTATGACACATATAGGAAGGAGGGTTTATCTGCTGTTGCCAACTTGCCTTTATCTATTATTAGAATAAAGTATATTTTCAAAATATTTGTCACTGTTAGCGTATGGTAGATGTACCCCTCAGTTTGTTTTAGACAGTTGTATGTTCCATTTAACAGCACATAAGGTTGTTAATGCCATGTTCTTAATTCATGATGACATTTCACATTATTTACCACATTAGTCTCAAACCTTGTTTTAAAATATATTATTAATATCTAGTTTTTCCACTCAAATATATCATTGCTATAGACATAAGACAAAGCAGCAGTGCCGCCCCTAAGTCTGCACCGATGCTGTGATACTTTCCTTCATCTCTCTTATTCTATCTACATGATACATGTTGTATGACATCTGCAAAAATACACGGTACACAGTGTTTTCAGTGTAAATGTGTACTCCCGCCAGAGGATTACATGTTTGAGTGTGAATGTGTGTGCGCTGTTCTTAAGAAAGGTGAGAAAGTACAGCAAGTTCTTTCTAAAAATCAAATAGAAAATAGCGCGAAGTATCTTCATAATGGAGACTGGTTTTATGAAAAGTCATAAGTTTGAACCTATTTCTGTCCATAATATTTTTAAAGAGTCTAAGGTAGTTCGGGGTTAAAATTATTATTCTAAATTAATGAAAGATTCAAACTAATAGTGTTAAAACCTTTATTACTGGACAAATAGTCTTTTATATTACAAAAATCTTGTTTATTATTTTTAGGACAAAATTTAAACTATTTCTTCTGTTTTCACAGTAATTACACTGAAATTATAGGTTATAATAAAATACTACATTATTCTAAAAACATTTAACCACTCATTCATCTTATTTGTTCTTTTCTGTTTTGATATTGAAATTCTGAAAATTCAACAGGTTGTTTTGTAATATTGGATAACAAATTTCTTAACGATTTCCAGAGAACAAAAGTTATATCAAAATGGGGGGGGGGTACCCACAACTAAACAAAATTCCAAAACCCTCTGAGGGAACTACTTGAGCTAGGGTAGCAGACCAACCTGATGGAAAAAGACACCATGCCTCGCTGCCCTGTGCATGTATCGATTTTACTTTATCATTGAAACATGTTGGCAAAGAATGTGTGTGTGTGTGATATTTTTTAAGTTAATGTGACTTTGGGATTAAGATTATAACTCTAAAACAGCCAAACACTTAGACTAATAGTATTAAAGCTCATTATTATCCCAGAACATTCTCTTTAATTTTTCGAAATCTTGTTGATTCGTTATATCTTGTTACTATAACAAAATCTTGTTGAATCATTTACTTTATTAATTGAATTGAATATGGGGATTATTTAAGAAAGATCAGTGGAAGAATTAGTCTTTTGAAACATTTTAGCTTAAGACTAAATTGGTTGAAGGAAATATTGGCATTTTCTTTCTAAATCAGAACTTCCCTGGCATATTGCAACATCACATATCTCGCTGAAACACACTTATTTAATAGTAAGATTTTGTCCTTTTTCTTAAGCATATGCTCTCTTTTTCAAAATTAAATGCCTGTTGTACATCACAAAAGAGGAAGTGGAATAAAATTTAAGCAAAACTAAAAAGTTTCCCCAATCTAGTAGGCTTTTTGAAATTGATTCTAGGACTCTGAAACACTAAAAATCTACTGGGTTGAAATGAGAGGCTTGATGTTCTGAATCTAGTGTTTCACTGAGTAGGTGATAGATGAGATTGGCCACGGCGTTTGGAACTGAAAGAGACAGTTTCTAATCCGTCTGCAGTTCTGAGTCATCATAGACCACCGGGAGCAGAAGCAATAGTATTGGCTTTGTTATTTTTAAAACATTGTCTATGCAGATATCATTTAATGTTTTTAAAACTGTAATAGGAGAAGCCGGTATTGTTTGCCCGCACGGTTACTTCCCCATTGCAAGGACCACACGTTTTCAGTTGAATCAACAGGGCTCCACTGGCCATTTTGTTTCCAGGGATGGGACAATAGGCATTCTCTGCTCTCTGTGATAACATTAATGATAATCACGAAATGTCATTGTTGAACCTTCCAGTTCAGTGTTCCCCTTTGGAGCTGTCTTGAATTCATGAGTCAAGCGACACAGTGTGATTATTTGTCACTCTTAGAGCTTTCCTGCAACCCCTGGACAGATCATTTTCAACTCGCCATCTTTTGTTTGTGTTGAAACATTCTGCATCTCTTGACACTTCTGCAGAATACCTGTTACAATGTTTGTCTCTTCACCTCCCCCAAACCCCGGTGTTCACACCTCTAGGAATTATCATGTTACAAGTAAACAAATATGTTCTATCTACCAGTTTGCAAAAGTGGGCAAAACAAGTTTTTTTTACCACTACTCAACATACACTGTAAATACATCTCATGCATGCTTATTAAGTTTTAATTGAAACATTAAATCTGAGGCTATGTTACTGTTGAATTAATGGACACTGCCAATTCCTTATTCACTTTGTTGCAACTGTTCTTTGTATTAAACAGAAGTTGGTGACTCATAATAACAACCTAGAGATTTTAATAAGCTTAAGCAGAAAAGGAAAAGGTAAAAAAATTTCTTAGATTTAAAGATGCCCATAGACAGCCCAGTAAAATAGATAATTTCCTCCTAAAACACCGTTTTCGGAAGCATTATTTCTGGTGGGGAATATGAGGAGTCTGCTCTGGTATCAGTTTCTGGATATGGAAATAGTGGAACACTGAACTGGAATGTTCAAAAATGTTCTAGGATGTTTCGGGTCTGTGTTGTAGGGCAGAAGAGATCAGCAGTGAGAAGCAGACCTAGGCTGCACAGAATCAGATTGATGGCTGACAAAATTCACCAGGTAAAGCCCAGCACTGGGAAAGCTTCAACCTTCACCAAAATAGAACAGACACTACAACTCTAAAAATATGGTTTGGTTTGTTTTTCTGAGAATAATTTCCATGTAGCCAAAACCAGAAATATTACAGGATTGGCAGCAAGCAATTTATTCTTATAATTCAACTCCAAAGAGAGTAGAGGGTGTCAAATAACTCTGCAAAGGAACCCAGAGCACAAACTGTCAGTGGATTATAGATTATAGACCGGCCCTGGCATGGCTAAATTCTTTCACCAATATTTTTAAATACGCTTTCAAATAAAACAGGATTGCATAATTTTGTCTCTCTCTTCTCCCAACCTACCCCACTGCCCTTTACCCCACTGCCCTTTACCCCACTGCCCTTTACCCCACTGCTCTTATCCCAATAGCCTGTTTCTATTTTATTATGTTGCACACATGCACATACACATGTGCACACAGTACAGATGGACATTTTTTTTCTACTTTCCGAGATGTAAGTAGCATCCTTGGATGCTTAGTATATGAACAGCATTGTGCTAAGTTGTAATTCATCATCATTAAGATAGATATAAATTCAGAGTTAAGTGTAATACCTTATAGATTTTCAGTGTAAATACATGTCTATTTGAGTCGTACACATGTAAAATAAATGGGCGTAAAATGTCTTTCAGAATTGGATTAAATTTAGAAATCAAATGTTTTAGATATTCACAATGTATATTAGCAATACATTGGTAAAACTCTCCATGTGGAGAGGCATCTTTTCCTAACAAATGAAATGTTAATGTCAAATTTTCTAGTTATCATTTTTTTCTTCAGGGATAAGATTTCCTCAGTGACAAAATGTAAATAATAGTGTGACTCTTTTTCCAAATTGTACTTTAATTTGACAACAAACTATTAGAAATATATTGGTTATGTATCAATCACTAAACTTTAGGGACAATAGTCAATGTACTACTAATATTTATTATGTTGAATACAGTGTACAGAATGTACTCAAAAGGCTTAATGTTTTAATGTCAGACGCTTAAGCTCTGGTTTTAAGAACAGATGCTGAGTACTTCTGTGAATGTCTTGTCCCACCTTCAGCATTTAGTAAGACCCTAGGTTCTATTCAAGGGCTGTTCTCTTAGCACAACATAAGTATGGTTCTAGGGAAATAATATCTCACGTCTTGGTGGAGGGCATTTCCAAATCATCTTGTAGTTGGCTAATTCAAAATCATATTCTGCATTAAACAAAAAACTAATCTGCCATGAAGAATAAATTTCTTCTGTAGTTGCTTACAGATTCTTGTGAACTTCTCATATTAGTGAACTCTTTTTTTGCATTATTTCAAAATAATCACCCCAAGGTCCTGGTGCAAATACATCTCCCATGAGCTCTAACTATGAGAAGTGTTCAGCTTACTCACCAAGGAAAACACTAATTCTCTTTATCATCCCCTCCCTACAAGCCACAGAAGACTTCCAACCAATCAAAACATTCTTCAAGTGTGTGGTGAAGCATGACCAGATCCTCCCAACCACAGCAGAGTGGTGTGTAAGCTCAGTGAGGTGGGCGGGGATGGGGAGGTAATTACCATCAATATCCTCCCACATAGGAAACTGTAAACTTATCATTCCTCTCTGGGGCATGATTGATGTAATATGTTCATTTTTGTGCTTATTCTTACATGTCAGGATGTTGTCTAGAAAAGGTGTCTAGACAGAATGGAAAAGGGCCTTTTTCCGTTCATCTTGTAATAGTTGTAAAATATGTATCAAAATAGATGATTTGCTTTCTGCATAGCAGGAACTTCTAAAAGGGTTATTTCTTGAGAACATTTCACTGTTTTTCTGAGAATGTTCTTTACACACGGATCAAACCTGTAAAATGTGGGTCTCCTAAAGTCTCTTGGCATATCTATCTGACTATGAATAATAGAGAGATCTGGAGAAAGAGTCTGAAACAATCAGTTCAGTCTCATTGACAGATGTTGCACCGTTACCCTGCAAACCAGAAAACTATGAGCATTAGTTACTGTGTGGTTTCATCAGGACTTTTGATTAAACTAGGTCCACAGCATCAGGCTGTGTATGCAAATATTCTGCTTACCACTGGGAAAACACAGGACTTGCTTCATGTAGCCAGGAGCTCTGTGGGTCCTGTGTGCACTATCATCCAAATATCATGTAGATTCGCAGCACATAGCCACCCTTTAAAAACTGTGTCTATGTGTCACAGTGTAAGAGAACAATGTCCTTAAAGGCTACAAGAACTTCACTTCTCTCACCCATTAAACACCTACTGTCAGGCACCGACTCTGATCACCATGTAAACTCCACATGCTCATTCAGAAGGCAGCTTCATCCTAGTCTCAGTTGAAGATAAGGCTGAGACTGAGTGTTCAGACATGGAATTCAAACGCGTCTTCACTTCCCTAAATCATATATTTTCAAAATAGAAGAGATGTTAACTTTTCTGTTTTTACAGACAGTGCAGCTAACCAGAAGTACATTTTTCTTCCTGAGTATTAAGGCCACACTCTAAACTCATCTTTGTGACTTTGCTACCTTTCTTATCAGACATTATTATTCTAGAGTTTACATTATATATATTTGAAATTTACAATTATTATCAGAAATTTTTGTTGTTGAAATATCTAATCTCAATTAGGGGCTTTTTACCTGGCTTTGATCGTTCAGTTCCCGAATAGAAGACACACACGACCTTCATGTTTATAATATGCCCTTATTAGCACTAAGGATCAGTAGATATCTACACTCTATGCTATAAAAATATGTTTCTATCCATAATCCTGAGTTCTTACTTACTTGTTTCATCTGGGCTGTTCTTCACTCCAATCAGCCAGCAGTCACGGCTATACCTTCTTGGCTCTTAACCCATGGTATCTTTCCTTTCTCTCTCTCTCTCTCTCTCTCTCTCTCCCTCCCTCCCTCCCTCCCTCCCTCCCTCCCTCCCTCCCTCCCTCCCTCCCTCTCTCTCTCTCTCTCTCTCTCTCTCTCTCTCTCTCTCTCTCTCTCTCTCCTCTTCCTTGTGCTCTGACTCCAAGTCCAAAAACACCAAGCCCTGCCTATCTCAATTCTGCCCAGCTATAGGCTATAGGCATCTTTATTCACTAGTTAAGGACAACTTGGGGACAAGGTCACACAACATCATTTGGGTCTATGTGTAGACTCTAGGAGCAAGCAGCATTTAGCATACAAAGAGACCAAACATCAAAATTTTCCATAACTAATAGCAATAACTTGCCTAAAATAAACTAAATGTTGTTTTCTAGTTGGTTTTCTTACAACCTTCTGAAAATTACCTATTTTTTCTTAATTCATGTATTTATTTATTTTACATCTGGATCATAGCCTCCCATCCCTCCTCTCCTCTCGGTCCCTCTGTCTTCTCTCTCTTTCCCCAAATCTCCCTCCTGTTCTCCGAGAAGCAAGGCTTCCCATTGATATCAACACACCTTGGCATATCAAGTTATAGCAGGACTAGGTGCATCTTTTCTGATGACGAAAGACAAGGCAGCCCAGTTAGAAGAAAGGAATTCAAAGGCAGGCAACAGCTTGAAACAGCTGCTGCTCCTGCTGTTAGGAGTCCTACATGAGCAGAACTTTTGTTATATATGTTCCATAGGTCCATCCTATGCATGCTTTCTGGTTGTTGGTTCAGTCTCTGCGAGACCCCGTGGGCACAGGTTAGTTGATTCTGTAGATTTTCTTGTGGTGTACTAGAGTTCTCTGGCATCTTCAGTCCTCCCCCACCCCTCCTTCTACAAGACTCTCCGAGCTTCACTTAATGTTTAGCTCTGTGTCTCTGTGTCTGTTTCCATTGGCTGCTTAGTGAAGCCTTAAGATGACAGTTATGCTAGGATCCTGTCTGCAATGATATCAGAATACCATTAAGAGTGTCACGGGTGGACTCTGTCTCATGGAATGGGTCTCATGTCGAGCCAGTCATAGGTTGGCCATTGCCTTGATTAAAATATGGGCTTTTTTTAAAAAGCAGACTCAACATCTAATAGCCTTTAAATTGGGCTAAATTTGATCTGTACACAGAGTTAGTTTCATTAGCAAACTACCTAAAATATTAAGACATCTACACGAAATAACAAGAAAGTTCATTTTTAAAAATGGATTGAAATTCCATGTAAACTTTCTAAGTCTTTTAGCAACCTAGCAACACTGAGTACACAGTCTCCTGACCAACCCTTGGTGGGAAGTGAGAAGCACTGGTTCCTGTTTGGTGGATCCTTTGCAATATTTGTCATAGTTTTTGTAGTGTTTTTATTTTCCCTGTGTCTTTTTAGGAATTGAAATGTAATTATATCATTTTCCCCCTTATTTTCTCTCCTCTGATCCTTCCCATGAAATTCTCTTGCTTTCTCTCATACTCATGGCCTCTGACCTCTTATTCTTAATGTTTGTCATGGTGTGTGTGGGCAGGTACGTGTGCGTGTGTGTGTCTCTGTGTGTGTTTAAATCTATAAATATAATTCTCAGTCCTTATAATGTTATTTGTGTCTGCATGATTTCAGGGTTGAGTCTTTGATATTGGATAAACAATTGGGGTATTATTTCTAAAGATAATTTCTCTGTCTCTCAACTTTCCTTAGTTATTTGTCTAGGAAGAGTTCCATCTTCCATATCAGCATTCTGTTATTGTGGAAGAGGGCATGGAAAGGTTGTAAGAGCTTGAGGAGCAGTGTCACCTGTGAGAATGATCTCCAGAAATGTCAAGGAAGCTATATTCAGGAAGTCTACAAACATGGCTGTCCAGAAAAGACTTGACAAGTTGATTTGTCCCCCAACTTAAGGCTATAGGCTCCCTTATAAAAACCCATTTAGATGATCGTCTTTGTAGTGTGATTTCAGCAAATATATGAAATGAAGAATACAGTGGGAGCTATGAGTTTGCTTTTAAATTGATTAACTCTATACTCTGTGACATATTATATACTCTCCTCACATTCATTCAGTCGGGAATATTTCTCTATCAAGGTGAAAAGCATGACAAATATTTAATAAAAAACATCAACTCTACTCCCCAACATTTCTACCTTCTATCTCCCCTAAGCATTTTAACTACTAAACCTTGGCATCCACAGTTCTGAGAGGAACTATTGCAGCTCAGAGTGTAGGTGACCACCGGAAAATGGGTCCCATGAGATGGCCATCCCTCAATCCTGCATCTGCTTACTCTTCCACAAACTGATTTTGTTTGGGCATTTGCAAGCAACTCTTGAGTGTGTGCTGCAGCGGTGAGTGTGGAGTGTGAGTCCTCTCTCTCATGTCGCCCACTAGGACACACCTGTTGACCCTCCTGCCCTTGGGCAAAATGTCAGCAAAGAAGACATACAACTCTAGAGCCCTGCTGTCCCTCCCCTTGAAGAAAGGTTCTTGAGTCCTCTATGGGATTCCTTAATTAGACTCTGGCTGCTGCTTGAAAGATAGCTGTAAATATTTCTGGAGACTTTACCCCAAGAAATAAGAATGTTCAATATCTGAAGAAACTGCCCTGTGCCATGTTAAGTAAAATGACTTAGTTCCGTGAGAAGCAACACTATAGATTGTCACACCTCTCTTAAGATCGTACAGTTCTGAGCGGCACAGAGCTTGAGAAACACTGTGCTCTCAATCCACCTTGCAAAACCAAATATAGAAAAGTATAAAAAAATAAAAATAAATCATTTCCTAGACAGAGGAAATAATTCAGTCAGTAAAGCGCTTCCTGTACCAGTTTATAGTCTGGAGTTAAATCTTCCACACCCACATAAAAAGCTGGGTGTGGTGGCACGCACCTGGAATTCTGGCATCAGGGAGGAAGTACAGACAGAAAGAGCTCGGGTGCTCATAAGCCACAGCTAAATCAGCAAACTTTAGGTTCAGTGAGACCTGTCTCAAAACAGAAGTTTAAAGGGGCATCAGAGAAGAAAACTGAAGTTGATCTATGTTCCCTTACAACACCTGCAAGCTCACATGAATACACACACACACACACACACACCATTTCTCTCACAAATCCATTCTCTTAAGTTGCATACAATGACTTCAATATAAGCTTAGTAACTCTGTTCCAGGGAAAACTGTTGCACACTTTCTGTATGAAGCACCATGAAGATTTTGGGCATACTGAACTTCCCTGTCCCTGTGGTCATGGGTATCATTGCACTCCACACTGAGCCTCGCTGAGAACTCAAGCCCCTGGCTTCCCCAGCCCACACTGAAAAATGATGCAGTTTGATATCAGTGTTTGCAGGCAGAGCATGAAGCAGGTTTTCTCCTGAATGATTTGGGCCTGACAAGTGCCTCCTCTTACCCTGGCACCTTGCTCCTATCTATGTTTGCTAGTTTAGCTGCACAAAGAAACACATTTGGGAAAGGGAAAAAAAAGATAAATAGATTTTGCCAGGTTGGCTTTGAACCTATCTTTCACACCACTGTGAAGTGTGCTGCCAGGATGTGCGATATGTAGTTAGAAGCAGCAGATGGAAAACCATTTTTGAGGGGCTTTTTGATGGTTCTGAATCTATGCAGCATTTACACACCAAAGCATGCTTGTTCATCTGTTATATATTTAGGGATATTCAAACTGTGAACATTTGTCATCTTTAAAGACTACAAAAGTATCTGGAGACTGACTGACTTACGAAATAGACACCATAAATTGATCAATAATTAGGTTGACATCCCTTACCCATGGCCTCTAACTTCCAACTAGCTCCCCGACTCCTGGCCCTCATTTTGTATTGCCTGGCAAAAGCCTTATGTGGGGCCATGAGCATCCTTTGCAGTGGGAAAAAAAAAAAACATATCATGGCATCAAGGGAAAAATTATCTTTCTTGAATTGCATGCACATGCTCCTGCATGCATACATGTGTGTTCGTGTGTGTGTGTGTGTGTGTGTGTGTGTGTGTGCATGTGTGTGAGAGGGGGGGTAATGGGGGTGAGAGAAAGAGAGAGAGAGCAAGCTTTCAGAAGCCTATTAAAGTGTGGAGCAATAAGATATTCAATGTCATCCTACAATTCAAAAAAAGGAAGAACTTTTCATACTATTCCTAAAGATGGGTAGAGATAACAGTCACCAAGTGAAGAAAAAAAAAAAAGGTCTTAACTATTTATTTCTCCAAGTCTCTTATCCAGCAACAAGCAAAGAGGCTAAAACCAAACCTTGCAGAGGGATCCTGAGGTAAATAGCCACTTCACAGAAATACACCAAATTGCATCCTAGATCCACTGCATCCAAATTAATGACTGGCATTCTCTGAAACGCCCGAGTCAGCCATCTGTGGCTCTCACTGACTCTGCACCTATCTTTAATTTTGGTTGCCTCAACTGGCAATTTCAAAGGAAGAGGTCATGGTAAGAAGACAAGCAGCTATTTATGGTCACCAAAGTCAATGTTGTAATACGAGGTGTGGTTGGAAGATGGAATTATTCTCTGAATTGTTCTCCAAATCCCGAAACCCGGAGATTACTTAAGCATGTCTCAGAACAAACCTCAGATCGTTGTCAGGTTCCGCACACAGTGTGCTGACCAATAGGCAAGTGCCATGGAGGACGAGGAGGAGAGTGAGGCTGACCCACAGACAAACCAATCAAACTCTGCAGAACAGACTAAAGCCATTGATAATATCCCGGAGACAAAAACATCAAGTGTTTATTATCTCCAAGGTGACATGGGTCTCCAGACTGCTGCATTCTTTGCCCAGGTTCACTACATCTAATATCCGGCACCGTGAGCAACCTGAACTTTAAAAAGAAAGTATTCTAGATTCGGTGGTTTCCAGCATTTTACTCGTTCAGTGTTAGAACATTGGCAACAAAAAACAACCCTGAGTTGTACTGACTTCATAGCCTAAACTTCAAAGGGTGGCTAGTCAATACTCCATATTTTTTCCTAAACGAGTTTCCATACGGAAAGCACCACACACAGTCTGAGGCCCAGAAGAGACAGTCCGTGCGTATCCGTCCCCCTTAACACAGAACTGAGAACTCACAGGAAAGCAGTCTTGCCTAGCACATATCAGAGGCTCAAGAGATGACAATTTCCTTCCCTCTACCCTTTCTTCTACAGTTAAACAAAAACATAAAAACCATGACATTTTACAAATGTGAAACTCATACATTTGAAAGAACATTCTCTGGACCCAAAAATAATTTTAAAAAAAATGCTATCTTCTCTCTAAAAATAATGTTTGTGAAACTGATTTGCATTTCAAATTTTGGCAGTACACCTACGAAGGGTGTCTCTGGCTCGCAACGCACCCTGGCAAGAGGTGACGGGGACTTGAACTAAGGCGGTGGCAGGGCTCGGAGATAACTGGTTCTGGAAGGTGAGGGAACAGAATCTTCGGCATCGGCGGCAGGCCGCAAGTTCTGTCGACAGACAACCTGGGGCTCCTCCCAGCGCCAGCCCGTGCTAACTGTGATTCAAGTCCTTCCTTACATTCCAGTTTGTGAAATACAGAGAAAAATATCCCAACTTCTCGGGTGCATGTGACAACTACGTGAGACAATACGCACAGAGCACTTAGCAGGGTTTCTGACGTGTTTGTGCAACAAACAAGCGTTGGCCATTACTAAGAGATACACTTGTTACCGTGAGCATCCCCGAAAGTCCAAGTGCCTGCTACTTAGTCCTCTTAGGTCCCTCTTCAAATTGAAATTCTTTGCTACTAAAAATGAGAGCCTTGTGCAGAGATGGTCTTGGCTGTCTTAGGGAAAATGATACTTTTTTTTTTTTTTTTTTTTAATTTTCAGCGTGTCAACCGTGGAACCCAATAAGTCTGTATTTTGCTTGTGAGTCTTACCTCAGCTAGGGGCGTGGAATCCTGGTGATCAAGTGTGTGTAGTTCAGAAAGCTGAAAATTGATATGAGGATATTCAACCTGTGTCAACAATTCTAAATTGGGATTTATATTTGAGAAATAAAATACTCCCAAAAGTTAGACTACATTTCATTTTAATTCAGCATCAATATGTGCCACAAATATTATACAAACATCTATGTGAGGATGATTTTGTACTGTCGGTGACACCTCTGTTAAGAATATTTCCCATATTGTTATTTGGACATAGGATGTCATAGCTGGACATAGGATGTCATAGCTGAACATAGGATGTCATAGCTGGACATAGGATGTCATAGCTGAACATAGGATGTTATAGCTGAACATAGGATGTTATAGCTGAACATAGGATGTCATAGCTGGACATAGGATGTCATAGCTGAACACAGGATGTCATAGCTGAACATAGGATGCCATAGCTGGACATAGGATGTCATAGCTGAACATAGGATGTCATAGCTGGACATAGGATGCCATAGCTGAACATAGGGTGTCATAGCTGGACATAGGATGTCATAGCTGGACATAGGATGTCATAGCTGGACATAGGATGCCATAGCTGGACATAGGATGTCATAGCTGGACATAGGATGTCATAGCTGGACATAGGATGTCATAGCTGGACATAGGATGTCATAGCTGAACATAGGATGTCATAGCTGGACATAGGATGCCATAGCTGAACATAGGATGTCATAGCTGGACATAGGATGTCATAGCTGGACATAGGATGCCATAGCTGGACATAGGATGTCATAGCTGGACATAGGATAACACCCAGACTGCTCATCACTTGGAAGCTAGTCTTGAAGGAAATATTGTGTGCTTTTATATGCTAACCCAATAACTAGCTTGCTTCATTGTGACTGCTCATGTATAACCCAAAGTAATTAAAATAAAGTTTTTTACCATCTTTGCAGATTTTTTGAATTTATATTCATACAGCTGAAAATTTTGTACAGAAATGATACAAAATAGATCAAGCAGTATTGGCAGTGATAGTTAACCATCTGAAGAAAAAATTTAAGTAAAAATAATTAAAATCAATTGAGATAATTTGACATCCTATCGACTAAAGGCAGTCTTTATTACTATTGTATTATATACCTGCACATAGTTACAACAGGAAATTTTGTTCATATGAAATTTTTATATAAAATAAATATCCAGTCACACAGAATATCTATTGTAAATGGTATTTTATATATAATATGAGTGCATTTTTGGTAGTTATGTAGCATTCTGTGGTATAACTTCAGAAACTAAACCAACCTCATATTGGCCATTTACCTATGGTTGTTTGAAAAGAAACTTATTATTGTTGTTAATTTTAAAAATGTATTGACTTTAAAGGCCTATCAGTACCCAGCCTAAAGAATCGGAGGAATAAAAGTTTAGGAGAATTACTTTAATTAGTGGGGTCTGAGCACTCAGAAGAAGAGGAAACAGGCACTCTCTTTCCTCCAAGAGGTACATGTGGATGCATACAGAAGGGCCTCTGAGGTTCTCACATGTTCTTTTGGGGTAGCAACAGCATGGTCGAAGGGTTGCCCTGAGTATGAACCTAAATCGTGGGTGTAGAAACCAGTGCCCATCAGCGATGCCCATAACCCTAATGCAGGTCTAGAGAGCCATATCCCTGTTCCTCTTAGCATTTAAACGTTTTCATCTACTTTTACATTTTAAAAATCAAGTCTTCTAAAATTCATTTGGCAGTAATGTTTGACAATTCTACTTCATTTAGTTTCCTTATTTTCAGTCATGTTGCCCAACACTTTACTGAAATGGCCTCTTTAACCTACAATGATGTCATTTTCTTAGAAGCATTTTAAATTTTTCTCAAGTGGCACACATCTATGTAAATTTCTATATTTTACATTTTCATTGAAAGTTTGCCATAAATCTTGAGGACAACATGAGCCAGACTTTATCACTATAGTATAATACTTATAGATGTACTATTCATCTCTCTGTCCCACAAGTATTTATTGGGGAATCTACCATTTGGAACGATTTGTATTAAGATTAGAGCCAGCGAACAAACAAGACACAGGCATGGCTGTTATGTGGTTTACGGCTCACTGGTGAAGGCGGAGACCAACAAAACAACCTCACAAATGAATCTACACAAAACACAAGTCTTGGGGAAGAACTGTACACAAAGTTTCATTGACTAAAGTATCAATGGGCTTTATTCCTTTCAGTAGATGCACCATTTAAAAACAGAAGTTACAACTCTAGATATAGCCTTCAAATATCAGAAATATAGTCAGTCTTCAAAATGTGCTCCGAGTTTTGATAAGCGAACAAATCAATCTACATAAAATGTTTAAAATCACCTTTGAAATAATGCTTCTCTATTTGACTTTCTTAAACATCCTTAGTGTCATTTTTCTCTTATTTCCCTCTGAATTCCCTCATCACCCCCATTGTTGCAAATACTTTGAAGATGCTGAAAAAGAAGGTATATTTCTACCTTATTAAAAATCTCAAAAGCTTTGACAGCTTTTCAGTTGTTGAACTTGGTGGACAAATCAAGAACTTAATAAGCTGTGTAATTCCATACCTTTCTCAACTATGGGTTCTTCATTCTTCACTATCTACCCTGATTTCCTTAACCATTCACTGTCCTGCCTAGTTTGTGATCTGTCTTGCTTCTGCCTTGTATCTGAGACTGTGCTGGCCCATAGTTAAGATAGGATCTAAATATTCTTCCTCCCTTTTGCTTTCTGAAAACTTCACCCCAATAACTGTTGCCTTCTCTTCCGCTGTGTTTTCCGATGTTAAACAAACCTTTGTTTGCCTACTCTAGTGACAACTTCCCAATGAATCTTGCTGTTGCTTATGACATAACTTTGACCTAAGAAAAGAGACTGTTGGTGAGTTTAACATGGCAACCTGAGCACAATCACACCAAACTACCTTCCAGTCAAATGTGGACGTGTGGCTCTACAACCACTCTCTTTGAGTTCCTATAGACTGTAGAATTCTTGGTAATAGCTTCCTACAAGTGTGGTTTCTGGTACATTTTAACCTTTCAAAAGAAACATACTGCTTTTCATAGTTTCTTGCTTACTTGAGAGGCTGTGATGGTTCGTGATATTTAGGACAGTATCAAGAAACCTAGAAGGCGTGGTCAGCCTGCCACCCTGCCAACTTTCTATTCCAGTTCTCTGTATGAAAAATGTATGTCCCATTCTAAAGAAAACAACATTGACTGTCTGATTGTTATTTGCAGCTGACTACTCTGCTAAGTCACTAAACATCTTCTCTGTGACTTGATAGTTATTCATCAAGTTCATTGAAAATGTATACGATTATTCTAGCTAATTACTAATATTTAGCAGTGACTTTGGTGAATTTTCTTTTGTGCCTGGAAAATAGGTAAATCCAGAATGCATCCTAATCCTAATATGTAGGCATTAGCATAAATATTATTAAGCTTTATTTGTGTGTGATACAATCTTCTAGATGCCACTTATCTACTCTTTAACCAACGAAACCACTCTTTAACTTTTTAAAAAAGATTCATTTATTGATTACATATAGTTAAACTGTAGCTGTCCTCAGACACACCAGAAGAGGGCATCAGATCTCATCACAGACAGTTGTGAGCCAAAATGTGGTTGCTGGGATTTGAACTCAGGACCTCTGGAAGAAAACTCAGTACTCTTAACCACTGAGCTCTCTCTCCAGCTCCCAAAAGTCACTTTCTAAGGCAACTCCTCTTAGTGTACTCTCATTTTCACAGATGAGGAAACTAAAGTCAAAGACATGCATCTTTAAGTAGCTGAGCGAAACCTTGAACCCCAAGGTGTAGCTACAAAGCGTGTGTGTTCTTAATAGTCTTGCTGTATCATTTGCATATGAGTGGTTCCAACTTTCTACCTTGGTGGCGAGTTACCCAACTTGCACATTCTTGGCAAGCATACAAGCAAACACATATCCCACTCCCATTTAGATGACACTACAGAAAATTTGCTGTTTCTATGACAATCGTTTTAACAAATGACCACTCAATCCAGGCTATTCCTGTTTTGGCAGCAATAGTAACACTATGCAGAGATTAAGCTCATTCGGGGGATTAATTCCAGTCTTTTCCCCCAAAACTAGTTAGCACAGGGTCTGTCATCTAACTGCTAGATGGCTTCAAGAGAAAGCATTCACTTTATAAAAAATAAGATTTGACCTGAGCTTTCACCCTTTATTGGACTCAAACCAAAACCTCATGTTTTCTGAAGTACTAAGAGTGAACTTTGGGTTGGCTTCCTGTCTTTTCTTTTTATAGACCGCTTCAGTTCTTGGGTTTTTCCAGGATAATAATTGAATGATCAAAATTCCAAAAGGGTGCCTTTCCCAGCCTAGTACACCTGTAGAGAAAATGTGTCACTTTTAATTATTGTTTTTGTGTTATTTATAAATCATTATTTTGGGAATAGATAATCAAATGCTCACATGTATTTTATTATAACAAAACAAAATCCTAGCAAAGTTAAAACAGAGCAGAAACTTTCTGATCATCGCAGGTTTTGTGAGATTATCCCTTACTCCTCACAGAGTTAACTCCCTAAGGTAGAGTTCCTAATGCTGCCTCCAGGACGGACAGGAAGCTCTAAGAACAACATAGGATACACATCAATATCATCACACCATTCTTACTGTTCTTGGACTCTAATCTAAGGTCTAAATGGGTCTAGTCATTACAGTGGTACTGAGAGAAGCTCACTGTTGTCCTTTTTAATGGAGACATAGAGTGATTAAAGTATTCACAACATGTAAGCAACAGAGGTGACTCACACAGGCAACATCCTTGTTTCAGGGACTATTCATACTTCTGTCCTGAAAATATGAAACATAAACAACTTTTAAATTCAATGGGATACCAAATCAAACTATATATAGTGTAAGAATTGATACATGTATAAATGTAACCGGTATCAAAATGTATAGCCCTAAGAGAATCAATGCATTACACATACATATGCATGTAGATATGTGTAGATTCATATTTTGAGATTTTTCTACAAGAACTCTTACAGTTTTATTAAAGTTTATACTTATAAATCTTTTGTGCTTGTAGGCAATTATAGTAAATAACACAGAGAACCTGTCCTCTCTTCACTCCATTGTAATCAGTAGTAACCAATGTACTATAATTATATATATATATCTTCACTTCCAGACCCTCCTTGTTATCTAACACTTCTATTCTCACTTTGCCTCCCTCCCTGTTTTAACTCTAGAGAACTAATCAGTTTCCAGATTTTGTATCAAGTCAATACTCATAAACTGATTTATTTTAATAAATACTTGTGTAAAATAAATGCCTGCGTATTTCTTAGTCCAAAGAGTTGCCTACTGGCATTCTTGGTTCCAGATGTCACTGGGACAACAGCAGAACAAGGACATAGGAAGTGACTTCTTTCTCCTTCTTCGATATCACCTTCCTTTCTACATTAGCTTAAGGTTTTGACAGTTTTGACATTTGTAGTTGTGAAGCACTTTTCTTTTAGATTTCACATTCTAAACTCTTAACAAACTTTCCTTCTTGTTTACAGGGTTGTCAATCATAAAAGCATAGAAGATACAAGAATGTCTAACAGAAGTTCATCCAACCATGAAAGAACCTTGATTACTGAGGAGTTCTGCATACTTCTATCTAATGGTCTTTGACAATCATAAACCAACCTACTTATCACATAGACTCTGACCAGATAAGGATAGAAAATCAAGAGCTCACTGTGTGTATTGGAGCCATATGTACCTATTTTATACCTTGTTGCCTTTTTCTGAAATGTATATAATAGAAATTAAATGCTATACAGAAATAGTATGAGTGACTGTCTTTGTTCTACTCCTAAAGATTTACCAAAGTCAAAGAAAGAGACAGATATACACAGTCTTTATGTATAGCCTTCTCTGACTCTCTTTCTCTTCTTTCTCTTTCTCTCTATCTGTCTATGTCATGCTCTTTTTCTCTGTCTCTCTGTGTATACATGTGTGTGTGTTTGTGTATTTATTTATGTGCTTGGTGTGTGTGTATGTGTGCCTACACGTGTGTTTGGATGTGTTTTCATGCCTTTCACTTAATTATATTCAAACTACTATGGAAATATTTAGTAGGACTTTTTTAAGACAAAAAAGTTTCTGATTTTTTATTAGTAAGCTTGCAAAAATTATCTTGATTCTCAAAAGTTATTTTTTTACCTTTTCTAAACCTTCTAAAAGTTGGTAATAAATTACGTTTTATTGACAGTGTTTAAGTGACATCACATACAGAGTTGATGAGCAAATCTGATCACACTGAGTTTGTTCATGTTAAGGACAAAACCATTTACACACCCTTCATTTTAACTTAATTTTAAAGATGATTTTTTTCCTGACTTTTTTTCTGCCTTTTAGCTCTGTACTTTACTGATGCACTTTCTCTAGACTGGCCTGCCACAAGAGATTTCTTAGAAAGCCCAAGAAGATTCACTTATCAGACAATGGGCTCCTCAAAAGAGGCATCTTGCCATCCCAGTACTGAACCTTTTCCTAGGATAAGCGGTCTGGAGCCACAGCTTCACAGGGCTCACCTCCTACCTTACAAAAGCATTTGCAACATCTGCATGGCATTAAAGTACAGAGTACATGCTTCTTCTTAAAAGGCAATTTCTCTCTCTCTCTCTCTCTTTCTCTCTCTCTCTCTCTCTCTCTCTCTCTCTCTCTCTCTCTCTCTGTGTGTGTGTGTGTGTGTGTGTGTTTGTGTGTGTGTGTTTCTCCAGTCTATATAATACAAAGACTGTCATTTGAAATGTATACAGACAATTCTTTCTTTAAATCTGGAAGTTGGCATATGGCAATTTTGCTGATTTGTTAACTTGCTTCTATTGTCTTGATATTTCAATAATTATTTTTGTGTGCCAGTTGGAAGGGAAGTAACTTTCCTTTCATCTGAGCTTTAACTGCTAGCAAGGATATCATTTGTCATAGTAAGTTTCAATACCTTAGCGGGCACATTTGATTAAAGTTCATGTAACCCTTTTCATGAACCTTCATTTTTATTTGAACAACTTAACTTTGCACTGGATTTTTTTTTTCAAGTTTCTTTTTTCTAAGTCTTGCCTCTGGGACAAATGTGCTGTAAAAGGAGATAAATGGAAATAGGTCTGGTCTCAGTGGATTGACATGGCTACCTCAGGAGAGAGGAGAAATCAGCCCTCATAGGAGACTACCAAACACAATTCTTACGCTAATTAGAATTAGGCAGTAATCATTCATATGAAAGGAAGAAAGAAAGAAACTCAGGCCTTAGAGTTGTCTTAGTGAGCATAGGTGCCTGCTCCTGAGTCTGGTGACCTGAGTTTAATTCCTAGAACTCAGTGGTCTTAGATGAGAACCAACTCCTGCAAAGTTGATCTCCATATACCCACTGTGGTACACATTTTCTCTAACTCCTATAGGCAGGCAGGCAGGCACTCACACACGCATGTGCGCGCACACACACACACAAAATATAATGTCTGAAAAAATAGGACAATTGTAAATAATGAAGTTTGAAGATCCGGTAAATTACTCATTTGCTTAACTTACAACTGGCAGTGGCTAGACACAAATCAATCGCATATAATGCAAAACTTCTTTGTCTATACCAAACATAGGCAACATTTTACAACCTGTACAAGGTGACATCATAGCCTACCATTACCCTAGCACTGAGACACCTGCCTGATCCCTGGGACCCCTGGGTCAATATCTTGTCTCCTGCTCTTGTCCAGAGGCAAATGACTCATTTAAACTTCTGTATAAAGTTAACTTAGAAAATATGAAGTACAAGAGAGTGTGCATGGGTAAGTGTGTATACACACACAGAGGCACATTTTAGCATCTTCTGAAATATATCTACCCATTTAAATGTACCGCATTGGAAATCGATGGTGTGGACTAATTTCTACTCTTCTGTTTACTTGTTTAACTATTAAGTGCATAATACTTTCCTGTGATGTCGCTATCTTTATTATGAGTGACATAATTATCATAATTATCATTTTTCGAAGCCCTCTGTCTGAGAGCCTTTTTTCTCTTTCGTGAGAATTAAAAATTTCGTGAGAATTCACGTCGCTCCATGCTCTGTGGAAATGACTGACAATTGATGAAAACATACCAAGCTCCCACAAATAATTTTAATTTCCATCCAAAATAAAAATGTGTTAATTCCTCATGCCTATAACAAAAATATTTTCATAATGATGCTGTTTACACGGATTCAATCAGCTGTGTCACTGGGGTACAGCAAAAACAGCAATGTGACCTGCTGAGATTTCACACCAGATTGCGGTTTACAGTCAAGACAGCAGAGCGACCGAAGTGCACCGCTCTCAGCCCGATTATTAATTGATCAGACCCAAAGAGGTCGTTTAAAAGGCAAAAAGGATCAGCTGTGCACTCCATGGATCTCAAAGCCTCTTCTGCTTTTTTACCGTGGAGAGGGAGAGTTGAGCTGAGGTGTCAGATCCTGTGTGGTACCTATCCTGTATATACAACCTTCAAATACCACCGGGTACTTGCTTAGCTCAACTCTCTTTGGAAATGTTCTGAATACCAAATCTCACACTGCGGCAGTATCCCAGAATCATTAAAATGTCAGTGTGCTGCTTTCTGTACAAAGCAAGTGAGTGGCTGGCTTTGGTGAGTTTCGGTACCTGTGCAAGGTTTGTTTTCCTTCTGTACTAAATCTGTAGAGCAGGGGGTTATAATATGTAAGTGTGCTCAAGAATATTTTTGGAAATATGAAAAATAACAATCGGTATAATTCAGTTCAGTTGAATTTTTGCACAACGTTGTTGAATAGGAAATACATCTGATCCCCCTGCACTTGGGGCTCTGATTAGAGAAGCCTAGCAAACTGCTCACTTTGATGAAGGGAAGAAAGAAGGAAAGAGAAAGACAGAGATAAAGGCAGAGAGACAGAGAGAGAGAGAGAGAGACAGAGACAGAGAGACAGAGAGACAGAGACAGAGGGACAGAGGGACAGAGAGACAGAGACAGAGGGACAGAGGGACAGAGAGACAGAGACAGAGAGAAACAGAGAGTGGACGAATGATGGGTCAAATTGTTTATTTTAGCCACCTTTAGAATAATGGGTCTGATTTTCATTTTTCTTTCTTTTCTGAATGACTCCTTGAAGTAAATGGTGGCTGCGGATGTTGAGAGGCTCTTGTGAGGGGAAGAAGTAAGAACAGGCTGTTGGCTGTAGAGTCCTGCCTAGGACAGTCAATGTTTCCAGGAACTTGTCATTGCATTATCTACATGTTATTCTGTACAGAGAGCCCTATGAGGGCTTCAGACCTAAAGGTAGTCATATTGGTACACACACACACACACACACACACCAAGAGGTGGAAAACAAGAGTAATTTTGAGAAGATAGCTGACACACTTGTGCTCGTATGTGGGCTCTGGAAACCGCCATGGACTGGAATATCACACTATAGATTATGTTTTCGTGGAGAGATGGTACAGTGACTAGAGTTTTACATTTTTAACCAAGAAGCATATCATAGTAGCCATAGCCACAACAGAAATAGACTCTAAACTAAAAATGTAACAGCTACAAGCCACTTTTAGGATTAAAGCAATTTACTTATGTTTCAGGTCCTAAATGTACACCATACACTAGATAGAGAAGTGTTTCATAGCATTTGATGGTGTTTCCAGCTCTCCTTTGCCCATAAGGATAATCAGATGTAAGTCCCCACTGCTCTGTAAATTCAGCACATTAAATAGGTAACTTTTAAGTTTCCCCCACAGTTACAACCTATGGCAAACACACTGAAACTCTCCCTGATGAACTGCCTGCTGGGGAGATGGCTCCACTGGTGCAGCACTTGCTGTGGGGGCCAGGAGGGCCTGAACCCAGAGGGCCAGCTCACATGCCAAGCTCATGTGTAGCACATGACTGCAGAGCCAGCACTGGAAAGCCACGGTGACAGGTGGATGTGGCAGCTACCCCAGTCAGCCAGTCTAGCCAAATTTCTGAGACTCTGGTTCGGTGAGAGGGATCACCAACCAGACACAAGCAGGTAAAAATGACCAAGCAGCACACGTGGCAGTGACTTCTGGCCTCCTCTAAGCACACATGGACCACCTGCACATTTATGTGCACATACATGAACTCAGACACACACAAGGAAAGTGTCTCTACAGCCAGCATCCATTCTCTGTAGAATGTCTGGCAGTCGTGTTCATTTTCTTAGCACAGGGAGGAGCTAAACAGATCCCAAGCCATTGAACAAGGGCAAATGTCTGAGCCAGTGCTTTCTTTTCCTACCGACACTTTGTCTCCCGTAAACAGATGCATGTGGTGATGATGCTGCGTCTTAAACTTCAGGAAGAGGATTCCTTTAGCCACCACAAGCTGATTGGAATGACAGGTGGATCCTGTACATCCTCATCACATCTCTGCAGCTCCAGGAAGGTGTTCTCGACCTCATACCCGTCTGAGAGAAGGAAGGGCTGAGGGGCAGCAACCGAGAGAGCTCAATAGGTCCAGCGTTTGCTGCTAAAGGGTGTGGACTCGAATTCAATATCTAGGACCCACATCACGGTGCTAGTCATGGTGGCAATTTCCTGTGCTGGAAACTCAATGACTCTGCAGGTCTTACAGTCACTCTCCAGTCACCCTTGCTTGCTTAGTCTATTTTCTTAAAATAAAGTGGATAGTGCCTGAGGAACAACCCCTACTATCGTCTGACTTCCATGTGCATTCTCATGCACACACATACACACATGCATACACACACATATGTATGCATACATACTTTCATATACACATGTGCACATGCATCCATGTGTGAAACACATATACAGATCTGTGGTAATCAAACGAATCTGAGTTATGATCTATCCCCACATAACCTGTCCAGAATTACCTTAAGAAAAAAAAAACATTAAAAAGCAGAACCTAAGGCTCTTTCCTACTCTCTTTTCTATTAGACTGAGAGTATCTATCTAGTTTTATGTTGAGGTCCTTGATCCACTTGGACTTGAGCTTTGTGCAAAGTGATAAATATGGGTCTATTTTCATTTCTCTACATACTGACTTCCAGTAAGACCAGCACCATTTATTGAAGATGCTTTCTTTTTTCCATTGTATATTTTCAGCTTCTTTGTCAAAGATCGAGTGTCCATAAGTGTGTAGTTTTAATTCTGGGTCTTCAATTCTATTGGATAGATCACCCTGTCTGTCTCTGTACCAATCCCACGCAGTTTTTATCACTATTGCTCTGTAGTAGAGCTTGAGGTTAGGGATGGTGATTCTCCCACAGCCATTTTTTTATTGTTAAGAATTGTTTTCACTACTCTGGACTTTTTTGCCTTTCCAGGTGAATTTAAGAATTTCTATTTCAACATCTTTGAAGAATTGTGTTAGGATTTTGATGGAGATTACATTGAATCTGTAGACCATGTTTGTTAGGATGGCCATTTTTCACAAAAAGTGACCTATCATGGCTGCCCTCCGAAAGACCCCACATGACGCTGAAAGAGTCAGATGCAGATATTTACACCCAACCAATGGACAGAAGCTGCTGACCCTGTGGTTGAATTAGGGAAAGGCTGGAAGAAGCTGAGGAGGAGGGCAACCCTGTAGGACCAACAGTCTCAATCTGGCCCCTAGAGATCTCACAGACACTGGGTCACCAACCAGGCAGCATGCACCAGCTGATATAAGGCCCCCAACACATATAAAGCAGAGGACTCTCCGGTCTAGGTTCAGTCAGAGAAGATGCACCTAACCCTCAAGATATTGGAGGCCCCAGGGAGTTTAGATATCTGGTGGGGTGGGTGGGGTGGGGGACATCCTCCTGGAGTCAAGGGGGTGGGGAGGAGGTTTGGAATGTGGAAGAGTAGGATAGTAGACCAGGAGGGAAATAAAATCTGGAGTGTAAAATTTAAAAATGAATAAATTAATAAATAAATAAAACCTAAAAGTTACTGTTTTTTGACATTCAACATAATTTACCTTGTTATTGTTACTGATAGTGATTTAAGGAGAAAGGCCTTATTTATTTCCTCAGAAAACTACAATGATGTCTCCTCAGTGCATTCAAAGTTACAGGAAAGTTAACTCCAGACCAAGCAGTGTTAACCAAACACAATACGGCTTAGAATCAATTCCTGCATTATATTCTTGTTTGATGGCTTCTTGAGTGATGTCACCACTTGGAGTCATTGAGACAAAGAGGGAAGACACAGTATGGATCCTCCAACGGATGCCTTTTTGAGAATCATAATTCCAAATGTGATTTTTAATAATACTAAATGTAAACTGCAGGAATTTAATCAACAACTTCTAGACCCATTTGTGCCTAGACTCCGAGCTAATGGTAATTCCCATGAGATAGATGACATGCTAAACATCTTCTCATGATCATCCATTAGCGCACATGTGTGCCAGCAAACTCACAAGTACCAGGGATGGAATGGACTTAATTTGCTCATTAATTTCTGTAAGGTAAATGACTATGAACTCCATAGATTCCATGGTTCATTATGTCCCATGCATTGCTATTCTCCCTGTCTCTTTGTCTCTTTGTCTTTGTCTTTCTCTCTTTCTTGCTCTCTGTATCTCTGTGTCTATGTCTCTGTCTGTCTGTCTATCTATCATCTATCTGTCTGTCTATCTATCTATCTATCTATCTATCTATCTATCTATCTATCTATCTCTCCATTATTCTTATCTTTCAAATCTTCAAATTGAAGTGTGGTCACTGAAAAAGCCATGGTTTTTAAAATGGATATTATCTTTACTTACATTTTAAATGTTATCCCCTTTTCCAGTTTCTCCTCTGGATCCCCCTATCCCATCCCCCTCCCCCAACCTCTATAAGAGTGTTTACCCACCCACCTACTCTCTCCCACCTCCCTGCCCTGACCTTCCCCTATCCTGGTGTATTAAGCCTTCACAGGACCAAGAGCTCCTTGATGCCAAATAACGCCATCCTCTGCTACATATGCAGCTGGAACCAGTCCCTCCATGTGTACACTTTGATTGGTGGCTTAGTCTCTGGCAGCTCTGGGGGGTCTGGTAGGCTGATACTGTTGTTCTTCTTATAGGGTTGAAAACCCTTAAAGCCCCTTAGGTCCTTTATCTAGCTCCTCCAGGAGAAGTCGTTCTCAGTCCAATGATTGGTTGAGAGCGTCTACTTCTGTGTTTGTCAGGCTGCAGCAGATTCTCTCAGGATAGATCTGTATCAGGCTCCTGTCAGCATGAACTTTTTGACATCCACAGTATTGCCTGCATTTGATGACTGTCTATGGAATTTAGCCCCAGGTGGGACAGTCTCTGGATGGCCTTTGCTTCACTCTCTGTTCCTATTTTCCCCTCTTCTAAGCTCCATCTTCTTGAGCTCCATGTGGTCTTTGGATTGTATATTTGGTATTCTGAACTTTTGAGCTAATATTCACTTATCAGTGAGTGCATACTATGGGTATTCTTTAGTGACTGGGTTACCTCATTCAGGATGATATTTTCTAGTTCCATCCATTTGCCTAAGAATTTCATGAAGTAATTGTTTTTAACAGCTGAATAGTACTTTATACTTTATTATGTTACTGTTCCACAATTTTTATATCCGTTCCTCTAAGGACATCTGGATTCTTTCCAGCCTCTGGCTATTATAGATAAGTCTGCTATGACCATGGTGGAGTATGTGTCCTTGTTATAAGTTGAAGCATTTTTGAGGGGGTATATGCCCAGAAGAAGTATAACCTAACTAGGTCCTCAGGTAGTACAATGTCCATTTCTCAGAGGAACCAGGAAACTGATTTCCAGAGTGGTTGTACTAGCTTGCAATCCCACCAACAATGAAGGAGCTCCACATCCTCACCAGCATCTGTCACCTGAGTTTTGGATCTTAGCCATTCTGACTGGTGTGAGGTAGAATCTCGAGGCTATTTTGCTTTTCATTTCCCTGATGAAGAATGTTGAACTTTAGCTGGTTCTTGGCAATTTGATATTCTTCAGTTAAGAATACTTTGTTTAGGTCTGTCCCCCATTTTTAATAGAGTTATTTGATTCTCTGGAGTCTTAACTTCTTGAATTCTTTGTATATACTGGATATTAGCCCCCTATCAGATATAGGATTAATAAAGATCTTTTCCCAATCTGATGGTTGCTATTTTGTCTTAATGGCAGTGTCTTTGCCTTACAGAAGCTTTGTAATTTTATGAGATCCCATTTGTTGATTTTTAATCTTACAGCATAATCCATTGGTGTTCTGTTCAGGAAATTTTCCGCAGTGCCCATGTGTTCTAGGCTCTTCCCCACTTCCTCTTCTATTAGTTTGAGTGTATCTGGTTTTATGTGGAGGTTCTCCATGCACTTGGACTTGAACTTTGTACAGGGCAATAAGAATGGATAGATTTGCATTCTTTGGCATGCTAACCACCAATTCGACGAGCACCATTTGTTGAATGCTTTCTTTTTTTCACTGGATGATTTTAGCTCCTTTGTCAAAGGCCAAGTGAACATATGTGTGTGGGTTCATTTCTGGGTCTTTAATTCCATTTAATTGATCTACCTGCCTGTTTCTGTATCAATACCATACAGTTGTTTTTTTTTTTTTTTTTATCACTATTGCTATGTAATATAGCTTGAGGTTGGGGATCATAATTCTCCCAGAAGTTCTTTTATTGTTGAGAATAGTTTTTGCAATCCTGGTTTGTTATTCCAAATAAATTTGTGAGCTCCTCTTTCCAATGCTATGAAGAATTAATGTGAAATTTTGATGGGGATTGCATTGATCCTATAGATTGCTTTTAGTAAGATGGCCATTTTTACTACATTAATTCTGCCAGTACATGAGCATGGGAGATCTTTCCATCTTTGGAGATCTTCTTCAATTTCTTTCTTCAGAGAGTTGAAGTTATTGTCATACAGATATTTCTCTTTCTTGGTTAAATTTCTTTCAGAATTTTATTGTGAGGTGCTAATGCACTTCCCCAAATATTTGCCCTTTGAAAGTATTTTCACAGTAAAATTCTAAAGGAATATTTTTCCTAAGGAATTTTTATTTATAGTATGACAATACTAGGTACAAAAATTTAAATTATATACTTGATAATAAACATGTATTTATTTATTAATATTGGTAATTATTTAGAATTTCTTACATTTTTTATCCCATGTATTTCCCAAATTATATTCAAATATTAAAATGTTATAATACATAAAGCATATTTAAATTACCAGATCCCAAATTCATCATGAAGCATTCATTATAAATTGAAAAATTTATTCACCAAATTTTAGTTCCTTTTGTGTCTCCCTGGGTACTGCATACATGTAGCACACAAGCAAACAAACTTTGATACACATAATTAACCGTGAACATGACAGCACTCCCCTGAGACCCCCCCAGTGATGACACATGTAAGCCTTTGAACTGAGAGAAGGAAATCTACATCTCCAAAGGAGTGGTAGCCTGGAATAATGAATCCCAGGACAAATACAGGAACTCTTCGCTCATTCATGAATGCATGAAATAACAATGTTATAAAGATATCTTTAAGGCTACCTTTAATATTCTAATTAAAGCAAAGGCCAAAGATGACAGACAGAGATGTAAAAAGGAACAAATGACTTACACATGCTGTCATGCCCTGTCTTTGTTTCTCCCGTGTGTTCCTTCCTTGAGACTCATGATTGGCTTAGAGAAATTGCTTTTCCCAATGTAAGGGAATGCCAGGACACTGAGGTAGAGAGGGTGATTGGGAGAGGGTCCAACTTCATGGAGACAAGTAGAAGGGAAGGGGAAATGGGAGTGAGGGTGGGGACAAGGAGATAACATTTGAAAGGTAAATATAGAGAGTATCTAATTAAACAAGAAAAAAGAAAAAGAAGAGGAAGTTTGTCCTGTGTGGAAGAGCAGATTCATAGTAGTACATGCACACCCAGAGTGTGACTGTTGCTTCTCAGGCAGTGAGCACAGTTTCCATAAGGCCATTGACGAAGGATTTTAATCACAGCTTGGGGACAAATTGAGGACAAAAGCATAAACATGGCTTTTTCTGAACTACCTATAATAGTTTGGCTATCAATAAGCTTTGGGTTTTATAATGATGTGTATAGAAGTTTGTCTGCCTATATATCTATGTGCTACACAACTTTAATACCCATGGAGGCCAGAAGACTGTGTAGAATGTGCTCAGACTAGAAGAACAGATGGTTGTTAACTACCATATGGGTGCTGGGGACTGAACTCCATTACTCAGGATGAGCAACTAGTGTCTGTAAGCCATTTCTCCATCCTCTCAACCAACCAGCCTTTACTGAACAAAGGGAAGCCCACATCATCTGAATGTGTACAAACATTCTTAGACACGTATCAGGAAATGAATGGTTGGCATGCTTCAGTTCTCTCGATCCCCCAAAAAGAAAAATTAGAAACTATTTTAAAATGTTATTCATCACAGTAAAAAAAAAAAGGCATATTTCACACATGTGATAAACCCCGCTCTCTGACGATTTTATGTGGAAGCCCTTTTCATTCTTAGAGGATGGTTTTCTAAAAATTAAAAAGAAATCTTATTAAATGAAGGCAAAAGAATTAAGACAAGGGAGGAAAAAATACACAGGTTATAGTCTATATAATCTTTGAGTCCTGAATTTCATTTGGCTAACTGCAGAGGCACAGCCTCACATATGTAAAGAACATCATGTGCTCAGTAGACCACAGAGCAACACAACATGCGTATATCACGCTCCCTCTTTATCATGGTATTACTTAGCTCATTTAAGTTAGTTTGGATAGAACACTACGGAGAATGCACCCTTCCCATAGTCATTGTCACTTAGGAATCTCCCTAAGGTTGTTTAATGTTTTCAAGATAAGGTTATAGTGTAACTCTGAGCACAGAGAGTTACATTGAGTTCTATGTCCCATTACTTAGATCAGTTTTAAAACCAGTGCATTGATTGCTGTACCTAACATACCTAACGCTGAAACCTTAACACAGCATTTAATTAGAAAGTAATCGTAAGGCATGCTATTGTAAGCCAAAATTAGTTGCTCTCTCTCTCTCTCTCTCTCTCTCTCTCTCTCTCTCACACACACACACATACACACACACACACACAAGAAACAAAGTTCTGATTATGAGTAGCATTTGTTGGGAGCAGGGAGTTTATGGTGCATATGAGAGGAATATACATACACCAAACTGTCAAAGATGAAATAAATTTAAATAAAAGAAAACCACAGTATAAACTTATCAGATCATTAAAAAATATCTAATATTTTGTTCTCTTGAAGAGATCTTCTAACAGTTCCTGTTTGGCAGCTACAGATATCCTCTGTCACAAGGCCCTCTCTCCTTATTTTGTCAAATGGGTCATTATTCCCGCAGCTCTGCTGGAGACGAAGTGGGAAGTGGGAGCCTTTAAATTCATCCTACCCCTTAACAACTTAACAGGGAAATTAAATGCACATCTGTAAATAAATGCATCATTAGATCCTCACCAATTTGTAAGCTTCACTTGGTGGATGGCTAAAATAATCCCACAAGGAGGACTAAGAAATGTTTGTTTCCAAGCACACACCAGATAGATGAAGATTGGAGATCGATGGGTGGGGACCAGTTATTTAAATGAAAAATCCTACAGATGCTAGAAATACCTTTACTATGATTTAGAATGAAAACCTATTTTGCGAACACAGCTACCAACTCGTTCATTAACAGAGGAGAGCTCTGGACACATAAAAGGAGCACCGTAAACAACTAATGATCCACTTGAGCAGTAACAGGTTGTCATTAGACCAGCATCTGCTCTCATCAGAGTTAATTATTCAGTTGCTTTGTTTTCCAAGTAGGTGTCTGGTAAAATTTAGCAGAATCTTAATTAAAACACATTTCCAAACTCCTTAGATGCTCATCTCATTTAAAGAAATCAAGACAATCTCCACCATAGGCATCAAGCTTCAGCCGAGCTGTGTAATGGAAGAAGGAACACAGCCAATACAACCAGTTAGGTGTTAACCATTGGCATGCCCGGAGCATGTGGAGAAGAACCCTGGGAAACAATTGGTTGTTCCCTCCGAATACAGGGTCAGAGAAAATGGATGATAACAAATTTAATTTACTTCTGCTATATCATATGGCAACTGAAATGTAGTATGTATGCTTGTGGCCCTAAAAATTATAAGGCTAACATGTCTATATTTAAGCTCAGATGTGTTATTTAGATCCATACATTAAGGTAGATATGGTAGTATGTACCTTTAATCCCAGTACTCAGGAGGCAGTCCAGAGAAGCCAGAACAAAATAGTGAGAAACTGTCTCAAATCACACACACACACACACACACACACACACACACACACACACACTCACGCAAATCATATATACTGATTTTAGTATTTCAAACATTTCAAAACTGTTTTCTAAGTTTTCTAAAGTGGCTACTAGTATATGGTAGTGCCAGTGCAGATTCTAGTTAATTCCCTAATATCTGGAGAAACACATCAAGAATTTACAATGCAAATATGCCATGAATATAGTCATGACTTACATACACTCCACATAAACACAACACTGTCATATTATATAAATATTGATAGGATAAAATGTTTTCTAATTCTTTGTTTTGTTTTGATTTCCTAATGTAAAGATGAAATGACCAATCAAGATCAATCATTACTTTGACCTATAACTTAAACTTAAATGATATAAGAAGATATATCTGGTATGGAACTATGTCATCACTGTAAATAGAATTCAGTCAAAAAGTGCTAACAACACTTGTATCAAACTTTGAAAACATCAATTTTTTTTTCTGAATCCCAGTGTCTATCCCACGGTCTGGAAGGAAATGACAAGCACCATGTAAGGAGGTTCCTTGTTTAGTCGATATAATGCTGACGTTGCTACCGTGTCCCACAAGACTTGAACCCAGCAGTGCACAGTTATCAGTTCCATTTATCATGGATGTCTAGAGATCAGTTCCTTAAGCAGAGCAGACAGCTAACGTTACATCGCAAAGGATTTGGTTGTAGTCATAGATGTAAAAACGAGTGATCCCAGCATTACTAAAAATCCTTAATATAATCCATGGACTGGAAAGAATACACAGATGTCAGCTCCTCCTGCCTCTCCTGACAAACTATTGATGGCCCCAATCACTGAGACTAGAGGGTATTTTAGGTTCCTATTCACATAATTCCCATTGCTTTAATCATGCTTAGTCCCAGCACCGTTCATATCGAGGTCGTTTGTTTTCTGTTTTCAGTCGGGGTCTATGTCACAGACTCCATACCCACCATGTTCATGAGGCCTGCCTGCTGCTCTGGGCTTCCTCGCTGTGAGAGCAGAGGGTCACTGCCCCGCTTCAGTGCTTTTGTTCTTCCCTAGCTGTGGTGCAAGCATTGCTCCTTCTGGGAGGCACACACCCAGGCTAAGGCTCTGTCACAGATGGATCCCGAACAGGAAATTGAGAAAAACGTTGCTTGGCTCTCACACTCCATGCTAGACGTGGACAGGCAATCCCCACTGCTGGCTTCAGGCCTCAGCTCACTTTCGTCTTCACTTGCAAATGTCTAGGGCATTGTCATATGTTAAAGTTGCCTCATGGTCAGGTTTTATTCTTACCCGTCGGACAGAAGTTAAGTAGGAGATTGCAATTTTTCTTTTTAGCACAAGGTTGTGCATAGCATTTGGTTCATGTTCCACTGTTGAAAATATAGCCTTTTGGATTCACCTAGCTGAAATCAACCCAGGCTAGCAAACACGGCATAGCAAACACTGCCTGTGATAATAATGTTCTCAGCGACTATGAGAAACACACAAACACGTATATGTATGTATGTATGTATGTATGTATCTATGTATGTATGTATACATATGAATAGATCTTGGTAAACACCTAGTACAACCAGGGACAAACCAAGTGAAGCGAGAATCAGGTAGGGTCATCTGATTTTGGGTGAAATGTGTTTTTGTGACTAGAATATACATGATGGAGTCTGCCATTTAAACAATGGTTACATGTTCCTACCAGGCAGCCCTGGTGTCACAGCATCTATAAGTACTACTGTTCAGTGTGAGGGAAGAACCCAGCATGCTTCCGTAGAACTAACCAAACTTTTGTCTTTTATCCTCCCTCTTGGAAGCACAAAATAGCCCTAAATACAATTTGGTTATGCACTCTCATTCTACATATGTGAAGAAAAGAAACCGAACGAAACCAAACCAAGTGAAAAGATGGCACAGTGGTAAGCAACGATGTCCTTATACTGAGTCATTGGCCTAGAAATCTGGAGGCGGGGGACCTAGGACATGTTACCGCTTCCTCTTTCCAAGAGAGAGTCAAGGAGTCCTGGACTGGTTACACAAACCATACATAGTGACTTCTGTCTTCTATTCAGGGCTTGTTTGCTCCTATGATACCTTAGAAACATAGTAGGCTCACAACAATTATTCCTTTAAGAATTAGAAGAGATGAATGTTGGGTGATTAAAAAATACCCCTCATATATTCAGGCCAGACCTAATTCAACATTTTTCAAACATGTCCACAACTTAGGCAATCAGCCATACATTCAACACAATAAGTTTTCTCTTCTGTTTAAAAAAAAAAAAGACTCATTAAACTATAAGCAAGCAACAGTAGCTGTTTTAAGATCAGGACCACCACGGCTGAGAGCACAGTGACATTTATAACTATATAACTCAAGTTTGACACAATGAACTTGTCCATTCATAGTGTCCATCTCTATGCTCAATGAATAAACTCCAATCATTAGTGATAAATGATGTTGTTTTCTTGACAAAGGTAAGCAATGAAGTCAGGGACACGGCATCACTCATGGTTATTAACATATAAATGGATATGATTGATTTAGAACTTAGAGAAAACCCAGTTGCTCCTCAGTGGGGAAATAAGGAAAAGTTGAGGAAATATGAGCATCTGCTCCAAGACACGTGATCCTTACAGTTTAGTTACCAAAGTGGAAATGATAAAACCGAGAGGGCTAATAAAGCCACGTGTCTTTGCTATCACAGAAGTCCATCCTGAAGAGCTGGGCTACACAGGGTTATGGATGAGAGGCCAGGCTAACAGGAGCCTGTGAACAGGATGCAGGGCAATAGCAGCATCATTGACGTTTGCCTCTGCCTCACATCCAACTCTGCACTGGATGAGGGAATTAGCCAATCCGGTTGTTACGGCAAAGGATAACTGAGCAAGGCATCCTGACATGTCACCTCAGCTTCACCAGCTCCTGGAGATGGTCACCTAGAATTTGTAAACAGGGTTCGTTTTAATACTGGTTCCCGAAACAGTTTGCCTGTGGACTGGACACTCTTTAGAGTTTCTCTCTTCCTTTCAATGTGCACTATTATAATTCATGAAGGTAGACTAAGATTGGCTTGAGGAGAGGCCTGAGCTTAAGAGACAGTCATGATGGATTAAGTAAAAGTGTTCCCTGAAAAAAAATGTGTGTGTGTGTGTGTGTGTGTGTGTGTGTGTGTGTGCAATAGCAACTGGAGTGGATAGGGTTGTCAGTCTGTAGGTTTAATACTTTTTAATGAGCTTTGAAAACATTTTGCTTTTCTTTGTGGTTTTCTTCCTCTTTTCTTCTTTCTCTGACTTGGTTTTCCCACCCCATTCATCTTTTCTTTATCCCTGTCCCATTCCTTTCCCTCCCCACCCTTCCTGGTATCACCTGAGACTTAGTAGAAACCTACTGCCTGGACAGATACCAGACCTGTATGTACCTTTCGTTAATTTTAAGCCTATGATTAGTTAATGAAACAAAATAACACAGTGATTTCTAGTTCTGAAGGGCATGCATGCTCTCTGTCCATAAGAAATTTAAATTTCCCTTTTACCAAATCTGGCCTGAGAGGTTTGGAGAATATTTAAGTCAACCCTGGTTCATTTTTCTTCCTTTTGCAAAAAAAAGGGGGAGGTGATGTCTCAGTGTATAAGAGCACTGGGACCCTTCCAGAGCACCTGGGCTCAATTCCTAGCACCCATACAGAAACGCTCTACCCTAGTGTCAGGAGATTAGATTAACCTCTGGCACCCGTGGGTAACAGATATGTGGTCCAGGGACATTTACTTGCAAAACATCAATAAACACTGTTCCATTGACACAGGCTCAAAGTGAAAAACCATATCTATAGACCTGGTGTCTAGCACAATATTAGGCTCCTATTAAGGACTCAGTCCCTAATGATTAACCAGTTTAATCATTTAATTAATTACAATGAGGAGGAAGAGAGAATGAACGTTTCACACAAATTTTAGCTCAACTCTATACCCCTGAGCTTGAGATAGCCAGGTGTATATAATAAACATCCATGGCCACCAGTCTGGGCCCCGCTACAGCTTTCTTGTGCTCCAAGTCTCTTTTACAGTAGAGCAATAGTTTTCTTCTAGAAGCTACTATAAGAACAATAAAATCAACTGTTTGACTCTAACTTGCAAACGTGAATTTTCTTTCCAGTGATCGGGTTAGACGGTGCACTTCGGGCTTAAAGACCTGCTTCATTTTTATGAGCTAGTCAACCTGAAATCGAAGATTGGGTTATAAACTGTCACTTTATGAGATGATGAGAGAGAGACTGAGAGTGCTACAATGGAACTTAAAAGTCCTACCACAACAGATGGCCTGTGCCATTTTGAATTGAGCCTCCCTTAGGAGAAAACCCTTGTAGAGGCTATTAAAGTTTCTGCTTGCGTGAGAAAATGCTATTTCAATATTGATGGCTCTGTCTGTATGACCTCTACTGAAAACAAAGTCAGTGAGGTTTCCCTCTTGCCTCGGGACCAGTGGAAGACCTAGGCGGGGAGTCTCCACCCACCCAGAGCCACAGGCGTCTTTGAGAACCGATTAAAATGGCACCAGGGTAAGAAAGCTGCACCACTCGATAAAAGCAAGATTCGCCTCAAGGAATAAAAATAAAACAGGCACATTACCCCTCAAAGACACATATTTTATTTAGTCGTTAAGCATAGAGTGTTGGAATTTTTGAAGAACTGTTGCTATTTAATAGAGGTGAAAGTTTTAATGTGAACACTGCCTGTGTGAGCGCGTGCGTGCAAAGTTGGCGTGACACATTCTGCTCAAATTAGACTTCTAAATAACTCGTAACAGCTGCAGTGCTTAGAAATCGGTCGGGCTTCGGCGCCGATGTCATGTGCTTATATAAGTAAAATAGGTGTGCTTATCAGATGAGGTGCCTATGAATACGTTGTCATCTGGATGAGGCAGTGAGCGGGTATTTTCATCCAGAGGCTGGGAACGTGCCCCTCCTACAAGTCAATGTTTTTCACCTCTTAAATGTTTAGCCTCATGGATCACTGGAAAACACTTGGCCCATTTAGGTAGCAGAGATAGGACACACAGTATGATCTCGTGCTAGCCTGAGAAATTAGCAAACGGAATTGTGAATCTGTATTCACTTGTAGTCCTCAGTCTTCATTAAAATTCTTGTTACATAGATGACTTTCTCCTCAGTCCAAAGTGAAAATTGTTTAAAACGTCATCAGGAAAACAGCCAAGTTTATAGGCACACATGTTATTTTCTAGAGGCATATGAGCAGCTAAGCTAGCACATAAAATATAATTTTAAGAGCAATTAGAATTAATTAAATTAATTGAATATTTTTTTATTGGTAAACATGGGTCAGAGATGAATTCCAAGAAGTAGTTTGTGTAAAATTTAGGACAAAAAGCAGTGCAACTAAGCACAGAGAATTATTATTTAACCAACCTGACTGAAATGATTGCAGAAATTGATATTATTTGTCTTAAGGAGATGAAGAAAAATTAAAATTAAGGATGTGAAGCATGAGGGTTCTTCCTGGTTACCAGAGACCTGAACTCAGGAATGCTCTGGTTTCTCTTCACATGCCTACAGATAGAAAGCTGGTAGCAATACTACGGACTTGCTTGTTTATTGTCCCTTAAATGATCAGGTTAATTATACAAAAATTACTCATTTGCATGAAAGGATTCTACACATGTCCTCACGAAAGGAAAGCTCTTAAGAAAGAAATTCATTTTCATTTTCAAACTCAAGATGCAGCTTTTAAAAAGTCCTCCTCCAAAGCCTTAGCAAAGGAGGCGAGCCTTCCGTTGAGAACAGCGTTCTTCTACGGAAGCTCATCTCCCGTTCTGCTGAGCTTGTCTGTCTCTAAGACGGAGAGGCTGGTGCTAACACACTTCCTTCACGGAATCATCAGCGCCTCTCGTCTTAGCTATTAAGGATTTAAAGGCAAGCCATTTGAGAGTAAGTCTATCTCTTCTAATCCCATGTAGACGAAATGAAATTCAAGTTCTCAAAATGGCTTATCATCGTAGAAAAGGAAGGAAGCCGTGTCTAAGAGGACACTTGGAGGAAACGTTGCTTCCGAAAGAAGCCATGGCGATACAATATGGTAAGAGAAAAGAGGGGGGAAACCTGTTTGCTGTGTCCCCTCGGCTGGAGCGTCTCCTGTTTGGAGATATTTCACAAAATGATTTCACAGCCATGGTTTAAGGCATGGCCAGCCAATTTAGCCTTTATTTTAAATATATTCTTTATGCATATAGATATTTTGAGATTGTGCCTTCTGGAATGATTACTGAAACCACATTGAAAAGTCATTATGCAGAAACATGGGTGTTCGAATAGTTCATAGCTCCGGGGAACTATAAATAGAACTGAGTGAATCTTGTTAAAGAGTTCATGTCCTGGTTATTTAAAAGAACGATTTTGGTGGCATTGATTAGCTCTAACACTTCTAATTTGCATCTCACTAAAATAAACTACAAAAAAAAAAAAAAAAAAAAAAAAAAACAATCACACTCATTTATTTTGGAAAGACATTGATGAAAATACACCAAATTAGAAAAGGAAGTAGGGTCTGGACCTAGAGAAGACAACTTTTCGTTGTCTCTCATGTCAGTGAGTTTTAGCTATAAAACAATAGAAAGCAAGCACCTGTGTGAGATGTACATATTCTATACACTGATGTGATGGGAAAGCGTCTTACTAAGCATCCAGAAATTTCACTGATAACTTGTTTAGAACAAAGCACATAATTTTGTGACTATGTACTCTAATGTTACGCGGTGGTACAGATTAAAGCTGGCCATAGTACAACACAAGTTGCTACTAAAGAAACAAAAGAATCGGTTTTTAAAGTCTTGTTCTATATATCCATAAGTTTTAAGAAATGAAATGGCATGATAGTTTCGTTAAAATTCTAATATGCTCCTTGTAAGAAATAGAATTTTTGCAGCGAATTGGAATGTGCCCGTTTTATAAACACTTCGTTCTGAGACTACTTAAGTGATTAGGAAAGTCTTCCCTCCCACATAATTAAGCAGCTAACTGCCTACTGTGCTGTAATTGTAGAGCTGGGTGCTGTGGCTCCTGCCCTGTCACGCCAGTCCCTAAGCAGGAAGAGCACTATGAATTCAAGGATAGCGTGGGATTATAGTGTGAGACCCTGTCACAACACACACTAAACAAACAAGTTAATCAGCTTTAGAAGAAATGGACAATACTTCCATTACTTTGATGGGCACTAAATGGCATTAAGACACATTGGGAAGACTAGACGCCTATTGGTAAGCGTTCATATACATAAATGCATGTGCTATTTGGGAGGTCAAAAGCAAGCGTCAGTTACAAAGCCATATTGTGCTCACTGTGTGAGGCTGAGGTTGTAAAACATCACACACATTTAAATTGAGTTTCTCAAAGTCAAGAAGCTTGTTATGTCTAAGCAAATTTATTGCACAGGAGTCTTTATAACTATGAAGGATATTCATTGAGACCAGGATCATAATCTTTCTGTTAACACAATTGACATAATTATAGTTTCTTAATCTATTAAGGCTTTGTATTAAGTAGCAGGGTGAACATGAGAGGTGTACATTAGATGCTAAGTTTAAATTCCCATGATCAATATATTCCCTCATGACTCCCCCGATGGGAAAGAAATTACAGATAACTTCATCCAAAATGGATACAGAAAAGCAGCTAGGTTCTCATACAGAATGTGAGCTTAGAATCACCACATAGTCCTTTCCCCGAAGATGTTGCAACAACCACCTTCAACTTCATCTCTAATGCTCCTTCCTAATATGGACGCCTTCGAGCTAACTGCAATCAGTTAGCAGTTTTGTCCCGGAATATTAGTTATTCCTACTTCATGAAAATGGTGTAGTTTAGTGGGTTCCAGGATCCTTTCACCCTGAATTAAACATTACACAGCTATACACGCATCGTAACTTTTCTGTGCACACACCCACCAAATGTGTACAATTCTATGCTGCTATGAAGCTATGAATCATTTAAGATTACTAAACTTTTAAAAGGAAGGAATCAAAGAAGCCCGTGCCTTGGTATTCAAATAGGTCTGCGAAGCAATATGCTGAGGTGTGTGATGGGAAAATTAAGCCCACGAACAGCAGGAAAGATGTTTGTGTAATGTATGCCGATAAAGTAGTCATTTGCCGTCACTTAAATGAACCCAAAAGATAGTATTTTGGGGCTTTTATACAAAAAAGAGGATTTCACTGGAAATTTTGAAATCTTTTAAAACTATAGGAAATCACTATGAATACATTTAAAATTAAACTGCTAAGGGTTTAATTTAGATCCATCCTATTCATTTTCATTGATGGGTGTTAATCACTCAGCTTTTATTCTAGGAGTAGTTTGTCATAGAGGACATGATGAACCAGAACTCCTGTGGGGAAATGAAGTGATCCAAAGACAATGCTGAGCTCAAACGATACACTTGAACACGATCTTGATTCTCCCATTTAACAACAAATTATTCAATACATCCTCAAATGATTATAGCCCATCACTCTTGAAAAACACAAGGATATGCTGTGTTTGCTCTTCCATTGAGGACATGCTGTTTAGGACAGAGCTAGCAACACTAGTGGCTATTTGGGAACCAGTAATAATCCATTATGGATCATAATTGGCCCTCAGTAAAAGTACCTGAACTGAGAGAGATCAACTAGAGTTCAAATCTATTTCTTTTAATGACCAGAGGAACAGAACAGTTGATAGTGATTGACCTATGCTAGAGAATAATTGATAGTGATCAACCTATGCTAGAGAATAGTTGATAGTGATCAACCTATGCTAGATGATGCGTCTGGGGGTGAGTGGTTTTGTTTCCTACTGATGTGAGTCTGAAGCCAGTGTGCTAAGTGAGGATGTACTAGCAAACTTCAAATAACTCTTTGATCTAATTTACCCCAAACACCTTATTATTCACTTTTCTCCAAAGCACTCTGATTAACATTCCATTGACTCAGTCACAACCTATGCAGATTGTTTGAGCCTCAGTACTTCTGATGTATTTATAAGAATCAATAGGCCTAGGCATGTTACCTATTACTCAGCCAAACTACTGCCAAGGAGCTCACGTGAACTGAGTCACAACAATAATATGTCATTACTTTAGGACACATTCGCAAACAGCTGGAATAAAATAATGGAGAAAATAAAACCAATGAATCAGTTGTTACTGAAGAACAATACTCTAGTTATAAATCAGTTCTATTCCATTTAGCTGCGACCATCTCATAAGAGGGAGTTTGTTCTGTAGCCACCACCTTTCAGTAAAAAGCAGTGACTCGGTGTCAGGAGACAGCTAAGATGGCAGAAATTCTTTTGTCTTTTTCTTCTACCCCTCTCACAGAAAATATACCAGTAAACTATAAAAGCAAGGATATTTGGAGCATTTGACTTTGAGAACTAGGAGCCCAATATAAATGAAAAACTGGGTAGACCTTGATAAAATCTATATCTTCAATAGTATCTAAAGAAATGACTTCTATATATGAA
This sequence comes from Micromys minutus, assembly GCF_963924665.1. Classification (NCBI taxonomy): domain Eukaryota; kingdom Metazoa; phylum Chordata; class Mammalia; order Rodentia; family Muridae; genus Micromys; species Micromys minutus. The sequence continues at coordinate 8,415,131 of NC_137954.1, read as the reverse complement.
CTTGGGGACAGCTCATCAAGGTCTCATTTGAGCCCAGGAGAGGAATGAAGAATTCCTAACTTGCCCCACATCCTCTGACCTGCCATTCTGTTCCAAGCTCACTCAGTTAAATGTAAAACCAGACGGCAACCAAGTGCCAACAACACGGACAACAGTGGTTTATTATGAGTGGAACCATGTCTGAAAACATGCAAAAACTAAAGCAGATGACAGGGCATAATGGACAGAGATCAGAAACAAATGGTCAGAAAGAGTTCAGGGTCCATATTGACAACCAGCTCCACCCCATGGTCCTGAGGTACCGTAATATGCAAATGCAATCTTCATACACAGAGTAGGGGAAGGCAAACAATGGAAGGAAGTTGAAGCAAGTGTGTTCACTGGTCGAAGGTTAAATTCTGAATTTATCAAATTTAAAACACACTAAAACTTAGATATCTTGGATGGGAAAAATTACTGTTTTTAGCTCATATATAGGTGCTCATGAGGAAGCTCAGCTCTATGTGGAAGTATTTTAAATGTTATAACACATACTCATCTGAAAAAAATCTGGGAGAGGGATAAGTGTCTTATGCATGTTGGATACCAAAATGTACCTTTTGTTAATTATATTGTCTTTCAGCAACTGCACCATTTGTGAATGTGTATTAGGTCTTGGAGAACAAGAAATATAAGAAAAAACCAACTTTCTATCTGTATAACATAATTTCTTACCACAAAGCTGTCTTTTGATAGTGAAACATAAAGATTCATTGAAGAAAAATAATTTAGAACATATGATTTGCTAGAAAATATGTGAACTCAAGACTTGAAATGTCTACGTTTTTGCGCAGTCTTCTATGAGATTTTGTGTGTACCATGTAACAGATCTTAAACTGAGCCTGTTAATTTGTGAATCAGGAAATAAACCTTTTCAGATCCACCATAGCTATCAGGGGAAGCACAAGGTACTGTATGGGAAAGTGCTTCAGAACCATGCGGTTCTGTGAAGATATATGTTCTCTTCAAGCTGAAAACTCTCCCATAAAGCCTCCCTAGTATATGACTCTAATTATGCATACAATTACATACGAGAGCTTGAAAATGATATACATAGTAATCTCCAATCTTTGGTGGCTCAGAAAACAAAGTTCTGTTTCTTGTATATGCTTCATGATCAAAGAAAGAAATTGCCTTATATGGTCATGTAGGATGATCCTACAAACTGTACATCATCCTTAATGTTGCTCTACCCAAAAGTGTCATAAAAATGTGCTGCAACATGGAGGAGAAAGTCCGAGGAGAACGTAAACCCACCATGTATGGTTTTTGTTTTCAGCTTAAAGGTAATAAAATTCATTTTTATTCAAAGCATACTGCCCCCAATTTAATATGTAACTTTCAACTAACTGCAAAAAATAAAATGTTTACATGTATAAAAACTGAAGAAAAGTAGATAAGAAAAAGTTTACAATATTTAATAAAAAAAACATTTTGTAAGAGGGGCATATCTCAGAAGCAGAGTATAGTTTTAGCATATGAAAGGCCCTAGTTTCAATTCCCACCATATGAAAATTTCAGAAAGCCACCATGACAGTAAAGACTAACAATGTATTCCCAAGGTTATTTGATTGTAACAACAAATATAAATGAAAATATAAAGACCATGTTTCTAATAGTAATCACTTCAAAATACCCAAAATCAGGGAGACATTACATAGCTTAGACTTGTTTTTTTCTAAGAAGTATATATTTTCCTTTCTTTAATGAGAATATCTCTATTTTCCTTCATAGTATACAGTGTAAATCATGCCACCTGTTTTGATAGAGACTTAAATACATGACTCAAAGGGATATGTAACCTGGGAGTTGCCAATCACATTTCAATGCTCTGGCAAAGAAGGATAGAAGCTTTGCATAGTCAAATTCTATTGAATTCTAAGATTATTTTATGTAATAATTTCTTAGAAGTCTATTTTTCTTATGGATCACACTGGGAGGGAGAACATGAGAGCTTCCAGAGACCACCAAATTGAAACAGTGATGGGAGGGAGCGCAGTGGAAAAGAATGAATGAAAAATGAAAAGAGTGAGTTAATATCACACAGTAGTGTGCTAAGTACAGTCTGGAGGAGATAGCAAGGCTAACATCACACAGTAGTGTGCTAAGTACAGTCTGGAGGAGATAGCAAGGCTAACATCACACAGCAGTGTGCTAAGTACAGTCTAGAGGAGATAGCAAGGCTAACAAATTCTTTATTCTGTAGCTTTCTAGCCCTGGCTTGAACATGAGAATTATGTGAGTTGGAGTAGTCACAATGGGTTTTACAATAGAGTGTGAAATGTGAGCTCTGAAAAATGTATCAGACTTAAGAAGTTTAGGTGAGGTACATTGATATCCTGGGAGCAGATTACAGGGTGATTTACAACCTGGGGGAGGCAATGCATGAAGAAGTAAGTAGACCACACACTCTGGGGCAATAACCACAGAATGGAAAGCAGAGAGAATCAATAGATTATAAAAGATAGTTTACATATTACATATTACATATTACATATTACATATTACACATTACACGTTACATATTACATATCACACATTACACATTACATATCATATATTGTATATCATATATCACATATCACATATCATATATCACATATCATATATCATGTATTATACATTATACTATATATTATATATTATGTATTATGTATTATATATTATGTATTATGTATTATGTACTATGTACTATGTACTATATATAATACAATAAAATACAAGAAAAACCAAAAAAAATATAAGTAGATAGCAACAATACATCAGGTATTCAGGTACTAACATTCTCACACCCACTCTAAAAAAAATACCTGTAACTACCATATAGATGCAGGTTGTATTTATATAGTCATGGTTATATTTATTATTGTATTATTATATTGTTACATATAAAAGGAATACGTAAAGATACGGAGGCCGTGAACTTGAGGGCCAGGAAGGAAATGTAACAAATGGTTGGAGAGGAGAAAGAGAAGGAGAAATTATCTAAAAACTAAATAAATTTAAAAATATAACCTTAAATTTTGACAAAGAGTATGAAAGTATAAAAGTGTTCAATGCAAGCTTAAAAATGAAAACTCTTAGAATAGCAAAATGAATCAAAATGGAATGCTCAGCATGCATATTATATACATATACAAGTAAAGAAAAATTTGGAAACAAATAAAAATAATTCTTATTAAAAAGGGAAATAAAATAGCAAAAGACAATTTAGAAAGAAAGTACACCATGAGAACTGTGCACATGAAGCGAGGGCACTGAAACAGGAACTGAGGGACACTGTGAAAAATAAACAGAATTTGTAGAAATAAATCTCTAAATTCTTTTCTTAAAAAATAATTGAATCTATAAACTCATACATTGAAGAAAAAGGGATGAAAATCAAAACCATAAGAGATGAAAAGGAATTCTGTTCAGAAGTGTAACAGAGCAGCAGATTTCTTCTCTATAGTGCAGGGTGGCACTAGAGCAAATTTCTACATGTTGAGACAATTGAGATGAAGGGTTTTAAATGTACAAAACCTGACAGTGAGTACCGGCACCAATCCGAGAGAAAGTAATGCCCTGGGATTAAAAAAAGGAGAAATAGTGATCTAGAATTTTAAATCTATTTACAAGAAATTAATGGGAAATGAGAAAGCAAACTAAGAGAAAACATGAGTCCTGTCACCACCTACAATGCCAGTGATGCTCCCAGAGGCCTCTGTGAACTGACAAGAACTGGTCACACACAAGCCGATCAATGGGTGGAAGCAGCAGACACGTGGAAGGCCACTGAACAGTCATTGTTATTATTTTAAATTATTTCAAGTACCTTCTCTAGTTGCAACACAGTAAAACTATAATACAATAGAGATGTATGAAAAGTAACATTGTGGAACTGAACAAGCATTGAATTAAGGACAGAAATAGGAGAGGGATCGAAAAACTGCTTGCAAGAAAGTAAAACAGAAACACTACAGAATAAACCCAGTACTAAGAGAGGTTTCTCTAGCAAATAAAACAAACATTAAGGAAGCTGGAAAGTCCAATAAATAATCAATCTACAGTTTACCTCCAGCACTTATTGTGGATGCCAAGAAGGGCATGCTGACAGGAGCCTGATAGAGCTGTCTCCTGAGAGGCTCTGCCAGAGTATCACAAATACAGATAAGGATGCTTGTAGCCTATCATTGGACTGAGAATGTGCTCCCCAGTGGAGGAGTTAGAGAAAAGAATGAAGGAACTGAAGAGGTTTGCAACCCCATAGAAAGAACAACAATATCAACCAAACAGATACTCCAGGGCTCCTAGGGACTAAACTACCAACCAAAGAGTACACATGGAGGGACCCGTGGCTCCAGCTGCATATGCAGCAGAGGATGTCCTTGTCAGGCATCAATGGGAGGAGAGGTCCTTGGTTCTGTGAAGGTTCAATGTTCCAGTGTAGGGATATGCCAGTGCAGGGAGATGGGAGGGAATGGGTGGGTGGGTGAGCACCCTTATAGAAGCAGGGGGGATGGAATAGGGGGATCCTTGAGGGGAAACCAGGAAAGGGTATAACATTTGAAATGTAAATAAAAATATCCAATTAGGAAAAAGTAAAAGCAAACAAACAAACAGATGAAAGTGATCTATTTCCTTTTCAGTTTGTTGTGACCAAATTCCAGACAGGAAGTTACGTAGGGAAAAAGGCTTTATTTTGGCCTCTGCTTCAAGGGGAAACATTTCCTCACCTTAGGAAAACATCAGTTGAACAGAGGTAAGGTCAGAATATAAGCTTCTAGTATGGCCTGTAGGGGAGACACTTCCTCTGATTAAACATCTCATCTAACAGCTATGACCCAATGTTGAAACAATGAACTCATGGAAGAAATTTCACATTCCACAGCAATCAACCAAACTCAAAATTAGTAGAAGGAAGGTAAATGTGTCAGAGCAGAAACAAATCATCTAGAGACTAAGAAGTGAACAACTGTGTAGTGGGACTTAGAATAGAATAACTGGTTAACTAAGTTATGAGACAAGAGGAGAGAGCAAGTCAAAGCTTTTGGCCTAAGCACTAAGACTGTGAACAAGCACTTCCCAGGGCCCTGCACAATTTCCTAGCCAGGTGGGAGGCTAAATCCCTTTAAGAGCAATCTAGGACAACAGCAAACCAGCTGAGGGCAGCCCATCCTATCTATGCTGCGGAAGAGCTCCAGCGGAGGAGTAATAAGGCTTGGGTGAGCTATGGCTTGGAGCCAAAACAGGCTTAAAATATTGTGGCCTGAAACCACCTTCCCAGAAGGGGTGTGAGACTCAGCGCTCAAGGGAGGGCAAATAATGGCTCCAGCCTTGAGCCCACGGGACAGCCTGCTAGACCAAGCCAAAGGAGGGGGCTTGCAGCCATAGACACATGGAAGCTGAGCAAGGAGACTTAGTAAGCTCCAGTTACAGATATGTAGAAATGGCAGGAAAAGCTGGGACAGCAACAGATTTGGTAAGATTCTTGGGAAGTCTTAAGAGAGTTAGAAGTTAATAAGATTTTCTATGTTTAAAAAAAGTGGAGGAAAATGCAATGACAGAAGGCACTTGGGTCATGTATGATTTTGTTCTATATATCAACAAAGAAATAATTTCATGTTCAATAATTATTGTTGATGGATATATCCTCTTAAAGAAAGATAAGAATAAAGAAGACTTAGAGAAAGAAAAGAATGAAGAATTGGAGTCCATGAAACAGATGATTCTTTAAATCAGAAAAAAGAACCTTCAGAAGAATCTAATCTGGAACCTACAATAATATCAAACACAGAAGTTCCAGATGAGGAAAACCCAAAATTAAGAGTATGGATTGTGTTTCATGCTATCTTATACATATATCATACAATAGATTATATGTTTCATCTTGTAGAGTTTGAAGAATTAAGATATGTATACATGTTGATATACAGTACTATTGATATATACTCAGAACTTTTAAAATGCTGATTCTGAAATTGCACTTTTATTAGAATTGGTGGCTATGTTAGAAATGCCTTTGCAAATTGAAGCTCATGATGCTCCGACATGTGCATCCATTAGAATACAATATTTTTAGACATCATAAATTCTGCTATATCTTATAATTCTACAGATCAAGCCATTATAAAAAGAAGAGGAATATGAGATCTCCCAGAAATAAATTAAATAATTCATTGTTGACTTTAATTTTTTAAAAATGTTAATGAGACAGATAGCACAGATGCTGAGAGATTTTTGGATTATGAAAAAGACTGATGCACTTTAATCAGTTGGTTTACATTAAGGATGTCCTAACCTCAGAATAAAAGGAAAGAAGTGTGTTACTTTGGGGTAGGGATTTTGGATTTGTTTCCACGGGAAAAGATAACCAGTGGTTTCCTACCACATTGATAAAAATCAGATTTGATAGGGGAGACCCCTGAAGATCTTGGCCACAAACAGAAAAAAAAAAAAAAAAAAAAAAAAAAAAAAAAAAAAAAAAACCCTCATGAAAACCAACTAACAGGTAACTTCTATTGCTGGTCCCTCTACGTGGGAACAGCCCTAAGACTGGCTGAGACAGGAAAATCATGGACATCAGCTAATCACAGCCAATACATCTTCTTGGCTACAGAATCCTTGAGACTTATTATCCCATCATTTTAAATGGTGTATATAAAAATTAGTATTGCATCTTTATTATATATAGCAAACTAACTAATAAAGAAAGAGTCCTTACCTGCTCAGAAAATTATGTACATTGCACATTCAATACTGGTGTTAATGCATAAATGTATAACACCTTTGAAAGTTTACATATTTGCAGAGCAAAAGAACAAGACACCAAAGAAAAGGACAAATGGCCCAGATATCCTAAGTCAGATTTCTTCAATTCTGATCTCCCAAAAATCTGCATGAAGAAAAAATTTCAAAATGGCTGGCTGGAGTATTCAGCATTGCAGACTGAAAGAAAATGTATTATTGGAAGAAAGTTTACTTTTGAAAGAGGAAGAGCTTTTTATTGTTAAAACAGGGAAATGTGCACAACACAATACAGTGCACTGTACGGAAGTGTTCACTTGTAAATGAAAAGCCTATGGCCAATGAGGTGAACCAGGATCAGTAGTTGGGACATCTGGCTGAGAGAAAAAGGATTCTGGGAAACAGTTACGCATAGAAGATTCTTACAGATTCCTGAAAAAGGGCAGTTGAATGAAACTGAGGAGAAAAACCAACCATGTGGAAGAATTTAGAATAGAATAAATGAATAATTAATTATTAACTAGTAGGAAAACAGGCTAAAGCTTTTGGATTAGGCATTTATTCATAATAATTCAGTCTCAGATTTGTATTTTCAGGAATTTTTGTGGGGGTGGGAAAGCCTATGCATACAGCCCTGTGCTTTTGTGAAGGGCAAAAAGATGAATCTTAGATGTTTTCTGATCAGCCTTTCTAGATGAATCAATGCACTCCAAGTTCAGTGTGAAAATATGAATTTAAAAAATCAATATAATTATAAAATACATCTGACATTGGCCTCCATATGCAATTAAATAAGTTGATGTTCCTATATATACATATCCACATACATACATACATACACACACACACAAACAAAATGCACATATATTTAATGAAATAGGTAAAAGATTTCAACCATGAAAAATCTAATGCGTGAAATGAATATGCAAAGTAATTATAAAAAGACTTTTATTAAGTGCACACACACAAACAGAAAAATAGAAAGAGTACACCTTATTACATTACAAAATTCTGTATCTTTAAAACATTCATGTTATACAAAAAGACTAGAAAATTCAATATGGTTACTCAAAGAAAATTATGTCTATCCCAGAAGTAGAAAATATGGTAAAGTTTTAGAGGGCCACACAGACAGAACACACACACACACACACACACACACACACACACACACACAGAGAGAGAGAGAGAGAGAGAGAGAGAGAGAGAGAGAGAGAGAGAGAGAGAGAGAGAGAGAACTAAATACCTAAAGCAAGCTATAGCAAAAAAAAAAAAAACAATTTGAAGCTATAAAACTGACTGCAAAATATAATACAAAGTTATAACATTGAAATTACAACACTAAACTAAAAGTAGTCATACAGACTAATGAAATAGAACAAAAGCCTGAAGCACATCCTATCAACACATATCCAACTATTCCTCACCCATGTGCTAAAGTGAGCACCCTAGTAAGGATAATCTTTCACTACGTCGTGTTGAAACAATTGGATATTCACACAAAAAGTATTCAAAAATGCCTTCATTTCTCACTTCAAACAATAGAACTCAACACAAACACATAGATGAAACAATGAAAGTACATAAGAGATAACACTACAAAACGTAAGGGGCAATATTATAAAATAAATGAATGAACAAAGGTGTTTAAAAAGGAGACCTATAAAAGCAGAGGAAATAAAGCATTAACCAAGCTAGAGTCTTGGTTATCACAGGAAACATTAGAATAAATAAGCATCCAGAAAAGAGAAAATGTTTGTCAACTGTACTATAAAAATTAATTAATTTAAGTGTAGCTATTATACTGAATAGATAGGGAGAGAGGGCAGCCTTGTCTTGTCCCCAATTTTAGTGGAATTGCTTTAAGTTCCTTTCCATTCAGTTAGATATTGGCTATTGGCTTGCTGCATATTGCTTTGATTATGTTTAGGTATGTGCCTTATATTCCTAATCTTTCCATACTTCTAGCATAAAGGGCTATTGGATTTTGTCAAAGGATTTTCAGAATCTAATGAGATGATCATGTGACTTTTTCTTTTCGTTTGTTTATATGATGAATTACATTGATGCATTTCCATATATTGAACCATTTCTGCATCCCTGGGATGAAGCCTACTTGATCATAGTAAATGAAATTCTATCAGAGAACCCTTAAAGCTAATAAACACTTTCAGCAAAGTGGTTGGAAATAAAATTAATTCAATGAAATCAGTAGTCCTACTTTCTAGAAATGATACTAGAGCCAAGAAAGAAATTAGGGAAATAACACAATTTACAATAGCCACAAATAATATAAAATATCTTGATGACATTCTAACCAAGTAAGGATCTATATGTCAAGAACTTCTAGTCCCTGAAGAAAGAATCTGAAGATATAAGAAGATAGAAAGATCTCTCATACTCATGGATGGGTCAGACCAACATAGTGAAGTAGGCATCTTACCAAAAGCATTCTACAGATTCAATGCAATCCCTGTCAAAATTCCAATCCGATTTTTATAGACCTTGAAATAGCAATTCTCAACTTTATATAGAAAAGTGATAGACCCAGATTTGCCAAAACAATCCTAAACAATAAAGAACTGTGGGAAGAATCACCATTCCCGACTTCAGGCTATGCTATAAAGCAGTAGTGATTAAAAACTACATGGCACTGTAAAAAAAACAGACATGTTGATCAATGGAATAGAATTGAAGACATGAAAATAAACCCATGTATCTATGGTCATTGATTTTTGATAAAGAAGCCAAAACCATAAAATGGAAAAAGGGAAGAATCTTCAACAATTGTGCTGACTTAAGTAGATGTCTACATGTGGGCAAATGCAAATAGATCCATATTTATCACTCTGAACAGAAGTAAGTACATCAACAAAACGAGGTACATTAAATCTCACAAGACAGACAGTGAAAAATAACCTTGAACACATTGGTACAAGAGACAACTTCCTGAGTACAACACCGATGGCTCAGATTCTAAGATTAATAAATGATAGGTGGGACCTTATGAAACTGAGTATCTTTTGTAAGGCAATAGAACAAAATGGCAATCTAAAGATTGGGAAAGAATTTTCACCGACCCTACCTCTGGCAGAGGGTTAATACCCAATATTTATAAAGAACTCAAGAATTTAAACATCAACAATCCAAATAACACAATTTTAAAATGGGTTACAGAGCTAAACAGAGAATGTTTACGGAAGAATCTTGAATGGCCAAGAATCCCTTAAATGTTCAAAGTCCTTAGTCATCAGGAAAATGTAAATCAAAAACTTCTGCCATTTCATCTTACACCAGTCAGAATGACTAAGATCATAACTCATCATTGATGGCAAATGATGACAAGGATGTGGAGCAAGGGGAACACTTGTTCATTGTCGGTAGAAGTGCAAACTTGTACAATTTGGAAATCAATTTGGTGGTTTCTTAGAAAAGTAGGAATAGTTCTACATTAAGATCTAGTTATACCACTTCTGGGCATATGCTCAAAAAATTCTCCACCATCCCACAAAGACAAGATAGCAGCTTTATTTGTAATAGCCAGAAACTGGAAACTACCTAGATGTCACTAAGTTGAAGATGGATAAAGGAAATGTGGTCCATCTACACAATGGAATGCTATTCAGCTATAAAAACAAAGACATCTTGAATTTTGCAGGCAAACTGATGGAACTTGAGAATAATATCCTCAGTTTTGTAAATAAGAATTAAAAGGACATGCATGGCATGCACTCATGTGTAAGTGGATTCTAGCCATAAAGTACAGAATACCCTGAAGATGATGTCATTTTACAGGAAGGCAGGTCCAGGATAAAGCAAAGCCTATCACTGGACAAGAAGGAAGGGTAGGTGAGGAAAAGTCTAAGGAGAGAGGAAGAAGAGAAGTGGGGAGAGGCAGGATGGAAGATGAAGATGACCCATCTCTGTCATGACTCTGGGTAGCCATAAGTAGTTATGTATATCTTAAAAGGGACTTATTTCTATACGTCAATTTATCTAGGTAGGTGGTTTATGTCTTCCTCAACTGGTTGTGAATTTATTGTGTGGATGTACTGTGGATTGAGAATTTAACATATAAATCTGATTGATAATTATAAGTTTCTAGAGCTTTGATTTTACTGTGCTGTGCAGAATGTGAGCAGAGTTCCTGGCTGAGAGACAGCTGGGAGAGGGTAGCTAGAGAATACCTGGGGCTAGCATGGCATGGTGCCAAGCTAGAGGGCCAGCATAATGCAATGTGTGTGTCAGGCATAGTAACAACCTGACAAGGGGACAATGACTGAAAGCAGCATGACAGAGAAGCAGCCAGGATGTGTGGCTCATGCTCTGTCTGTGCTGAGTGAGAACACACAGAAACCAGTAGCAGGCATTTAATATTTACCACAACAATACCCGTGCTACAGCCCACAGACCCATAGAAGCTAAACAAGAAGGAAGGCACAAGCAAGGATGCTTGAATCTCATATATAAGAGGCAGATGGAAGGAGAGAATTGTGGGGAAGAGAAATGTGGAAGGAAGTGGGGGAAAGCTCAGGATCAGGGGTGGGGAAGGACAAGAGAGATGGATAGATAATCATGAAAATTAATGTAAATCTGCAGTTGACAGGGTGGGAAGGTGGGGGTGGCATCTCGTGATTGTGACAGAGAAACCTGAGAGAAGAGAGGTGCCCAAGATTAATGGGAATGACCTTAGCTGTGACACACAGCACTGGGGAAAGAAAAACTTATGAGGCCTACCTCTGGAGCAAGGCAGAAATTCTAGTGGAGAAATAGACACAACAGTTCACCCACAAAATCTTTGCCCCCAAATTTATCCTGTCTATAAGAAATGTGGGGATGGAGATGGAGCAGAGATTGAAGGATTGGCTAATGAGTGGCCAACACAACTTCAGACTCATTTCATGGGCACACACAAATATATGACACTATTAGTGATACTCTGTTATGATTACAAGCAAGAAGACATGGCTGTCCTCTGAGAGGCTCCACCCAGCAGCTGACTGAGATGGATATGCATACCCACACTATAGAGTATATGGATCTTGGGAACTCTTACAAATGAGTAGAGGAAAGGAGTCCTGGCCCAGAAACCAATAGTAATCTACAGGCAGATTACAGAAGTTAGCCAACCTGGACCACTTGGGTTCTCAGAGACTGAATCACTAAACAAAGAACATATATGATCTAGACATAGGCATCCCCACACATATGTAAGAAATATGTAGCTTTGTCTTCATGTGGGTCACGAGCAAGTGGAGTTGGGCTATCTCACAAACTTTGCCTGTCTGTGAAATATGCTTTTCTAACTGAGCTGCCTTGTTTGTCCTCTCTGGAAGAGGAGGCACCAGAAAGACTTGGTGAGGGAATACTCAGGGAGCCCACTATCTCAGAGCAGAAAGGAAGGCGACTGAGAGTGGAAATGTGAGAGAGGGAAGAGTGAATGGAGTATAAAGTAAATAAAAAGAACAGTATCTATGATATCTACATAGCTTTTTATTAAATATATTTAAATTAAATATAATAAATACAAATACACTATTTCACCCTTTTCTTTCCTTCCTCCAGTATTTTCTATACATCCCACTCCATTTACTTCCTCTCAAATCCATAGCCTGATGTTTACTCTATAATATTTATTGTTACATATATGTATAAATGCATAAATATTTCATTACAACTTGGTGAGTCTATTTGGCTTCTTAATATGTATATGATGTCACAGATACTTATTCAAAATAAAATAACCAATTAGGGGCTCTTTCCTTAGAAAGGGTAGTTCTTCCCTTCTCTGTATTCTCTAATGATCTGAGTTCTTTGTCTAGGCTCTAGTCCCATGAGATTAACTCCTTTCACTATGTTTTTCTTTTTTTCTTTTATTGGATATTCTTTGTATTTACATTTCAAATTTTATCTTCTTGCCCCCAATCCCATCCACCCTCCTCATGAAACTACAAAGTTTCTTTAAGGCAAAGGACACTGTCAAAAGGACAAAACAGCAACCAACAGACTGGGAAAAGATCTTTACAAATCCTACATCTGATAGAGAGCTAGTATCCAATATATACAAAGAACTGAAGTTATATTATAGAAAATCAAATAAGCCTATTAAAAATCAGGGTACAGATCTAAACAAAGAATTCTCAGCTGAGGAATACTGAATGGCTGAGAGGCAGCTCAAGAAGTGTTCAACATCCCTAGCAATCAGGAAAATGCAAGTCAAAGCAACCCTGAGATTCCACCTCATACCAGTCAGAATGGCTAAGATAAAAAAACCCAGGTGACAGCAGATGCTGGCAAGGATGTGGAGAAGGAAGAACACTCCTCCACTGTTGGTGGGGTTATAAGCTGTTATAACCACTCTGGAAATCAGTCTGGCAGTTTCTCAGAAAATTGGTGGCAACCCTTGGTATTTTAAAAATCATCAAGTTTAATCTTTACACACCAAAAAAGTTTTGACTATTTCCACATTACATTTTGTTTTATGTTTAACTTTATGCTCATTGTAACTAGTAAGTTTTCAAAGCATACTATCAAACCTTTAAAAAATCAAGTACTGGCTAAAAAATATATTCATACAGTTTTATGTAAAATTCCTTGACATTTCACACACACACAAAAAGAAAATTTAATGTCTGATAGAAAGGTGTTCAACATCGCTAGTTTACTGAGAAATTTAAGGCAAAATCTGTGAAACTACTATAAAATACCATTCCATGGTGACCAGGATGATGAGGGTTTTAAAAGAAAAAAAAACCCACAAGATTAACATTACTGATTTTTCCCTTGCCTCAGGCTCCAATATGGTTTGGCACAGAACTGTTACTAATTCTGTCTTTGTTTATAATTTTGATATTTTGGTCATCATGGATTTTTCATTACTTTTTATTTGAAAAGGTTCTTGCTGAAATATTGTTTACCTTGATTTATTACCTTTTCAAATATACCGTTAAATTTTGTGCCACAAAAGAGTACTACATTTCATTCCCCCATCATCATCTTTTCTGACTGGATTATTTTAGTGACTATAAATTTAGAGAAAGAAGTATTCATTATTCACTCCTGTCCTTCAGTTCTTTTTGACTTGCCTGCTTTCTGCAGTTACTCCTGGTTACAAGTTCATATTTGAAGATTTAGAGTGAAAAATCATAGAGGAGAGAGATGTGGTATTTGTCCTTCTGGATCTGGGTTACCTCAAGAAGACTTTTTCTAGTTGTATCCATTTAACTGAACATTTCATAACTTCATGTTTTGCATCTGAATACAGTCCTACTGAGTGTATAGATTGCAATCCTTTCATTATCCATGCCTCTGTTGAAGGAATATTCAGACTGATTCCTTTGCCTGGCTGTTATAGATAGGGCAGCAATGAACAGTGCTGAGCAGTACCTCTGTAGCACAGTATAGAGCCCCTGCACATATGTCAAGGGGTGGTGTGACTGGGACATACAGTACATGTATTTGTACCCTTTTGAGGATTCTCCATATTGAGTTCCAGAGTGATTGCACAAATCTGCATTCTCACCAACGGTACATGAGGGTGCCCTTTCCCTACATCCTCACCAGGATTTCTGGTTAGTAGTTTTATTGATCTTAGCCATGTGGTAGCATGGGATAAAATTTCAAAGCTGTTCTCATTTATATTTTTCTAATTGCTAAAGATAATGAACACTTTTGGAGATATTTCTTATCCATTCGTCTTTCTTTTATTGATAACTCCTCGACTAGTTTTGGAGTTCTTCACATAGTCTGGATACTTATCTTCTGTCAGAGGCACAGCTGGAACAGAGTTTCTCCCATTCCGTAGGTATTTTCTTCAGTAGAATATTTGTTTTTTAATCTACAAAGAACCTTTTTAGTTTTATGAGGAGACTATCAATTATTGAACTTGATCCTTGAACAAATAAAATTTTATTCAGAAATATGATAAAGGCTTAATGAGGATTTTAAAAAGGCCTTATGGACTCATAGTATTTTATGTTTAGCTAAAATAGTATGATACATGTGTGTGTGTCTGTGTCTGTACACATAGAATATATACATACATATATAATTATATATTTCTACATAAAATATATACATATAACCTATATATGAAATATGTAATATTGTGATGTATGTATGTATGTATGTATGTATGTATGTATGTATGTATGTATTAAAAGAAGTTATACTACTTGGACTGACAATGTAGCCTCCAAGTCACAGAGTATTTAAGGAAACCCCAGCGCCAAGCATGGAAACTTCCTTTTAAGTTGTTGGTCTAAATTGTCCATGAGACTCTTCAAACAGCCTAGCCTCTTGCTCTTGCTATTCCTCCCAGAGACTGAAGGTAAATCCCTGCTGATGAAGACACCATATACTTTGGACACAGCACTAAGAGGTGTCAGCTGGATCTAGCCTTAATACCTCTTTTTACTACCAGAAGTTTCTATGCAGGCTGTCAAAGGAGGGAATTGATCAATAGTCCTTCCCAAGAAGGACTAACCATGGAGTGCCAAGCCTCAAAGTAGAACTATAGCACAACTTTTTATATAAGATTCAGTAAAAGTCACAGAATAAAAGACAAAGTAATTATTTAAAACCAGATGAACAAAATGTCTGCTGTGAGATGTTTTTCCCCTAGGAATGACTGGGAAGTGGGAAGCTAAAGCCAAGATATCAAAACAATATGAATGTCTAAGCAAGACCCAAACAGTAACAGAACCAATAAACATGCTATTGTAAAAGAAGGACAATCTAACAGGGCCCCATCCTAGACAAGGAGGCTATAAGCAATGAATGACTGCTAAAAGAGATAAAACTTTCCCACAAGCACCCTAGCTTGCTATCCAATACCAAGTGATGTCTTATATTATCATATGCATGTGAGCAGCACTAAATGAAGTGAATGTTTATGCACACGTGCATACACATGCACACACACAAATGCATAATCTTGTGGCAGACTATATTAAGATCATGGAAGAAGGAACTATTTGTCTCTGCTGGCTTACACTTAATTATTGCCTGCAAGTCCATCCCTTCACTAGCCTTACAGAATACTTCTTTAGGATTCCAGCATCTACTGTGGACCAGTTGAGAGATCAAGTCTTGTGGGTGAAGCAACTGTGAGATTCTTTGATTTTCTAGTGGTAAATAGTCATTGTTGGACCAGCTAGACCACAGCCTGTAAGCCATTCTAATAAATCTTATACACATGCATATGTATATATTAATATATTAATTCTATTACTTCTTTTCCCCTGGAGAAAGCTGACTAATATAATCATTGACAAAGTAAAAGAAACCCAACTCTTTCTAAAAATAAAACTAAAGCAAGAAAGGAATATCACATAATTGCTTTACATTAACAAAGCATGAATGTTGTTATTTAAAAAAAAATAACATGGGATGGTAAAACAATACAGTGATAAGAGGGGAGAAAGCAAAGCAGGGGACATCAATCAAACAAACAATAAAACGTCTTTAGGGAGCAGCAAGACAAAGAGGAAAGGGTAAGTGTGCCCAATATAAACAAATGTGAAAACCTTAATCTTCTGAGTCAAAGGAACAAACGTAATATAGTTATCGAAAATGTATTCACTGTGTCTAGAGAGATAAAGTGTGTTTCTTCTTTATAGGACAACAGATTGAATTATAGGTATTCATCCTCTAAATTTTAAACTCACTTTGAGGGGGCTGGAGAGATGGCCCCGTGATTAAGAGCACTGACTGCTCTTTCAGAGGTCCTGAGTTCAAATCCCAACAACCACATGGTGGCTCACAACCATCTGTAAAGAGATCTGATGCCCTCTTTTGGTGTGAAAATATATATTATAAGATATATATATATATATATATATATACACATTTTATATGTATACACATACATATACATATATATGTCTTCATTTAGCTTCTTAAGATATTTTTATTTCTCAACTACTATAAGACATTTAGTGTATGAATTTGTTTTTATGCCTTTGTCAAGTTTAGCATCAGGCTATGGTTATCTCTAATAATAAGTTAAAAAAATTATTCTTGTTTTAACTTTCTGGAAAACTTACATAAAAATGACATTATTTTCTTCTTAAAAACTTGGTAGGATGTACCAATAAAGACATCTGGGCCTGGAACCATGTGAATCAGAGTGTTATTGGCTATACCTTGAATTTCACTAATAGCTACAGGTGGTGCTAACTTCTGCATTTCTTTTCAGTGAGTTTTGTTTTGTTGTGGCTTTCATGAAATTTTGTTCTATCCAAGTTGCCTAATGATTAGCATAGAGTTATCAGTTCCTAAAGATTCACATCAAGTTCTCTGTTATTAAAATTTGTCATCTGCATTTTCATATTCTAGTTCTTAAGTAATTTTAGAAGTTTACCACTTTCATGGCTTTTAGAGCACTAGATTTTAGACCTGTTGATTTTTTTTTTCTATTGCCTTTTCATTCGGGTTTCAGAGCTTTTGGGTCATATATTTATTATTCTCTGTCTTCTGCTTAGGCAGAGCTTCATTTGTGCTATATCCATTTAAAGTTTTTAAAAGCGGGTAAGAACTGCTGTGCACTTGTGCTCTCAAAGGCTGAGGCAGCACGTTTTTGAGGAGCGTGTCTTAAAACCAGCAACTATTGTGAGGCAGAGCAGACACCAAAGCATGGTGAACGGCATGGTGCACTTTCCTTATCACATTGTGGGTTAAAGGGTATCCATATAACTCTACTAGAGTTAATGCGTAAGGAAAATGCCAGAAAGCTGATAATTGCTTCCTACCAGTCCTGAGAGGGCCTGCCCCAGATAAACACAATGGGCTAAGCATTTAAACAGGAGACAAGAGTCCACATGACAAGTTTCATTCCAAAACTGTATGCACTACAGGTATGCTGATACCTAAATCACACAAAGACCCAACAAAAAAAATAAAAAGAGAGAACCTCAGACCAATTTTCCTTATGAATATCAATACAAAAACACTCAATAAAATTTTTTCAAACTGAACCCAAGAACACATCATGCAGACAGACTACTCTTATACCAACCCTAAACATGTTTAATAATCCACAGATGCACGGAAGGAGCTGAACCACAGTCAGAACTGCTTGCTGCCTCAGCACAACCCCAACTCTCAGAAGTGTGGCCTTAACCATGCCTGTGGGTCTTTGCCTGTAGCTATTCCTGTCTGGGCCAGAGAAGGAACCCTTTCCCCGACTTCTCATTAAAGGGACTGTTGTGAATTATGTAAGAGGACTAAAACTGTTGGTTCCTGCAAACACAATCCACTTGCATAAAGATCTGTGGGAATAAACGCTCTTTATGAGCTGGTAGGACATAGCCTCGCTTCCCTACCTAGTGTTGCAACATTGGACATAATACTATATGATACCTGTTCTTCCTCCTTTGGATAGCCATCATTAGTGGAGTAGGCTGGTGTGGGAAACTGAAGAAGTAATGGAAGAGATCAAGGCAGGACTCCTATAGTATAGACATGAGAGGACCTGCAACACAGTTGAAGAAACAAAGACCATCATCGATAAGTAAGGCCATGAAAGGAGGTAGCAGCAGAGGCAGACTTAGCTAAAGAGTCATGGCAACAGCCAGTAACAGGAATAACTAATGGAACAGTAGCAAAGGCTGGTGGCAAATGAGGCTATAGCTCGAAAGTGTGGCCATTACAGCAACCAGAGCAATGAGAAGCCATGATGTTTTGGAGAGCATTCATTGCAGAGGTGGGGAGGAAAGTAAAACACAGTAAGAACGCTCAGAACACTTAAATTTAAAAAGTAGAAGGCTGCTAGTTGCTGAACAAGTTGCAAAGATGGATGTCAGGAATTAAGGGCCAAGAGAGTCTCAGATATCTAAGTCCAAGAGCTGTAACAGAAGTCATCTTCAATGGCTGGGACATCCCATCACATAGGCTTGATGATAGAAATGCTAGCCAATAGCAAGGGATGGCCATCCCAGTTTTCATAGACTGACACTAAACTCATAAAGCTGGTTACTGTGCAGCTAAGGATCCCAGTCCCCTAGTGTTATGCAAGACCAGTTACACTGTTACTTGCCACAGGGCAAGATCACCCTGCTGCTCTAGGCTGTCTGCCCATGCTGTTCACTGATGGTAGAAGTCAACTGTTAAGTAAGCTGCTAAGGATCTGAGCTAGAGCAGCTTCTCCACACCCATTCATGAGCTCTTTTTGATAGAGCAAAGGGATCCTGGCCAGCAGACTAGTACTAGGATCACTGTCCTGTTTCTGAGGCCAGTCCTAGAAACTCAGCCTTCATGTCTGCTCCTTCACGTGGGCGCAGAAGCAGCTGAAGGGGAAGCAGCAATGGCTAGGCTCAGAACACACCCACACAATTGCCTCCCTGCTCCTGAACATCAGCTGTTGAGCGGGGGAATGAGGCCAGAATTATCACCAGCTGTTTCCCGAGCTGTTTTGGCAGCAACTCCTAAAAGAATAGACTCCCCAGACGTATTCTTGAGCAATGTTAACACAGCAGAAGCTCTGTCTCCAGAAACACACAATACAGAAAAGAGACAAATGGCCTCAACTTCTTACCTTCCGATCTGCATAGCCCTCTTCTTACTCTCTACCAAACTCCTAATCTACTACGATTTGCGTTAGTCGCTCATGCTTGAACTGCCCTCTTCTATCATCTCTGTGAATTTTGGTGCCTACTCCTTATTAACTAAATCCAACTAGAACTGGTTTTGATATGTCATGCTGGATGTAGGAGCAAGGGCTCAGACAATTAAACCAGCTGGCTTTTTATGTTCCATTGTAGCTTCAGTTGATTATTACACCACAATGCACTTTGAAATTCATCAGAGAGAAGTTCTCCTTGACAGTAAATGGTGGGTCAGATTGCAGAATCATCTGCCTTCTAAAATTGGCTCCTTATATGTAGTTTAGAGAAAATATGAGGAGAGATAGGGCCTGTAATACAAGTGATGACTCAAGCTTCTAACTAGAGCCAATGGAAACAGGAAATGGTGTTGATGATTACATTTTACATGTGTGCACACACCCACACCCTTGATACCCAGGTTACAGCCCAGTATTCCTACAGACTTGGTAGAAAGTCCCTTGAGACATAGAGATCAATATGTAAATTAACCATTGCTCACTGGACAGATTACCAATTCATTTAGGAACATGTCACCTGGTCTCTTACAGCAAAGAATATTTGGAAATAAACTGTGTTTACCAGACGTTTGTATAGCGAAGCAGAAAGTCGAGCAAAATTTCCATACCAAAAGTTTATGGAGAAGTCAGAGCTAAGGGAACTGTTACTTACTCTCATTTTCCTTTAAGGGCTTTTCCAAAAACACTCAAGATATCTCTCACATGCTTCAGTGCATGACTGCTTTCTTGCCAAATCTAACTTGAAATATTATATTCTAAATATACATGTCACATAATCATGAATATCCTTTCCTTACTTGAATGAGGTCTGGCCAAACATTTTCCTGGCAGTTGTTGAAACTATAAGAATACACTAGGATATCACAGAGCCAGCCAAAAAAAAAAAAAAATGAGTAGGCTAACAGCCATGTAAGAATATGAAGATATTTATTTGACCAATATTAACAGGCTTTATGCGATAGTCCATATATTGTAGGCATACTTTTTTTTTTTTTTTTTTTTAGCATTTTCAATGTTCTTACTGATAGAAAAAGAAAGGAAACTTCAGTCTGGCAAAGTATCGCTCTAAAGTTAATTAAACTATTTTATCTAATGAGGAAGAAGAAATTTAACATGTAAAAAGAAAAAGAATAAAAAGTACATTTGTATTTAGTAGCAATAAATTAGGGTTTAATTAAACAGATAAAAAATATTCCTTCACTCTGCTCTTCACATGAACGCCTTCTGTTCCTGTTTGGTACCTTGTTACAGCACCAGCTTTGGGCTCCACTATAAGGCTCAACAGATGTTCAATGAGTGCACATTATTCCCTTGCTCTCAGAAAGGAAAGGGTTAAATCTGTGCATGGGTTAGCGATGGCTACATTTTTTTTCCCTTTGTAAGTTGCCATTTATCAGACTGAGAAAAATTGCCTCTTTTTTTTTTTTTTCTCTCTCTCTTTACTTAGAATCTTTCTCTCATCATGAATGGATATTAAATTTTGTCAGAAGATTTTTTTTCCTGCATCAACTCAAATGATCATATGTTTCTTTTCTTTCAGTCTGTCAGCAGAGCGAATTCAGCAGATTGTGTTGATTCATTTTCAAAAGTTAATACCGTCTTGTATATTTAGGGTAAGCCCTACCTGGTCATGTATTATAGACTAAGCTGTTGAGTCTGGTTTAGTATTTTCTGTTGATGTTCACAGGGATACTGGCCCATGGTTTCTTTTTGACATAGGTGTCTCTTTAGCTTGGGGACTAAAGGTAAAGCTTGTCTTGTGGAATCAGGTAGAAGCTGTTTCCACTTCATTAGTAAAATTCTGCTTCCAGATAAAGTACATAAATTGTGTGTAAGATTACAATCCTGCTGAGTCTTAAGCTTGGGGCACTACAAGGCTTTGATCAAGGGGTTGCCAAGGTTCATCTCCTCACCCTCCTCTGTGTCTTCCTTGTGCCCTTCTGTTTTTGTGGCGATTGTTTCTTCATTGTCTCTGCTGCATTGCTCTTTTCTCGTCAGCAGCTTTCTCTTCCCGTTCTTTACAACCCTCCCATAATGGAGAAACCACTCTTCCTAGAATTCTGTGAGAAGTCAGACCTTAGACCTGTTTGACTAATGTGCTTTATAGCTTCCTGACTCTTGGTCAAGAGTTATTTGCTCTATAATTGAGGCAATACTCGGCTCGACTTTATTCAATATCTGCTATGTTATCAGTTCTCCGAGTATGTATAGAACTCAAATAATTCACAGCCTAGGTAAACTTCGGTGTGTAAGATTCACTAGCTTCAGTGTGTAAGATTCCCATAAGTCTGGGTGTTTGAACCCTTGCTTCTCAGCAAGTGGCACTGTTTTGAAAGGTTATGGAGCCTTCACACACTAGAGCCTTATTAGAGGAAGTGAGTCACTAGAGGCTTCATGGGCTGGCCCAACTTCCTTGTTTTTCTGTCTGCTACCTGGCCTATGTGATCAGCCGGCCTCCTCCTGCTGTGGTCATGTTTCCCCACCATGATGGTATGCACTCTGGAACTGTAAGTCAGAGTAACCCCTCATTTGTGCAGTACTTCTCAGATATTTTGTCACAATCCTGAGAAAAGCAACGAATACCCACTCAGATTACTAGGCAGCTCTCTTTCTAGTCCCAAGTTGTTTCTTTGTATCTGACTTGAGACTTGGTAAATGTTCAGCAGAGACTACATTTCCTTCTATGACGCTCCTCTGATGTTGCTCTCTTTTGCCCAATAC
Source organism: Micromys minutus (assembly GCF_963924665.1). NCBI lineage: Eukaryota > Metazoa > Chordata > Mammalia > Rodentia > Muridae > Micromys > Micromys minutus. Next base: position 8,393,023 of record NC_137954.1, on the reverse strand, counting down.
CCTGCCTCAGGTCTAGCCATTGTGGTCAGATCTAACTCAATCTTCTCCATATGCAGAGAACCAACCCTGGGATTTTATGGGGTTCCTCTATAAGTGTATGAGTGTACAGAGAGCAGGTGTTTAGTACAGTGACTTCTGAAGTTCATTCTTGAGTGTCCTGCCTTCTAGTCATCTTATATAGCATTTCTGAAAGTATAATTTTATAAACACTATCCTTATAATCCCAGAGCTTATTTAAAACTTGTTCAGTTGGACAGTGTATTAATTTTAAAATAATATGATATTAATGTACTCAAAGCTTGACTGAAAACTAATTTCATTTTGTCAAAAAGTATTAGAACAAAATTACAAAGAAAGTGCACATATTAGTGAATGTGTAGAAGCCAGATATTAAATGATAATAAGCATGCTCATTTTCCTAGGAAAAATATTAGTTTTAATATTCATCTTTCCCTAAATTCAAATGAGAAGTGGACATAACAAAGGTCTTTGGCTACGTTAACATTTACATGGAGCTTAGATGTCCAGCTTTTAATGTTGAACAAGTTTTATAACTAATGAGACACAAGAATCTTTTAGTTCCTAATTATAATTATTTACACTGTTAGGTAATGAATTAGATAATTAAATAATTGATCTTACCTTAATTTTTTTATTTTTATAAATATTGATCTTGGTGAAATTTTTCCAATATTTTATTGGGCTGATGAAATGAAAGATACTAACCTTTACTCAACTTCAGTGAAACATTTGGAACAGCATTTCCAAGGTCACTAAAAAGTACAAATATATTTTGTGTCTAAGATCAATGCTACTGGGAATCATTTCAAATTTATTTTAATGTGTCAGCTTAATGTTGTGGAATATTGAAATAAAACAAATTGAATATGTGATCACTAAAACTCGACTTTATTTGCTCTAACTTTTGACACATGTTATGAAAGAGCACCACTCCTTTCCCGGTACTAGGAGGAAGATCTCTACAAAAGTGAACTGGTATTTATGTTTAGAATTTTAGTTGAAAAGAAGTCAGTATATAATAGTTCTTGTATGGAAGAGATGGCATTAAGTGTATTGTGTAAATTACTTTTATTTCCATGTATTTCAAATTGTTAGGCATTATGTTCCTCAAAATGCCAACTGACATTATTTTATGTTCAGTGAAATTTCTTATAAACTCTGCTCTTCATGGAGAGAACATTGTGGATTTTGTTCTCTCTTTCTCTCTCTCTTTTTTAATCTTCCATGATAACTGTGATGTCTTGCAAGCACACTATCATCTGGCTAATTCCCCATCACTTAGCAAGTTTAACAGTACCTAAATTACAGGAAGGCAGTTTAACCTACAAAGAAAACTTAACTTGCAGATACTCTAGACATGAAATCATCCAGGAATCCTGAGCAGATCCTTGGGTGGTTGGCAGTACACATTACAAATGTACCATGCCTCACACGTGAGCCCATGGCTTTAATCAGGAGCAAGATGAATTTCTTTCCAAAACATAGGCTCAAGAATCCTTCTGAAGTTTGTACCCTGGGAATAAAATATATTTTCTCACTGACTGAAAGTTAATGAGACATTAAGTGTTTATTGTTGGCAATGTAGTAGCCAGGATAACTCTCACACAATGGTTCTTACCTACTTATACATTATCCAACATTTGCTTTTTAGTCATTTCATATATTGGCCATCTATATGAAACTTAATATGCTTTTATAGTTAATATGCCTTCCTCTCCTACTCCTGCGAACTCCACTCCAGTGTCTGCTTTCAGTCTTTTGTAGATGCGTTCTGATGGCACCCGATCAAAAGTATATTCATGGGAAACTCCAATGCCCATTTGTAATTGGAAAATCCAAGAAGCACCATTTGACCAATCAAAGAAGAGAAGCAATGTATAAATCTGTCTTCTCTTCCCGCTGGGGATGGGGCTAGAGAAGCATTGTCTACATCATGAGGTGAGTCACTAAAATGAGACACAGTGATGCTGATACACACAACTTAAGGCAGGTCATAAAGAGGCAGAATTAAAACTGCTAAAGAGCATTTAATAGGTGTTATGAATTTCATTGTTATGCACAGTATAACATATAATCACAGTTCTTCTCTCCAACCACTAAATATACACCCTGTTGGAATAATCAATTGATTTAGCTTTATCTTAAGATTGTCAAAGTAACTCTTTGAGGTCCGAGGTGCTAATGCCACCTGACTATGAATTGGTGTCACAGTACCAAGCACAAAGACATAAGGTAATAAATCCTGATGATAATCTGATTGGCGCCTTGGATCTCCACTTTCTGTGGTTTAATCCACCCAGCTTATGGCATTTCATTAAGGCAGCCATAGTGTCTGGAAGACTGAGATAGCCCTCTTCCCTTCGCTACTACTACTGGAGGAAAAATACTCTGCAAGCTGGACAGAGCTTCTTGTCAGTGGAACACAGATTTTCCTCTCCTGCATGCTTTTGCATATTATATCACCAACCTTCCCTTCATTTTCTCCCATCTACAAATCTACCTCATTTCCAAAAACCTCAGTACTGCTGGTAAGACTAAAACTTCTGTGGATCATATCAGGACACTCTTTAATAACTATTAAAAATCTCTAAAGTCATCCCTTCAGATATCAAAAACTCTCCCTCTTGTAATTTGTCATCAGGAAATTACTTAAAGAAATCAAAAGAGCAGACTATAAGGAAGTTCACCATTCCATTTTAAGCAAGCAGCAGGATATGTTGAGATTATATTTGTGCTGTGAAGGTTGGCTGGGTTGGTGGGGGTGGAGGTGGGGTGCTAATGGGGTAATGGTAATGTTGGTAGGGAGGGTGGTGATTGGGAGAGGAGTGATGGTGTCAGCAGTACTTCTAAAGAGAATATCCATTGTTGGCTCAAATATTTGAAGGCTTGGTCACCAGTTCATGGTATTTAGAGATGTTTATCATGTGTGGCTTTATTAAAGGAAGTATTTCTCTGGGTGCAGGCTTTGAGGTTTAAAACCTATATGCCATATATCTCCACAATCTCCACAATTCTCCACATATCCCATTCACTCCCTCTAGCTGGTCTCTTGGTTCTAGATGTAAGCCCTCTGTTTCCCCATCTTTTCAACATGCGGTGTTCTACTCAGACTCTAACCCTCTGGAATCATAAGCCCAAAAATCTTTTCTGCAACTTGCCTTGATTATGAGTTTTATCACAGCAATATCAAAGTGAACATATGTTCACACAACATATATTTACATATATACATGCACATACACATCATTCTTAAGAATACATGTTATTAACCGTTTGATTTTATGTGGCTCTGAAGAACAACCATACAATGATTGGAGAAGACTTTGGTTGTTTGATTCGCCTTTGTCTTGTCATTCTCTATGTTATTAATTAAAAAATATATACTTATTATTTCCTTGAAAAGTGGTTTTCAAATAATAAAATATTATATATATATAGTTATTTTTTTTTGCAGTGCTGGATATGAAACCCACAGCCTCATACAAGTTGCTCACTTTATGTAAACACAAGTAAAATGATGTCTATAGAAAGTGTATAAAAGCCTTAATCTACAAGAAGTGCAATGTATAAGCCTTTTGTGCATCAATTAAAAAGACTGACTAATACTTATGTTCATGTGATCAGCTACAAAAATATAAGATAAGAAAAGCCTAGGGTGTTCCTGGATGCCCTCTAGACATTTTTTTATCCCTTTGTCTAAAGCACGCATGCCAAAATCATTTAAAAATTTTTTTGCTAAATGTTAGTTTAGTCTATTTTAGATTTTCATATAAATGAAAATAATTTTGCATGTGTGCATTTTTGGAACGTGTTTACTCATAATTTTTGCACCTTGTTTACGTTTCTAGTCCTCCTTTGTCAGTATAATGATGGTCCTTCTTATGACAGGGGTCTGTTCAAAGACTTGGACATCAGTGGAAAGCTGAGCAGTTTACAGGTCAGCTCTATTATCAATAAATCACTGAGCTCTGGACAGAGGTGTCGAAGGGCACACATTTCTGCTGTTCAAATTTGTAATTACACAGGAACAGGCCGTTAAGTCAAAATGGAAAGGTTGGAAAAACTGGTGAGTAGGAGATCTAGGCAGCCAGGGAGCAGAGAGATCTCTGCGGAGTGCACACGGAACGTGCACCCCCCGCCCTGCCCTGCCTGATCCAGGGACCAGGAACAGAACTTTGGAAAAGAACAGAGCCCGGTCCAACTGCCACCTGGACCAGTGGAGATCAAGGGACACAGACCAGATACAAGGGAAAGGCAAAAACATATCACTGACAGCAAAATGGCAAGAGGAAAGGGAAAGAGTATATCACAAAAAAAAAAAAAAAAAAAAAAAAAAAAAAAAAAAAAAAAAAAAAAAAACAAGACAACCTGGCAACACCAGAACACAGCTCTCCCATAACAGCAAACACTGGAATGCCAAACACACCAGAAAAGAAAACGCAGACCTCAAATCATACCTCAAGATGCTGATAGAGATACTTAAACAAGAATGAGAGGAAAAGCAAAAAGATTCACAAGCTTTTAATGAGGAAACAAGAAAAACACTCAAAGAACTCAAAGAACTAGAGGAAAACAGAACCAAAGAGATGAGGGAATGGAAGAGAGAATTTAAAATGGAAATTGACACAATAAAGAAAACACTAAAAGAGATAACCTAGAGGTAGAACACCAAAAAAAGAAATCAGGAGTCACAGAAGCAAGCATTTCCAATAGATTACAGGAGATGGAAGAGAGAATCTCAGAGGCAGAAGACAACATTGTAAACACAGACAAAACAGCCAGAGAAGATGCAAAAACCAAAAAGCTCCTAACACAAAATGTCCAGGAGATCCAGGACAGAATGAGAAGACTAAACCTAAGGATAATAGGAATAGAAGAGGGAGAAAAGTATCAACTAAGAGGCACAGTAAATAAATCATAGAAGAAAACTTCCCTACCCTCAAGAATGAGATGACCACGAGCATAAAAGAAGCCTTCAGAACTCCAAATAGGTTGGACCAAAAAAGAAATTCCTCCCGACACATAATAGTCAAAATACCAAGTGCCCAAAGCAAAGAAAGAATACTAAAAGCAGTAAGGGAAAAAGGTCAGGTAACATATAAAGCAGGCCAATCAGAATCACACCGGATTTCTCACAGAGACTATGAAAGCTAGAAGAGCCTGGACAGACATCATGCACACCCTAAGAGAGCACAAGTACCAGCCCAAGCTGCTATACCCAGCAAAACTATCGATCACCATAGATGGAGAGATGAAGATATTTCAAGACAAATCAAATTGACACAATATCTGACCACAAACCCAGCACTACAAAGAATTATTGGTGGAAAACCCAATACAATGAGGTAAAATACAGCCTAGTAAAAACAATAAAACTCCTAAACAAGAAAACCAAAAGAAGAAAAAGACACAGACACAACTCAACCCACAAAAGCAATAATGGCAGGAAACAGAAACAACTATTCCTTGATATCTATTAACATAAATGGATTCAACTCCCCAATAAAGAGACATAGGCTGTCAGACTGGATACATAAACAAAATTCAGCCTTTTGCTGCATACAGGAAACTCATCTCAGAGACAAAGACAGAAACTATCTCCGAGTAAAAGAGTGGGAAAAAAACTTCCAAGCAAACATCCCCAAGAAGCAAGCTGGAGTGGCTATTCTAATATCGAGTAAAGTAAATTTCCAACCAAAAGTTATCAAAAAAGATAAGGAAGGACACTTTTTACTCATTACTGGGGAAATCTGTCAGGAGGAACTCTCAATCCTTAATATATATGCTCCAAATAAAAAAGCAACCACATTCATAAAAGAAACCCTACTAAAGCTCAAAAAATACATTTCACCCCACACAATAATAGTGGGAGACTTTAATACCCCACTCTCACCAATGGACAGATCATGGAAACAGAAACTGAACAAGGACACTGCAAAACTAGCAGAGACTTTGAACCAACTAGAATTAATAGATATATACAGAACATATCATCCTAAAGTAAAAGAATACACCTTCTTCTCAGCACCCCATGGCACCTTCTCGAAAATTGACCACATAATTGGACACAGAACAAGCCTCAATCTATATAAGAAGATTGAAATACTCCCATGCATCCTCTCAGATCACCATGGTCTATGACTGGTCTTTAACAACAACATAGAAAACAAAAAGCCTACGTACACATGGAAACTAAACAACGCTCTGTTAAACGATAGCATGGTCAAAGAAGAAATAAAGAAAGAAATTAAGGATTTTCTAGAATTCAACAAAAACGAAAACACAACATACCCAAACCTATGGAATGCAATGAAAGCAGTACTGAGAGGAAAACTCATAGCCCTAAGTGTTTCCAAAAAGAAACTAGAGAGAGCTTACATGAGCAACCTGACAGCACAGCTAAAAGCCCTAGAACAAAAGGAAGCAGATATACCCAAGAAGAGTAGACGGCAAGAAATAATCAAAATTATGGCAGAAATAGACCAAATAGAAACAAAAAGAACCATTGAAAAAAATCAACAAAATCAAGAGTTGGTTCTTTGAGAAAATCAACAAGATTGATAAACCCCTAGCCAGACTAACTAAAGGGCAAAGAGAGAGTATACAAATTAACAAAATCAGAAAGGAAAGTGGCAACATAACAACTGAAACTGAGGAAATTCAAGAAATCATCAGATCCTACTACAAAAACTTATACTCCACAAAATTGGAAAATCTGGAGGAAATGGACAAATTCCTAGACATATACAAGATCCGAAAGTTAAACCAGGACCAAGTAAACCATCTAACTAACCCTATAACACCTAAAGGAATAGAAGAAGTCATCAAAAGCCTCCCAACCAAAAAAGCCCAGGTCCAGACAGGTTCAGTGCAGAATTTTATCAGACATTTATTGCGGATATAACACCAATACTCTCCAAACTATTCCAAAAGATAGAATCAGATGGAATACTACCTAACTCATTTTTTGAGGCTACAATAACCCTCGTACCTAAACCACACAAAGACCCTACAAGGAAAGAGAACTTCAGACCAATCTCACTTTATGAACATTGATATAAAAATAAAAAATACTCAACAAAACCCTTGCAAACCGAATGCAAGAACACATCAAAATTATCATTCATCATGACCAAGTAGGCTTCATCCCTGGGATGCAGGGATGGTTTAACATAAGGAAATCCATCAACGTAATCCACCATATAAACAAACTCAAAGAACAAAATCACATGGTCATCTCACTAGATGCTGAGAAAACATTTGACAAAATGCAACACCCCTTCCTGTTAAAAGTCCTGGAAATAAGAGGAATCCAAGGTCCATACTTAAACATAATAAAAGCAATATACAGCAAACCAACAGCCAACATCAAACTTAACGGTGGGAAACTTGAAGCAATCCCACTAAAATCAGGGACTCAACAAGGCTGCCCAATCTCCCCCTATCTATTCAACATAGTACTGGCTGGAGAAATTAGACAGCAAAAGAAGATCAAGGGGATACAAATTGGAAAGGAAGAGATAAAAACATGACTCTTTGCCGATGACATGATAGTGTACTTAAGTGACCCCAAAAATTCCACCAGAGAACTCCTACAGCTGATAAACAAGTTCAGCAAAGTGGCTGGATACAAAATTAACTGAAACAAATCAGTAGCCTTCCTATACTCAAAAGACAAACATGTGGAGAAAGAAATTAGGGAAAAGGTACCCTTCACAATCATCACAAAAACTATGAAATACCTTGGTGTGACTCTAACTAAGCAAGTGAAGGACCTGTACGACAAGAACTTCAAACCTCTAAAGAAGGAAATTGAGGAGGATCTCAGAAAATGGAAAGATCTCCCATGCTCATGGATTGGAAAGATCAACATTTTAAAAATGGCCATCCTACCAAAAGCAATCTACAGATTCAACACAATCCCCATCAATATTCCAACACAGTTCTTCATTGAGTTGGAAAGATCAATGTGCAATTTCATATGGAATAACAAAAGACCTAGGATAGCGAAATCCATCCTCAACAACAAGAAAATATCTGCGGGAATCACTATCCCTGACCTCAAGCTATATTACAAGGCAATTGTGCTGAAAACTGCATGGTACTGGTACAGAAATAAGCATGTGGATCAATGGAATAGAATAGAAGATCCAGAAATGAGCCCTCAGGTATATGGTCACCTGATTTTTGACAAAGGAGCCGTAAACATTCAATGGAAAAAGGACAGCCTATTCAACAAATGGTGCTGGTCCAACTGGCACTCAGCATGCAAAAGAATGAAAATAGACCCTTTCTTATCTCCTTGTACAAAGCTCAAGTGTAAGTGGATCAAAGATCTCCACATTAAACCAGATACACTGAAACTATTAGATGAGAAAGTAGGGAAAACCTTAGAACACATAGGCACAGGAGAAAATTTCCTGGACAAAACAACAATGGCTCAAGCTCTAAGGTCAAAGATTAACAAACAGAACTTAATGAGATTGCAAAGTTTCTGTAAGGCTAAGGACGTTGTCAAGAAAATAAAACGGTAACCAACAGAATGGGAAAATATCTTTACCAACTCCACATCAGATAGAGGCCTAATATCCAAGGTATACAAAGAACTCAAAAAGCTAGACACTAGAGACTCAAATAACCCTATTACAAAATGGGGTACAGAGCTAAACAAAACGTTCTCAGTTGAGGAACATCGAAAGGCTGAGAAACATCTGAGGAAGTGCTCGACATCCTTAGCCATCAGGGAAATGCAAATCAAAACAACCCTGATATTCCAACTCACACCAGTCAGATTGGCCAAGATCCAAAACTCAGATGACAGCAGATGCTGGCAAGGTTGTGGAGAAAGAGGAACACTTCTTCACTGTTGGTGGGGTTGCAAACTAATACAACCACTCTGGAAATCAGTCTGGCAATACCTCAGAAAATTGGATATAGTACTACCTGAAGACCCAGCTATTCCACTTCTGGGCATATACCCCAGAGACACCTTAATACACAACAAAGATATATGCACCACAATGTTCATAGCGGCTCTATTTATAATAGCCAGAAGCTGGAAAGAACCCAGATGTCCTTCAGAAGATGAATGGATACAAAAATTGTGGTACATTTACACAATGGAGTACTACTCGGCCACCAGAAACAATGACTTAACCAAATTCTTAAGAAAATGGCTGCATCTAGACAATATCATCCTGAGTGAGATAACCCAGTCACAAAAGAACAGACATAATATGCAGTCACTGATAGTGGGATGCTAACCCCAGAGGCTCGCACTCTCCCAGAAACAACTCACAGACTGTATGAAGTCCAAGAAATAAAGAAAACAAAACAAAACAAAAAAAAATCTTTACACAACAAGAAAACTTTGACTATTTCCATGTTACATTTTGTTTTACATGTACTTTATGCTCATTGTAACTATTAAGTCTTCAATGCATACTATCAAACCTTTAAAAAAATCAAGTACTGACTAAAAATATATATTCATATAGTTTTATGTAAAAATTATCTTAAAATCTTAAAAAAGTACTGACAAAAATGTATTGTATAATTTTATGCAAAAAATGCTAAAAATCTGTACATTTATCTTTGTTTTGTAAAATAAAATTGTAAAATAAAAAAAATATAAAGGTGTGGGATGTCAAACGCATCACCGGTTCTGCCTCCCATGTCATATGCACCAGCCTATGTCCCTACTGACTATATATAAAGTTCCACTCTCTCTACACCCTCGTCAACATATAGTGCTACTCATCACTTTCACTCCAACTTTTTGTAAAATGTATTGTTTTTATTATAAGTGTAACCAGTAAATTAATTTAAGGACTGTATTTCCTTATCCTGGCTAGTCCCCAGTACAGAGAAACCAAGATTTATTTCACACTGCACCTCAATACCTGGGTAGTTAGATGCTTTACCTAAGTTGTCTGTGATCTGACTACTTCCCAGTTCTGTCTCCATAATATTGAGACATTACTCAATACTGCTGACACCATCACTCCTCTCCCAATCACCACCCTCCCTACCAACATTACCATTACCCCATTAGCACCCCACCTCCACTCCCACCAACCCAGCCTACCTTCACAGCACAAATATAATCTCAACATTTGTGGCTTGGTGATGTTCTAGATTCTCTGTTTTAGATGTGTCCCATGGTATCTTCCAGGACCCACTCCTCTTCATGGCAATCCGAATCCACCCTACTCCTTCCTGCCCTGTTCTCTCTTCTGCCCCCTACTGGGTGATCAGCATTTATAGACAAGGCAGAGAATCAATCGTAAGAATCGCTTACACACACTTGGGCAGGAGCTTCTAAGATTTTACTCAGCAATGCCATGTCCAGAATGAAACCAGACAGTGTGGTAGAGAAATCAGCATGTGAAATAATATAAAGACAAACTTTACACAGTGTGCAAAAGCACTATGCCTACATGTACATAACAGTATCTCAGTAGGCTAAGATGGGGGTTTTCTGACATCTTTTTTTTTTCCTGACACATATTTATTTATTTTTGAGATTATAATATAAGTGGGACATTGTCCCCTTTTTAAAACCTTCTCATATACGCCCATAACGCTCCATATTCACAGCCTCTTTTCCACTAATTACTACTGTGTGAAAAACATACTATGCATATATATTCCTAAGTATAACCTTTTAAGTCCACATAACATTGCTGGTATGTATGTTTTCAAGACTGACTGGTCAACTCTGGACATCCTATTGGTGTGGTCTTCCCTGGGGAGGATTGCCTCTCCCACTTGCTGTTTTCCTCATTTCCTATGGTTTTTAGTTTCAGATTTGACACCTGGTAAGTTTTTCTCTGTCCACTTCTGCACGTCCATGGGTGCCATTCTTGTTCAGCTCACATTTCTGCAGTGATGCTGGTGTGCATGTACGGCTCTCTTCTGACACTACTAGGACACACAATTTCACAGAAGAAACCTGTGCTCTTACAATCTTTATCCCACATTTTCTGCAATGTTCCCGGAGGCTTAGGTGTCAGGGATGGTTGTAGATGTGTCCTTTGGGACTGAGCTCAACTCTGTGTTTCAATAGGTTATGGTTTCTGTATTGGCCTGCATCTGTTGCAAAAAGAAGTTTCCCTGATGAGGGCTGCTAGCTACCCTTAGCTGTAGGTTCAAGGACAGATGCTTATAGATTGTTGGAAGAAATTATACTAGTTTGGTGAATTAGTGATTATCCTCTGATAACCATGACATCACTGACCCTGAGTAGTCATACCTATTTCTAAGGTTATTTTTCCTTATTAAGCTCCCAAGATCACTGAAGGCCAGTCTCTCTCACCTTTATTTATACCTGATAGCATTTAATTAATGCATTTCATCTGGCTGCCTCTTACTGATGCTCCATGTTACTTCAATTCTGGACTAATTTTCTTGTTTCTCCATTGACTTATAATACACTGAGTGAATGAAGTCCAGTTTACTCCTGTGTGTGGCCCACAGCAATGAACAAAGACAGGCTCCCTGAGAGAATGGAAACCTTTGTACTCTCATTACACTAGTCCCACAAAAGAGAAAGTTAGATTACTAAAATGATTATAAATGAATTAAAGTCACCTACACCAATACAGAGGACACACATCAAGTATAATATTGAATACAAAGGAGGATGATGTATATGTTGCTCATGTTCTCGTAATTACAGATATGGCTTTACTCTGGTGTGGGACTCTAAGTGATACTTATCTGCATAAGGTCTTCTGGGGCTTAGATGCTAGGCTAAGGATACTGCATTTTGGACTTATGGCTGCACCAAAGTAGCATGTCCACGTTGTGCCTTTCGTTAATTATTAAAATAAAGACATTAATTTGTGTTTGTATATATATTCAATATATATTTTTATAAATTTAACTTTTGTAGCTGTGATTGTGAACAGCATTACCATAGTTATAAAGCTTTTTCTATGATATACTTTAGCTGACTTTAAGGACAAGTCACTTTATGCTGATATAATATATTCCCTCAACTGTTATTGCCACATTTATTTATAAAAGACATAATTCATTTTCTATCAAATAATATATATAAAATAATCTTTCAGGAAGATAACACCAACTTGTAGATGAAAATAGACCAAGATAAGAATATTTTAAAATAACTTTTATTGAGTTTGTTCTTTAACGACTTCATATATGTGGAAATGTATTCTGATTATTATAATCTCACTCTTCCTTTTCTACTACTACTGCCTAAAGATCACCTTTCATTCTTCTTTTATTGTTTAGGGTTGTGCATTCACCCATTTCTGATCTCAGCATCTTGGGCAGCCATGTGCCTCTGCATTCATTGCCATCCACTGACTAGAGACGGCTTCTCTGACGAGTAGCATTTGTCAGCAAATTTGTATTAGTAGTAGTATGTGATATTCTAAGTCTTCACTGTGATACCATTCCTGAGAACTTGCATTTTGTATAATTAAAGCACCATGTAAGACTGAAATCTAATTTTGAATGACCAAGTTAAAGGCAAGAGATGAGAATACATTGTCTCCTGATATTTTCAGTGATTGCCTTCAGTGTTGAGCTTTGCCACATTCTTTAGCTACCTTTGGTCTGGCTTAGTCACAGAAGGGCTGTCAGGATGCTGATACCTACTCAAGTAGGTTTTATCGACACCCATGAGAAACATGGAAGTAAAACAACACGTCTGAAACAGTATACGTCATTTGTACAAAAGTCATGTGCACTGCTGGGTATCCATCTCTACGACAAGTGAATTAGTCCCCAAAGCTTCCTCTTCTGGAAGAGGTGAAAAAAAGTGCAATTTCAGAACATAGTTCAGAGTCACACGCGGTCCTATCACAGAGACACTTCATCTTTGATGTCAACACACATGGCATTTGGAAATGCCTCCATTTGCTGGCATGCCATCAGTAGATGTCCAATTATGCTTTTCATTGTTTATCATTTGTCCTCTTTTCTACCCAACCATTAACAAAGGCTCGTGGTTTCCACTGTTTAGTCTCTTGTCCTGACAGGAAGCAAGATCTGAAGCTGCAGGGCAGGTTTTCTGCAATGCCCTTTACTTAGTCCAATGTTGAAATTACAGTGTGTGGTTTTAAAAACATCTTCAAATGTTCATCATTATTCAGATATATATTATCTTTAGCCAGAGAAAATTTGGGGAAATGCATTAAAGACCATGTTTTCAACATCTTTTCAAAGAAAGAAGATAATCTGCTTACAATTCAGTATTTTCTCAAATTGAATTATATAAGACTGGATGCCCTAATATTGATAGTTCAGTTTCCTGATCAAAGAACAAAAACATTTTTATTTAGAATAATTTTATATATGAGCAAAATAGACAGGGAATTAACAATTTAAATAATTCTGTTGCAACTGAAGATATGTAGCCAACAGGATGAGAACTTAAAATTACACTGTAGATCAAAAATGTCTTAATGTCACTTCCCATAATTTTGGTTACAAATATAATTTGGTTTGGATCCTCCCACCAAAACCTTTCTCCGTACATTCAAAACAATACCAGCAATTTGGTCTCTTACCAACTACTCATTACAGTTCCTTCTTTAGAACAAGAAGCATCCTCAAGTACTCTGGAATCGCCCTTCATAGTAAAAATAAGATACTCATCTTTTTCATCTACCAAGGGCATGTTGAAAGTACAGTTGTTAAAAATAAGGACAGTAGAAGTTTTTCATCCTTTGAAGTATTAAGTATCTGTTGCTTACACATTCATGCAAACCTATTCTTATGAAAGTTGAATTTTAGGTCATGAAATATATTTCTCAAATAAAGGAGTTTCAGAATGGGCCATGCTTTGAATTTATTTTTTTCTTAGCAAGAGTAAAGATTTGTATCCTTATCATTTGTGGTTCTAATTTTTTATTTTCATAAGACAGCTACAGAACCCATGTATTTCCCATAAAGATTATAAATCCAGATCAAGACACTGTTTCCAACGGACATGTTTCCATAGACTACCCCTTTGGGGTAGGACAAGGTTCAAAGATCAAATCCATTTATCAGCTTTGGATAACACCATGTCATATTCACAATTCTTGAAAAGTTAAATTACATATTACCGCAGATATTAGGAAATATTTTAAAAACAGAAATTTTATGTTTCCTGACTATAGAGAATCATGGTGTATGTGTAAGTTTAAGCAGGCATGTGCACCTACCTCTACACATCTGTGTGGCACATGAGTTGGTTTTCCATAGTCTGCAGTCCTGGAGAGGATGGAGGTGAAAGGCCACCTGCACAGTGTTAGCATCATTGGGGATAGAAGTACACACCTTTGTGACAGTTATGTAGAACTTAGAGTCTTTTTAGTTGCTATTCTGGTCTCTTTCAGCCTTCAAAAAAGCCATTTTTCTATTGTTCATATTTTGTAACCGGAATATAAAATCCCCAAAGGTTTCTCTATGTGTTCTACGTTGATGACTTATTTAGATGCACCCTTTAGATACTCTTCCTGTAACACTGATATTTTTTAGAGTAAAATGGTATTTTAGTTTTATAATTTAAGTAGTCATTCATATTTAAGGGATACTCTGAAAAGGTTATGCATTTTCTTGTCAATACTTCAATGGCACTTTCCTGGAGAAGAGATCAAGGGTCCATATGCAATTTGTTAATCCTTTTTTTCTTTTGATTCTGTGAACTAGGTAGTATGACTAGAGTTATAGACACAATGAAACAGTTCACCATTAGGTCTTCAATGGGGTGACTGTTGTCTCAGGAGCTCAATTCTTTTCCATTATTTGGTGTTTTCATGTTATAAAATCTCATAGACCCCTGCTGAATATTTTACATCCACCAAAAAATTACTGGAGAAACAGAGTTCACAATCTTGGAATTATTTAGGAGTCAAGCTACAAGTGGAGTCTGGCAGCTCACACACATTCAGCTGATCAAGGCTTGAACTCATATCCTCATCTACTCCTAGTGTATGTCTATTTGAATTCTTAGAAATGTAGAAACATAAAAGGCAGTTAATTTGTACTATGGTTGCCCTAAATAAAGGTATACACTGTACATATTTCTGAGATGGAGTATATTTTGTCTAATACTTTGCTTTCATATAATTTTTATCTTTATATTGCACCACGAGCTTCAAATTAAAAACTCTATAATCCAATCTTTAAAATATATGAATTAAAATTTTAGACCCTAGCATATTTTTTCTCAGCTTCTAACTAGTATGTGGACTTTATATGAAAGAATAGCAAGTGTTCTCTCCATGTAATTAAATGTATCTCTGGGCATAATTGTAAATATGCTGAATAATGCATTTGGCAATTTGTTATTTGGCCTCTAAGAGACTAATAATCTTCTACACTTTCTCCCTCATGTATGAGTGCTTCCATATGATTATGGAAGGGACTTCATCTTGGTTCTTTGCTGATCACATGTTTAGCTTGCATGTTGACACATTTTGTGTCTTTCCAAAGACATAAGGCTTCACTCCCTTTCTTGTATTTCACATGGGAACCATTTGCCATAGCCTAAAACATATAATTTCTATACATGGATTTCCAGTTTTTATTCCTGAATATAATTGAAAAAGGTATATTTATCTAGTTAAAACAAACTATAACTACAAAATATCCCTTCTCCAACAATAGTCCATGGTTTGATATACTCAAGTAAGAAGTGATTGCATGAGGTTGGTTGGAATTAGTCTCTGCTATTTTGTAAGCCCATACTTCTGTGATGGCATTTGTCGCTGAATAGACTGAAAGCTTTTGTGACCATTTAATCCCTCAAAAATCCAAAATTAATATATTCAGAAAACTTTTAAAATATCTTCCTCACAAAAATCATATGTGTTCTTCCATAAAATGACTGTTTCACATGCTCAGTTATATAAAATTATAAATATACACCCACCTTGAGATATTTCTGTAAGAATTGACTTGACTTTCATAGAAAGTGAACTGACAAACAGTTTATAAAAGAAAGGGAAACTAGAGAAACTCCAAATACTCAATACTTGAAGTATTACTTGGGAAGTTTAGACACACACACACACACACACACACACACACACACACACGCACCAGTGTATTGGCATATACATCTCTCAAATAGGTCTCTGTAGCAGAAGTCTGTGGATTTCTAAAAGGCCTTAAGTCCCCCCAGAGAAAACCAAGGTATGACTATTCTGCCAAAGAACATACAGGCTAATGATACCTACATTGTAAGAAAAAAATGGAGGTGGAGGAAAATAAATAAATAAGTAAATAGATAAGGCATCAAATTATCTCAGGAGTTAACATCAGGGCTCCTGCTCTTTCTGAGTACATTGGTATCTAACACCCCTTTTGCACTTCATGGCTCCAAAAGTTGCCAAGGGAGATTTTTTTCAGCACCATTATATCGCGCTGTCTGCTTTGCAAAGAACTGGAATCATCAGTCTGATTCATCTCATGCCAGTTGCTGATGCTACAATCCCACAAAAAATGACTAAAATGTAACACATTTCTTGCACAAAGATTTACCACTGAGCAGCATTCATCGGCTCTTAAATGCATATTTCTAAGTCCTTTACAGAAAACAGTCCTCGGTGTCTTACAATAAAGGCCAGAAAGAGAGTATTCTTTGCAATGTCCAAATCTGTGAGATTTTTGGCTAGCACAGAAGGCATTGCACTAAGAGGAAGAAAATGAGGTCCAGCATTTTTGTTTCATCACAAGTTAAATAGAAGAGGCTGTTTCCTCTGGAAACTGTGACAAATGTTAACCTGAATTTCCTGTGTTACTTTTAAGTTGCTTGGAATTGGCTTTATGTGCATACAAATCTGAGGTGTAGAGTATATTAGGCACAAATTATGAGTGAGATCCAAATAGTGTAGCTTGGCCATCTCTTCGTGGAACCAAATCACTACAAAAGAGAAAACGTGAAACTAAAGCCCTCTTTTCATCTCTGTTCTTTCATCAGACAAATGGCAATGAAGTTGAGAGGGACGTAAATCAGCTCCCTCTCAATGGGCCTGGGAAGGGCGATCAATGAAAAGTGGGTGAGAAGGGGGTATTTAAAACCACATAGGCACATTATAATTTAGGTGAGGCTTCCATTTCCAAATATATACCTCCATCTGCTTCTCTTTATAAACTGTACTCCGACCGGGCTTTTCTATTCATGGCCTCAGTCTTCTTCCACACACTGGCCTTTCTGACCCTCTTACCTGCTTTTCTCACTCTGCACTGCTCATGACAAAACTTAAACCTTTCAGCTGCAGATTTAGAATACATGCTTCCCCCGCACCCCAAACTTGATAATGGCAGGATTATCTTGCTTTGGGTAATTTAATCCCCTTCTATAGTAATAAGCAAAATAATACCCGTATTTCATGATTACTATAAAAGTTAAAGGAGATAATTTAAGGAAAGATGTATAGTATATTTGGCACATTGCAGTTGCTCAATAAATGCTGACAACTTATTACCTATTCTTTAAAATCACTGTGATTAACTCAATGAAAATACTGGTATTTATAATAAAAAAGGACATTTATTTTATGGGCTTTTACTTCTCAATTTTTGTTTAAAACACATAGATGCCCAGTAAATATTGTCAGATTTTATGTGCATGGATTGGATATAGCCTTTAGTCTCTATTTTCACGACTACATTTCAAGCCTTAGGTTTACTGGGGGAGCAGACTTAACTGTCTCCATCTTGTGGTTCCATTTAATATACATGACAATCTAACTCCAAATGTACCAACACATTATTTTTAAAAATTACTTATCTATGTTAGTTTATCTATATAAGTTTATGTTTGCAGCACATAATGACAAGAGACAGAAGAGTTTAGAACAGGTGTCAGACACCCCAGAAACTGGAGTTGTAAATTGTTGTGAGCACTTAACTTTTGAGCCTTATCTCATCTATACTCCAAAGACAAGGACACCCACATTCATAAAAAAAAAACTTTACTAAAGCTCAAAGCACCTCACATAATAATAGTGGAAGATTTCAGCACCCCACTCTCAGCAATGGACAGACAGATCATGGAAACATAAACTAAACATGGAAAGTAACAGAAGTTATGAACCAAAAGGATTTAACAGATATCTAAAGAATATATCATTCTAAAACAAAAGAATTTATCTTCTTCTCAGTACCACAGGGTACTTTCTCCAAAACTGACCATATAATCTGTCACAAACCCGGCCTCAACAGATACAAGAAGACTGAAATAATCCCATGCATCCTATCAGATCACCACGGACTAAGGCTGGTCTTCAACAATAACAAAAACGACAGGAAAGCCACGTACTCATGGACACCGAACAATGCTCTACTCAGTGATAATTTGGTCAAGGAAGAAATTAAAGAATTTAATAAAAATGAAGGCACAACATACCAAAACAAATGGGACACAATGAAAGCAGTGCTAAGAGGAAAACTCACAGCTCTGAGTGCCTCCAAGAAGTTGAAGAGATCATACAGTAGCAGCTTGACAGCCCACCTGAAAGCTCTAGAACAAAAAGAAGCAAATACACACAAGAGGAGTCCACAGAAGGAAACAATAAAACTCAGGGTTGAAGCTGGCCAGTTAGAAACAAAAAGAACTATACAAAGAATCAACAAAACCAGGAGCTGGTTCTTTGAGAAAATCAACAAGATTGAAAAACCCTTAGCCAGACTAGCTAGAGGGCACAGGAACAGTATTCAAATTCACAAAATCAGAAATGAAAAAGGAGAGACATAATAACAGAAACTGATAAAATGTTAAAAAAAAATCATCAGATCCAACTACAAAAGCCTATGCTCAACAAAACTGGAAAATCTGGTTGAGATGGACAATTTTCTAGACAGATAACAAGTTTCCAGAGGGAAAACTGGGAAAGGGGATAACATTTGAAATGTAAGTAAAGAAAATATCCAGAAAGAAAGAAAGAAAGTAAGAAAGAAAGAAAGAAAGAAAGAAAGAAAGAAAGAAAGAAAGAAAGAAAGAAAGAAAGAAGGGAGGGAGGGAGGGAGGGAGGTAAGGAAGGAAGGAAGGAAAGAAGGAAAGAAAGAAAGAAAAGAAAGGAGGGAGGGAGGGAAAGAGGGAGGGAGGGAGGGAGGGAAGGATACTCTATTGTATGTCATTCACTTGGAGACCTATCTTTGCCTGTATAAAGAATATTTGCACAGCCTTCCAGAGTATTTTCACACCATGGTTTGAGCAGTCGCTGGTCAGCACTAAACCTAGTGACTCTTCCCATATCATTATAAATCTTCATAGATATTTTAACAAGAATAGCTCATGCCTCAATGATCTTCTGATCTTTCAAACCCGGTCAACTGTAATCAGCACCAAGTATCAAAAATATTTACTCCTATTCTATGTGCATAAATAATAATGCTGCCTTCCATTGAGGTTGGTACTGACCAGGAAGATCCTTGCTGGCTATCTTTACAGTCCCAGGCAATGCTGCCTATGCTGCTGGTAGATGGGTAAGTTCATTATCACTCTGATCCAACCACAAAACCTGAGCTACAGTAGTGACTGGCACACCCGTGGGTCCAGTACAGGAAATAAGTAATATCATGGGAAGAACCAGCAACTTTCTCTATCTAAGGACTTTGCTACAAAGAAAACATATGGCAGGTACTGTACTCTAACCAGAAGCCCATGTTGTGGAGAACACAGATCCAGCTGGGTGAACCTAATACTCATATCTTTCTACCATAGATGAGAACCAAATAATACTCGTATCTTTCTACCATAGGCTAGCTCAGCTCTCAGGCTTCACCAGAAGAGTTTTTATAATTAAATGAGAAATTCACAATTGATAAAAGTGGACAGCACAGGGCCTGGAGAGATGGCTCAGCGGTTAAGAACACTGAATACTCATCCAGAGGTCCTAAGTTCAAATCCCAGAAACCACATGGTAGCTTACAACCTCCTGTAATTGGATTCAATGCCCTCTTCTGGTGTGTCTGAAGAAAACGACAGTGCACTTACTTACATGATATAAATAAATAAAACTTTTTTTAAGTAGACAGGATAATTGTCAATAGAATGATCAGCCACAACTGGAATGTTTATACCACATGCATCTCTGTGGCTCAGGGACCATTGCAAAAGAGGGGATGGTATTGTAAGATTTGATGGTCAAGGGAGATGAGAACCAAATATTATCTTCTGGACATGACAGGATCACTATGCTCATGACAACAGAGCATCTGTGGTTTCATGCAAAAGATCAAGCTGACCAGCATTTTAATGTTTAGTTTTATTGGTTAATTTATGTATTTACATTTCTTTTTTTTAATTGGAAATTCTCTACATTTACACTTCAGATATTATCCCTTTCCCACAATCCCATTCCCCTTCCCCTACCATTGCCTCCATGAAGGTGCTTCCTCTCCCAGCCATCCTCTCCTATCTTAGCACCTTAGCATTCTCCTACACTGGGAGAATGAGCCTTTGCTGGACCAGAGGCCTCTCCTCCCACTGATGTCAGAAAATCTTATTGGCATTTTACTACAAAGAGGAAACGGGATCATGATTGCTCAGCCCTCATGAAGGAGATACAGGATTCTAATAAGGTGACTGTTCTCCAGTGGATGGCTCCATACATATGAGTGTATTATAGGCAGAAACTGGAGAGAGACAAAGACAGAGATTCTGAAAGAATAAGGAAACAATATTTATCTGGATGAAGTTGATGTGAGAACTGGGGATGCATATGATTAAAATAGTGTAAGGAATTCTAAATAATTAATAAAAATATTTTCAATGTAAATATCAAAAATGTTAAATGATCCAGTCAGCAAACAAGAAAATAAAGGAAACAGTCACTATTTAAAAAGGTTGGTTTCTAAAAATTATCAGTACTCCAGAGTAATTTGTAGTACATAGACCCACAAGAGACAAATGACCACTTGCACCCTATTAACTTCCATTTTTCGTGGATACTGGCTTTGTTTTATGAGCACAGTATCCTGTGAGTGCTGGTGGAAGTCAAGGCCTAAGAACAAGACCTCTGAACTGGGACTTTAGCTTCTCCACTTTAAAGTAATGATGCCCTGGACATATCAGTTTGTTGTCTGCTCTGTAGTCTATGATATAATGACATCACTCCAAGAGATTGTTAAAGGGTTGTATAGGCAGGTTATCAGAACGGGGACCAAGCTCACAAGACTGGCACATCATTTTTGGTTTCCTTACTGCATTTTTCTACCTTTTTTTTCATTTTCCCTCCTCTTCTAGAATGTTCTTCCTCTCCTTTTATCCTCTTTTCCTTCCTTTCTTCTTAAATGGAACAGACACTTTAAAAAGAGAAAGAAAGAAAGAAAGGAAGGAAGGAAGGAAAGAAGGAAGGAAGGAAGGAAGGAAGAAAGAAAGAAAGAAGGAAGGAAGGAAGGAAAGAAAGAAAGAGAAAGAAAGAAAGAAAGAAAGAAGGAAGGAAGGAAGGAAGGAAAGAAAGAAAGAAAGAAAGAAAGAAAGAAAGAAAGAAAGAAGGAAAGGAGGAAGAAAAAGGAAGTGAATGAAGGAAGGAAGGAAGGAAGGAAGAA